>NC_031769.1:120244777-120356818 GCF_001522545.3 Parus major
GGAAGGAAGGAAATCATGTTTCTTTTTAAAAAACCTGTAAGAAAGGTATCCTAAATGTATTACTATATTAAAAACCTAGTGGAACAGATTTTACTGTGTCTGTCAGATGTTAAATTTTCATTTAAATGTACTTCAACCCTCCTACTTTCTAGTGTCCTAATGCTATTAAGCTATTGACAGTCTGCCCAGGGGACCTTTAGTACCAATACAGAGTGAAATTTCATCACTTCCTCTGAAGTAGTATGAACTTCAAAGACTACTTCTGTTCAGTTTTATGCCAATTATTTGAAGCAACCTGCAGAAGTATAAATAAAATATTTATCTTAATCTATTTAAATTTAATTGTAGAAGACAAAAAGTCTGGTTTTGACTTTGAGGACCTATGCAAATGAAAGAAAAAAAACCCTTAAGTACACAGAACCAAAATCAATCTTATTCCAACTGTCCCACCCAAAAATAGATTTAGGTGCTTTTAAAAAAGGCATGTTTATCATAAGTTCTTTCGGTTTAAGCATTTAATCTAGTTTTCAAAGTTCTTAACAGAGATGCACTTGTGAGACATTTTATATCAAATGCAAATCTTTCCCTTGAGCAAAACTTTTGTCAGGTGGAGGGAAAGGGATTTGAGGATGCCAGTGGTGGTTTTTTTTTTGTTTCTTTGTCTAGTTTTGTTTTTTTGGGGTTTTTTTGTTTTTTTTTTTTTGTTTTGTTTTTTTTAAATTGAGATGATGCTCAGAATTTCCATAGAAGCCCATGGCATTTGATCTCTCTTTGCTCCTGGCAAAAAGTGTCACTATTGTGTGGACTTAAATTTCAGTTCTGCAATGTTTCACACTGGATTGTTGCCTATAATACCCTGGAAACAGAGGCTGCATTACAAAAACCCCAGTTTTACTCTCAACAAGAATCTGTTTAATTTTGAACATTCCATTTTGTGGTGGTTAGTTTTCATAAAAAAACCTTCAACAACTTGCAATAGAACTTGGTATTACAGTAGTTCTGCTTGTCTGAGAGCTGTGTGCAATTCTTTATCTTTCTAGGCTATTTTTTTATCTTTTTTTGACAGAGAATTACCCAGTATTGGAACTTTTATTTACTTACATAAATCATAACTGAACAAGAATTTTTAAAAAGTGACTCAAAATCTGCGTCTTCTGAGAAGCACTTCTCAGTTGTTGCTAAGATTGGAAGTTGCTGGATATCAGGTTTTCCTTGTGTTGTTATCTCATAATAATCTGTGCTTTGCAATATCTTTCCCCCTCTAGTTTACTCTAAGTCCTTTCCTGTATCATTTCCTGTTCAAGTTTTCTTTCCTGTTAGCCTGTTTGGTGTGACCACCTCCTGGTTTTTTCCTTTTTTGATTTCCCTCACGTTGTCTTTCATCATGTCTAAAGAGATATGTACATCTTGACAGATCCTTCCCCAAAGTCAAATTTATACCTTCCAACAGGTTTTTGCTTATCTTTGAATCCCTGACTCTAATTCACTTTCTGATCTCTTACAATGGAATTGGCCAAAGTATCTGAGCTTTAATCAAAGATGGATGATTCATTCAAGAACTTTTGAAAAAAATTTCATCTGTTTCTTCCAAATTTTATAAAGTATTGTGAATTTCAAACAATTCAGGTGCATTATTTTCTTGGGAGTAAAATATCCATCGAATTTCTGGATGGCAGCCAGATAATTTTTTTCTTAACATAATTTGTTTGTATATTTTAAATGCAGATTCCTGCCTATCTCCTAAACTGAGAGGTTTTCACATAGATGTGAGCCATTCTTTTACACCCAGGAGAACTGAACCGCCACAGGAACTGTGATGACCAAACTTGAAATAGGAAGAGAAATGGTCTCCTCAGGACATATTTAACCATAAGGAAAAATATATTAAATATCAATTTCTCACAAAAACATTGCCCCTATAACATTAGCAGACATTTCCCCCTGACCTTGGGGAAAGTATGGGGTCAACATAGTGCTCAGCCAGTCATCAACATCAGGTTCTGGCAGGAGAGAAATCTCATCTCTAGGCCCCATGATTCTAAAGGGGAAAAATGAATGAATGAATGAGTCTGATTTATGGTATTTTATATTTTTGGGTTATGTTGGGATTTTTGGGATTATTTTAATTATTTTCAAAGCTAGCTAAAAATAGCTGGCCTTACTCTATAGGAAGGAAAAGATTTCAGATAATAATATCTGTTCTAAACTTTAGAAAGCAAGTAAAACCCTCATAAATCAAACCCTCACACATGGTATTAACTTAAAAATTGACTATAGATAGCTTTTACTCCTTGTTTTTCAGCTCTCAGGGCGAAGAAATTTGTATCTTTTGAGCTTCATAATAAAATCTGCCTACACTGAAAATACACTGAAAAGTTTGTCTTTTTTGCTACTAGTGCATTTTTTTCTGGAAGTTCTGCAGAACTAGAGGTTTCTGACTAGTTTTAGATCATATGTAAGGCAAAGGGAAGCCTCAGATTTGATTAGAAACAGGGCATAGAAAACTCTGAGAGTTAAGTGTGACCTTGGGTTGGTTGAAATTATGAAATGGAGCACATAATAGATGTCCTTGTAAAGTGATATCCCAGTGTCTGTAGACCCTAGATAAGCTTCTTTTCACCTCCTCTGTAGAAGGAGATAAAAAGTCTTCTGTGTCTGCTTCATAACCTTCTCCACAAAAAATGGCATGCTTAGTTGTAGGCAGGCCTTGAGAAATATCATCAGATGTGTTTAGTAGATATGTTAAGCAATGCTCTTTTCCTTATTGTTCCCAGTAAAATGCAGTAATACAGATCGGATCGTATTATGAAATACTTTTTAAGTGCTATGAATTTTTAATAAGAAGTGATCGAAAGTAAAAAGCAAGAGTAAACCAGATGTATTAAATTGGCCTCAATTTCAGCTGGTTAAAAGACTGTTCTGCAATATGGAAGTCTATCGGGAGAGGGAGCAATCTACCCATGGACTTGAAGTATTTCACCATCCTTGCCTGAGTTTTAAAACCCATCCTATTTAACAGCTGAGGCAGGAATTGGACTTTCTTTCAAAAATGTGGCACTTGCCACGGTTTTCTTTGTGTCTAAGAGCATGAACATATATGTGAGAGAAACAGGAAGTCTTTATGCAGGTGAAGAAAATAATTTGTGAATTAATTTTTGATTATATCCTGAGGAAACGTTGGCAGCAAATAGCAGTCTTGAAGGGTGGGAGGCCTGGAAGGCAAAGCTGAAATTAGTGGAGCAGAGGCTTCATGGTTTTCTGTAGACAACTCTCTAACTGTTTTACAATCCAGTTTATGAGGTCATGCTAAACATAACAAAAAGCCATCTTGTCTTGGCAAGTTTCTTGCACAAAATTCTTTTGTGGAGTAGAAAAATTGCCCTCATATGAATAAAGGCAACATCATTCTAAAATTTAGTGGCAAGAGGAAAATAATAAGAGTTTTGCTTTTTATTTTAATATGTTTCACAAGATACCTGGGTATTAAATGCAAAAACATTTTAAATTTCATCACATACAGACTCTGTTCTTCAACAAGCAGCATACTTCACACAAAAGAAATGTGTAAAAACAGCAAGATGATCATAATTGCAAATCTTTTAAATATCTTTCCTTATTTGATTTTTTTAATCTTGTAAGTTATATTTGCATTTTTCTGTTATTGAATATTTGTCTCTTACATGAAGAGCTTCTCAAACACACATGCAAGCACGTTGCCTCAAGTGACCCCCCTCCCATCAGGTTAATATGCACAATTTTTCCACTTGTATCAAGCAAAATTATTCCAACACTAGTTTGAAGTGTTTCATTAAAAACATTTATTGGCAGGCTAAATTATTAGCACACTTTAAAATGCAGAATCGAGGATGTGACCATGTATTTATATTTTAACATTTATTTATTGATGGCTTTCCTAATGATGGATGAACTGCAATTCTTACTCATGTGAGCAGAAGTCTGAAACTTTTGCCATAAAATAGCATAATTCATATGAGTAAATGCTGCCTTTTAGAGCCCTAAATTCTTTATTATGTTCCCAGTCTTGGCAAAGTTTACCCAGGAAAATAGTCATTACCCAGCCTAGGGAGTACTTCAAAAAGTGTGAGTGTTCGGAATGTGAATCCTCTGTGAATCTTAATTAATCAGTGCAGATGAAATAACTCATACTTTCATAAAATGAGACCTCTAAGGTTTTGAACTATCTGTCTTAATTGTCAGCAGCTGAAGGAATTTGGTGCCGTGCGGAATTAGCCTCTCATTTGGAAACATTTACATATCAGATGCATTGATACTATTAACTAGGACTGAAAATTGCTAGCTTGCTGCCCAGGAGAGCTTTCCCTGTGGGTGAAATAAAAAAAAATATCAACAATCAAAACCCAAACCAAGTTGAACTGAAACCAAACCAACAAGCAAACAAACGACAAAGAAGCACGCCTCCCCGGCCAACAAATCAAACCAAAACAGCATCCTAAGATCCAAATCAGGATAGCAGTAATTTTCTTCTCCCTCATTCTACAGCCTTAGGCTGCTAGCTCAACAGCTAATTGATTTACACCTTGCTAGCAGGGTCAAGACTGTGCTAAATGCTCCTCATGCACCATTGCCTTCTGCCATCAGAACAGCCCAAGGCAGGAGGAGTTGTAGCTTCTGCCAAGTAGAAATATAGCACTGGGTGCTCACCCCTCACAACCTCTTCCTGGGCTTTTTCCAGATGCAGCAACACCAGAAAGCGGAGGAGGCAAAATTAGAAACTAGAAAGTGGAGTTCTGAACCAGATGATGGTGGGTGAATAAAAGGCCAAGAACATCATGCAAAAAAAAAGTCAAGTACAGAGCAAATAATGTCAGTTAATGAATTTGTTTGGAAAGGTGTTATTTGTGCTGTAGGAGAATAAGTGAAATTTGGAAAAAGGCACCACAAAAGAATAAGTTACATTATCCTTCTCAGTGCATTTTGAGATGGCAAGTGCTAAAAACTGTTAAAGGCACTTGTTAAAAGCAAAGTGTCTTTGCTTCCTGTTCCCTCTTCTCTCAGAAAACCTGTTCTCTGCAAATACTCTACACACCAATCCATTTTAAACTTAAAAATCTAATCATTGAGATCTGACCTGGGAGAGCTGATTGCTACTTGCAGCTCTTTGTTATCACTTGGTTGCCAGGTTCCTGATGATTTTATCATACTATATTATTTATTCACTTATATTAAATAGTTGATATAATATTTAATATTTCAAATATATTAAAATGCATTTCATAATGGATCCCTTCCATCTGGATATATTATATGATTCTGTAAACACACAGATATATTTTGTGTCTTATTTAGTAAAATCAGCCATCATTTTGAAAAGGCACATTGCTGGTTGGTCCAGGGATACCTCTTCAGGAAGAATGTCTTTGCCAACAACTTATCTTAAAAATCAAAAAGAACTTGTGATAGATGTGGGGGAATAAGGTGACCTAAAGGAATTTACAAAAGATAAGGAATGTTTAATCTGTCTTTGAACTCAGCAGGACAGGTTTGGGCAGACATAGAAAAGATCCACACTCACAGACACCTTGGCTTTGATTACTGATACACACAGGCCTAACTAGAGATGCCCCACTGAAGTCACTTCCTAAAATTAGGAAAATGCCTAAATTCTCTGACAGGCCAGCTCTTTGAATGTTAGTATTTGCCATAAAAGTCTGTGTAACCAAGCCAAATAGAACAGCATTCAGGCATGGGATCAAGAGAGAGTTTAAAATAAAGCTGCAATTGCACTCATTTAGATAAGATGACTTTTAATCAGCCCAACCCGAATGGAAGTTTATTATACCTTTCCCCACCACAATTCTGCCAGCTGGGACAAAGATTGGCACAGGAAACAGGTCTACCAAGGGAATGGGCTAGGTGTTGTATTTTTCTAATATAAAAAGCACAAAATATATTTTTCTGTACAAATAAAAATCAAATACTTTGAAATAATATACAGATTATAGATAAATTAAAGGAATGTATAGCTCACAGAATCGTGTGATTTTATACTCCTTCAAATTGGAAGGGTCCCATAAGGATCACAGATGAGGAGGTCTGTTTTCTGTTAGGGTTAAAACAAAGCAGTAGACACGTTTTTTAATTTGGTCTCCTGGTATATTTTACTTGGTTTCCTATGTTTTTTCGTGTTTTCTTCTCTATCCAATGAGCTATATGACTCATTGCTATCTGAGGTATAAAGGACATGTTTCAATCACTCAAACTGTTCAGGCAGGTGATATATATAGGTGTTGTCTGGGCTGTGTGTGAATGTTTGTGCATGTTGCATGTGCATACATGTGATTGTATAAAGTCCTCATCCTCCATACCTCCTCAGCTACTATATATCCACTGACAAGGACAATTTCTTTAGGATGCCACTGAGCATTTACCAGAGTCTTGGGCATGTGGCAACCAGAACAGAAGAATATCCTTGTGACAGATACACAGACACACAGATAGAGGAATTATTTATGACAACTTTGGATTGAAGAAAAACTGTGGCAGAACCTTTGAAATCTGCACAACTTGCTAACAGAGCTACTTCTGTGCCTGATACATTTCCTTTGCGGGCCATAGCTCAGCACTGTCAATGCACACTTATTCTAAAAGTATAGACAAAGCTCTCTGCTTTGGGGGAAAGATGTCCAGGTGTTATTGATAGATAGAGTTTGAGGCATTTGCTACATTTACTCTTTCTCTTCAGATTGTGCTGCTGTCCTCATCCCACAAGAGCTTATTGAGAACTAACTAATCAGCAGAATTTGCAGAATATTTGTACACTCAGATCTGTTCTGACAGGACTTCACTGATACCATGATTAGCTGTGATCTTTTACAGAAGGCAATGAGGGTGGACAGTAGTTTTACCCTTTGTTTAAATAATTTGGATCTTACCTAAAAGAGACTGAAAGAACCTCTGAGGTTATGGACTGCAAAAGCCCAGAATAATGCAAGTTCATATAATTCCTTTCATAAATTGCAGAAAGTCTGACTAAATATATTTTTTCCCAGGAACTCCTACTAAAAATTTACTTTATTCTCTCATGTTTGTGGTTAAAAATATTCTTTTGATTTGCAGCCTTAGTATTGTCATAGTTAATTTATAACTTTGTCTTGTTCCATCTCTGTCCTTTAGTTTAAATAGCTGTATTATCTTCCTGATGTGAAGGAAAAAAACACCTCAAAGATATTTTTAGACAGACTGTCTCAACCTTTGATGTGTTAAAAAACTATGGTTGCTGTCACTTACCATACAAAAGGACTTTATTCTTGTGGTCTTCCTAACAGAGCTTCTGTGCCTTTGTCCCATTCTGAATCCTGCTCCCCTAGACCTGGACAGCTACTGTTATACATGGAGCCCTACCAATGATTCATAGAAAGGCACTATTGTTTCACTTCTTCTATGTGGATATATCCCTCTTTGCCTTTTTCACAGACACATCACATCTGATGGATCAGTATACACAAGTTTTCCTCCTCTTCTGTCATTCTCAATGATTAGCTCCCAAATTTATAGCAGAGATTCCTGGTATTAGTCTCCAAGTGCATGACCCTGTACTTCACAATCTTGAATTCCTTCCCATCTGTAATACTTGGGTCCTCAAGGTCGTTCAAGTTTTGTTCTAATCTCTTCCTTATCCAGCTCAAATACTGGTTTCTTATAAAGCACACTGCAACACAGCAGGCTGTCCTAAAGTTTGATTATACTTTGGTCAAAGTCATATTTGTTTCAATGCTCTCATTTCCCATTTTCCATCCTGTCTTTGGCCTTATGCTCAGTATAATTATTCTTACTGAGAAGGGAAGCAAAATATTAATCTAGTCTGAGACTATATTTTGATTATCTTTAAACTGTACCTAGTCATCACAGCATGGCATAGTGATTCTTTATTCCTTGACCTCTTTTCCCACACAGATACATGTCTAGGAAATCTGTCATCTGTTTCAACTTTTTGTTGTTGTTTTCTTTAAAGACACAACTTAGTTTAGCTTTCAAAAATCCTCAATTCATCTCAGTATTTCTTGGCTTTCTAGGAAGAGGCTTCTTCACTGACCTCTCTGCCATATGATTAATCTTAATATGCGCCTTTCAGGTTTCACGATTCTTCCTCGATATTTTGCTTGCCTGCAAGATCCTCACAGCCTTCACAGACAAGATCTCTGGGGCTTCTCACCCATTTCCTTCGCCTCTCAGTCCATCAGAGTCCCACATGGGCATGAGTCATCGGCAGCATTCATGATGGTTATGTTTGGACAGACCTTCCTGAGAATCGTGAGAGTCCATTCGGTGCACGAAGGATGTTGAGATGCATTTGCAGAGTGCCTTCCCATTGCAGCCTGCACTAACAATAGCTACAAAACCTGCAGGTGTAAGATTGCAGGTGCAACTGAGCCAGAGCAAGGGAAAAATACTGTCAGAGAAGCTCTGGAAAATAGCAAAGCCAGGGCAACCTGAGCGACTGCAGAGCTGGAAGTCAAAAGCCAGTCACAGAAATTGCAAATAAGAAGTCCTCTACATTACATGGGATAATGCATTTAGGCAAGTATGCCACACAGGTTTGTGTGATTTCTATCATATCTAGTTTTATCTGATGTGTGATTATTTTAAGTGTAATATTTATTGCTAGAGCTTATTGTTATATAAATATTTCAAGTTTTTGTTGTTAACTTTTGGCTTCTTTTTTTTCTGGTTGTGTAAAATATAATACTTTTGGTCAATGCATTGTTCTTGTTATTAATTTTAGGACAAATATTCCTCAGCTGCCTCCCACACTTAAGTACCCCAATCATCTGATCTTCCTTCCTTCAGCTGTGAACTAAACCTAAGACTGATCTCATGTAAGTGTCTTCCAAATGTATCCTACCTCTTTTTAAGATATTTTGATAAAAAGTTCACTTTTTGATACCAGAAGTCCCATTATCCAAGTGGTCAGGAGGGTAATATCTCTTGTTTGGTGTATACCTCCTACTTGTTCACGATTCTTTCCTTTCCTTTATGGAATGCCTTTCCTTACTCAAAATCCCAAAATCTCTCAGGACAGAAGGAATTTGATACAACCTCCCTGCTGCAAGCAGAGCCACCTAGAGACAGTGGCCCAGGACCATGTCCAGAAGGCTTTTGCATATCTCTAAGAGGGAAGGCTCCACAACTTACCTCGACCACTTTTGCCAGTGCTCAGTCATACTCTCAGTGAAAAGATGTTTCCTCTTGTTCAGAGGGAACTTCCTGAGTTCAATTTCTGTCCATTTTCTTTGGTCATGGGGACCATTGAAAAGAGCCTGGATCTCTCCTCTCTGCCTCCTCATTTCAGGTATTCATAGACATTTATAAAAATCTCCTGGAGAATTTTCCAGGCTCAAGAGTCACAATTCTCTGCATTTTCTCATAGGAGAGATGCTCCAGTCCCTTAATGATCTTAATGACCCTTCACTGGATTCTCTCCAGTATGTCTGTGTTTCTCTTGTATCAGGGGTCCAGAACTGGACCCATCACTTCAGGTGTGGCCTCACCAGGGCCAAGTAGAGGGGCAGGATTACCTTCCTCCACCTGCTGGCAACACTCCTAATGCAGCCCAGGACATCATTGGCCTTCTTGGCCACAAGGGCACACTGGCTCGTGTTATTGTCATATCGTGTACTTGTCTGTAAAACTTCTTTTCTTTTTGCATTCCCATAAATTATTTGGAATACATTCTGAATTCCTTAATAGTTCATCACAACTTTCCCACTCTTTTTTAAAATTTAAAATTATCTTCTCAGTGTCTGTATAATAACTATATTGCTATCCATTTTATTTTGTTTTTTCTTCCAATGGGAACTTTATTTTTCTTGATATATGTTCCTTTTTTTTTTTTTTAATTGCAGTCAATATTAGTTAAATGTCCGTTTTGAAACTACTTCAGTAGTTCATTCATCCTGCATTAATGCTCTTCCCATGCTTTTTAAAATCATAGTTTTAAATTTAATTGAATAAGTAGGAGTCCAGCATCTTCCAGATTTATTTTTAATGGCCTGATTAATGTTTTAGGTTTAGAACACCTTGTGAATTAATTTGACTATGCTAGAAGGAAAGAGTATTGTCTTTACTTGAATATCCTTTAACTGATTTCCTTTCCTACATATTTGGCTTTTGTCAGTGATGAAAAACTGTGCCTGCAAATACATTTTTCTCCTCTTTTAAATGTAAAAATGAGAAAAAAATTTAGATGTTCCTATACGCTTTCATTGTGAAATAATTTATACACATCCAGGCAATCTCTTTCTAAAATATTAATTACTGTAAGTGTCTTTTCAGAGCTTATTCCTTCATATAAAAATCATTTTCTATTTTCAGTTTTGGAGAAAATGTTTTGGGACTTTATATTTGAATGTCTGTAATAAGCAGCCCTGATTATTTGATTGTCCCTTTCACTATCACTGATCCTGATTTTTTTTTTCCAACATTAACATACCACTGAATTGCCAAATTACTTATATATCTTAGCTTCTGTAACAATGCTCATATTAACCCATATAATCTGCATCATTCCCATTTTAGTAAGGCTTTAGTAAACTTAGTAAGGTCTTACTCAATTTTAGAAATTATGCAGTTGGGTCCAATTATATAGGAGAGAAATACCAGTTATGTGAAAAATTCTGAGATTTAATATGGACAAAAAAAAAAAAGGGAAAAATTCATAGATTAAGCAGTTTGAATTGTCAGCTACAAGCTCATGAGCCACACTGAAATCTCAGGGACAGTCTTGCCCAAGGCAAGACAAGACCTAAAATGCTGTTGCTGTAAGAGGTATATTAACTATCTCCATTCAGGCATGATTTCTTTAGGAACTTTTACAGATAATACATGGTACTCCGTGGAGGACAAGATGGAAATATTGTCTGTAAAACTCATGTCTTTTTTCAGGGAAAATAGTGAAAGTTACTCAGGTGCTAAATTTATACCTATGGGTTTTGCTACACATTATCAGGCCACACCAGAGAGGCAAGGGCCTAACGAGGACCCTGACAATGAAAGGGATATATGTATACCCTTACACATAAAATTAGAATGGCTGTTTATCCATGTTATCTAATCAGTTATTGCCAGCAACCATTTTGGCTGCTATGCATTATCTGTGAAATTATCCATAAATTTCAAAAGTTCACGGTGGAAGTACATTATTATTGGTTTGCATTCGTGTTGAGCATCTGTTTAAAATGTTTGTTATCCATTTAATCAGGAAGCAAACCTCCCTCCTGATCTGTGAATTACTCATTGGTCAAATGCCAAATCACCATCAAGAGCCAACAGCAAATAATCTACATGATTAGCTTTTAGCATTTCAGGGAGTGGGTTTTAATCTCAAACAGTGAGTGCCATATGGCTCATTGCCTTGTTGTATGATTCCTGGAGTGCTTTTCAGAAATTAGCGTTGCATTATACTTTTATGGTACAATTACTTTCTCTGTTTTTTTTCTCCTACATCTTAGGTGTCTAAACTTTATTGCATACTATACAGAACATAAAGAACAGAGAGACAGATCTACTTCATTACTGCCTCTCTGTAAAAAGCCAGCATGGGTGCTTCAGGAGGAACAAAAGGGCAAGGCACCTGTATATACTCCTCAATACAATTTTCCAGGTTTTGGCCATCTGTGTCTCGTGGGGTTCTTCAGGAATGAGAGATGCATTTGTGTTTGATCTCTTTTGATATTATTTTCATGAATTTTTCTACTCTCTTTTTGAGCCCAGAACAACATTTGTCTGGTGGTGTCAAATTTTTTTCTTGGTATATTTTTGTTGATGATGATGATTATCCAGGGTGGGGTGTGCCATTTCCTTCTGATTATAAAGAAATCACATATATACAAGTTCAGCATGAGCAAACACTGTACCAGTTGAGAAGAAAATATATAAATCAGAGAGAGGCATGTCTTTATCAAAGCAAGAAAATATTAAAAAGTGACTAGTTTGTCCTAAGCTTAAAAAGTCCTAGCTGTATCAGCAAGTAAGGAAATTTGGTTAAGAAATAACAGTAAATCTATTGGTCGATAGTTCTGCTAAAGGAACATTTAAAGTCCTTTCAAAACTGATGCAATTCTGTATTTGCATTTGCAGTTTCATTAAGGAATTAGTAAATGGAAATAATATTTTGGTGCAATGCATTTTCCCCTTGCAAAATCCAGAAGTTTAACACTGTACTTTGTGTTTTCTCGGTTACAGATGTTGATGTACACAAGTAAAATGTAATCTCTGTATATGTATTTTTACTTCACTACACTCCATATTCCTGTCATACCCACACAACAGCTTTTAAATCTCAGGTTAAATGTTTTGTGTATTTACAGACTAAGTAACCAAGACACCAAAATAATACAGGAAAATGTTCTTAGCAAGAGACAAATTTTGTAACCAAAACTTAAAACAACAGAAGACTAGAAATAAGGATCAAAACCTTTATCAAGTTAGTAGGGTCTTTATAAAAGCCTTATTGCTCTATTCCTATGTCAGAAGTCTTCTCCATGTATATATATATATATATGTAGATAGATAGATAGATAGATAGATAGATAGATTAGATAGATATAGATAGATATAGCTATAGATGGAGATATCAATAGATATATATATAGATAGAAATATAAATAGGTATAGATAAGGATATAGATATAGATTAGATATAGATATAGATTAGATATACATATAGATTAGCGATATAGATATAGATGTAGATATAGATATAGATGATATAGATATAGGTATAGATATATTAGGAAGAAAAAAAGGCACTAAGAAATCTTATTTGCTTACATGATGACTATACAACATGTTTTGGGCATGAGAAAAAAGTTGCACTGAAAAATTAATGGCTTTGTTTAAAAATGTGTCTTATATTACCTTTTTGTGAAGAACATGATGCTGCAACAATGGACAAAATAATGCAAAAGCACTGAATTTCTCTGTGAGAAACACCTGTCTGATTTTCTTCTGATGTTTATCTTCTATGACATTCATTCTACATTGGATACTGTATCTCCAATTCTTCTCTCATCCACAGTAGCACATCCCAGTGCAGAGCTGCCTGGATGGGTCAGTCACCTGCCCCTAATCCTTCCCCAGAGATGGTGCCTCAGGGTAAGAGACAATGTGATGCTAAAGCATGCCTGGCATTATACACAGCCAAGGGACTTGTAGGTCCCTGTGTTCATGAAGTTGTAACAGATTCATGACCCAGCATGTTCAGTCTTATGTGTAGGAACCCCTGGGAAAGTGAGAACACTATAGAATCAATAAGTAAAGTGCAGCTGCCTCTCTGGGAAACTTTGTCTTTCCTCAGAGCAATTAAATACAACATGTCTTCTTAATATTCAGTTTTCTACATCTGTTTTGGAGTGGATGTCAATGGGGTCGTCCTCTGATGCTGTAGGCCATAAAATGTCATGTTATCACAGTATTTTAGCTGCAGAGATATCACTGCTAACTCCTGTGGAACCAGGGTGAAAATGTGCTCTCACTTATATTTAACAACTCCAGCATCTGAAAAGTCTATTTCTTCTGCGTAGGCAGCTTTTTGTACATAGTTCCTTATTTTATGAATGCTAGTTTTGTGGTTGTGCCACTGTGGGGCTGTGGCTGCCGTGGTGATGCCTGTTTGTCCTCAGTGTCCTGTGTGTCTATTTTCCCACTCACACAAGCAGCCTGATGTTGCGGTGGGGATAGCAGCCAAGGGCTGGTGTGTAACATCCAGTATACAGAGGGCAATTCTGTCTAACTGCTCCTCAACGTATTAACCTATAATTATTCCAGAGCCAGTAAGCTACAGAAGAAGAGAAGCTTGAAACAGAGCATTGAGTCAGATGGAAAGGATAGTTCAAAGCTCCAATAACCTGTCTGAAAAAGTTCACGTTTCCCTTTGTACAAGCACAGAAATAGTTTGTTTTCCAAATAATTTCCTTTTGTATACCCATCCACTTACTACTCAGCAACTTTTCACTGATGTGAGCTGCTTTTACACTTTACTCTACAGACTGTTTTGGATTGGATTACAACTGTAAAGCTGCTGATGGTAATTGAGCTCCATGTTTGTTTGGCAGAAGTGTGTCCATGTCTTCCACACAGAGTCTCTCTTCTGTTGCAGCCCCCCTGAAAGCGAGAGTCTCAAAAATTATCTTGTGTGTTCTTCATTTCAGACTGATGTTACCCAGCAAGTCAGGGTGATCCTGGCAGCCACTGGAATCACAGTTTATCAGCAGCCACGTGACAGATGATAACCCACTAAGATTTCCTGTAACCTTAACTAGGCCACATGACTGAAGCCAAGTAATCTTTTACTTGTACTCTTCTTCATTATGACATAGAGAGGAACTAGAAGTAAGCTATGCCTTTGCCAATACCAAAAAGAAGAAATGATGTTGCTTAAATTACTCGCTGCATATAGAAGCTATCAGAAAACCAAAGAAAGTATACAAAATGAGGTGCTTTCACATTTTATTTGTTAAATAACTTCTGAAGGAAATTGTAGATGTTAATAGCTACTGTTATTTATAAGGGTAGGAGTGAAAGTGCTAGGAATTAGTCCACTGTCAAGGTAAAGAAGATGAGAAACCAAGACAAAGAACAAAAAACGAGAGTCTTTTCTTCAAACCATTACTCAATGAAGACAAATTTACAAGAAATGTAGCAGTCAGTACAAAATGTGGATTGAGGTTTACAGATAAGAGAAGTTTGGAAGTATCACCAAAATCCATGAGAACACAGCTAGAAGAAGAGATACAGTTAAAGTGTCTTTGTCAATACTTTGTTAAATGAGATCTGGTGATATTCAGAGACACTGAGAAGAGGTTATTTGCACCTCCTGACTTCAGGCACCCTAAACTGGGAGTCTGGACTCCTGTACAGTCAATGCAGGCTGCCTTAGACGGCTGGCCAAAATCAGGAGTTTAACTTTGATGTTTAAAGTCTCCTTCACAATGGATACAGAGGAAAACCATCCTTACTTAGCTACCTACCTCAAGTGTTCTTAGTAAGAGATGGTAAATAATTTCTATCAGATGCTGTCACGTTAATAGTCAGCACATTTGCTAATGAAGCAGAAACCACATTCCAGGTATGGCCATTTGACCTTGTGTTAGGAATGTGTTCTGAAATTGTCACTTCAATTCACATAATTAACAAATGGATTATTTGTGTTATTGCTGATAACTAGGTCTAAATAAGGTTATTGAAATAAATTGACTCTGCTGTGTGAGGAGAGTGAAAACCATGTTTGCCAATGAAAACATTAATAAGTAATCAAAGGACTGAATAAGATTTAATTAAAAAGGCATATAAAGGAAGGCAGAAAGCCAGAATAAAAAGACAGAAAAGTAGCAGTAACTAATAAATACAAATGAGGTGTTGTATTCAGCAGTCCAGGAAGGAAAAGAGACAGACAGAGACAAGAGTGTTTCACTTATTTTCAAGTACAAAAAATTACCAGCTATAGTACAGCCCTGACCCTTTATTCCAGTAAAATAATTTTTGTTTTAGGTATGAAAAGATGATGATGCAAATCAGAGTTCTCCATTAAATTGCTTAAAAATTGGCAAATTGTTAAGTCCAGATATTATTAATAGTTTTCTGACTGGTACATTAATTCCCAAAAATCAAACATCTATCTGAAATTGGATCTGCAGAGATCTAGGATAGTCTTTTAAGTAAGGAGAATTATTTCACCAACAAAATATTATTACAGATTTTTTTTAATAGGGAAAAAATGAGGTTCATTAAAATCGCTTTCCTCACCAGGAGAACATGGCCTAAAAATAATGTAATTTAATTAATTATGGGTTGTTTTCATCATCTCATCAATTTACCTGTGCCACATTTATGTTTCTTTTAGTGGATTGAAATGCTTACCAAAGAATTTCTTTTTTATCAATCATATTTTCACATTTTGGTAAGACATCTAAAGATCTTCTTCAAAGACAAATCAAATTTGAAATGGTTACAATTAAATGGCATACCTGAACCAAAAACAATATAAATATTGTAATAAGCATATCAGTTTGTTGCTCTTTGTGTATGATCACTGAAGATACTTTCAGACAATGAAGAGAAAACATGAAAAACACAAGGTAGACTACAATTTTAAGTTCCTTACAGAGAAGTTAAATGCTTGCTTGTTACCGCTGAAGATCAATAGATCACGCGAACACAGGTTGAGGTATGGTGCAGAAAGAGCAGAGTTTATTTTCCTTCCCAGGATTTATAGGCTTGTCACCATGGCCAGGGATTGGATGGTCAGGATAACACTTCCTCACTGCACTGGCCATGAGAAATGTCCATCACAAGACGTGTAACAGAAAGAATGCACACATATCTATGTTTACAGTTACTGTCCTGGGAAAGTCTTTAGAAAACCATGTCAGCAAGCTCAGAAGCTGAGCTTTCAGGGTGACACTTGCTCTAGTTCTTCACTCACTGATATTCCACAGTATGTTTAATAGCAATAAATTAATCAATCAATCAAGGACATTGAAATCTGGATCCATATTATATCCTGTAGCCAAGTGAGAGACTGAAGAGATGGGACTGACACCTGAAGGGGAGGGGTGGGAGGGTGGGATTTCCTAAAATCCTTTTTGTTTGTTTGGTCTGTGAGCATCCCAGGAAAGCTGAGATCCTTGTGTCTGACCAGTCTGTCTGTGTCCCATTATGGGCACACTCAGTGCTGGATGAGAGGGTGGTTTGAGTAATATGTTCAGGGTCACAGCACAAGAGGCACCCCTGCAGAGTCTCCACTCTTTGTCGAGTATGTCACCCACTGCTGGTGATTGCTGTCAACACTCACTGTGCATGGAATAACACACTTGATTTATTTACACCCTGTTAGCAGGAAAGTGTGACAGGTTAAGGTGTGAAAATTTGAAAATTTTAAAAGGTTTGAAAAGGTGATAGTATCTGACTGCAAAAATGTATTCAAAGCAGTATGAAGACATGCTCTAATCACCAATAAAGTTAGCTCTAGGTAATAATTTACCTAGCATAGAATATGGTTCTTACCCAATGGACATCCCAATGGGGGAGAAGAGAGGTTCAGCCCATCAGCTGATCCCAGAAGTTACAGTGGAGTCTTCCCTAACTTCTCCCCATTCTTAACTTACTCTTAAACTATTTCTTTATGTTTAGTTGGAGGTTGAGTGGCTCTAGTCATGCATACCCTTGTTAATGATGGGTTCACTCTAAAAATTATAATCAATAAAATATAGAGCACGTGCTCAGTGAAAGGCAGTTGTACCTTTACAGTGAGTAATTTTGGATGTGTGTTAGTCTAATAATTAGATTACAATGATCCCAGTTCATCCAAGGAGAGCCATTTCATCCTAGTTGCTGGTTCAGCTCCATACCCTCCCTACAAGCGATGCAGCTTCTACTTCCTCTCTATTAAATATTTTGTAGCAGTGATATTAAACTGATATTGTACTGCATTGCTACTTGAAGGGTAAAGATGAAAGCAGACATTGAAAGACAGAAAATACAAGCACTTTTAATAATCATTAAAAATCATTTGATTATTAAAAAAAATTAATAATCAAACTTTTTCTGAAAAATCTGTGTAACAGGGCCCAGCTGTCTTCTGTCATTGCTATATTTGGCATTTATAGAAGGAGGCATGTCTTCCTGAGTTTCTTCCAGTGGTATAGCCTGACCTACCATGTCAGACTGGGGGAGTATAAGGAAAAGACAGATGAGAGAAAATGAAAAATAAAGTCAAGGAAAGGGGGAAAAAATGTTGAGGGATTGAAGTAAGAGAGACAAAGAAACAAATACCTGCTCTGTTCCAAGAATGAAAAGTGAGAATAAGAAAGGCAAAAAGAAAGATTTCAAGCTTGTAAAACAAAACTGTGGAATGAAAGAGACTGAGAAAATTCATTCTAGCAGGCAAGAACTGGCTGGAACAATATTGTGGTGAGCAAATAGTGGGAAATATTTTAAACGTGCTAACTGGAGAAAAATACAGAATGTGAACAGTTTTAAGTGCCCAAAGTAGAGGGTATAGTATTGAATGCTGCACACACAAAACAATCAATACATTCCAGTAAAACTTAGTGGACTCTTCCTATTCTGTAGATGCTATGTAACTGTTTATAAGTTATTTATACAAGCCCTCTGGAAAAGTATCAAAATGTATCAGTCCTGGTTAGGCACATTTTAGGCTCTGTCATGGGTAGATGGTTGTCTACAAGTTCTGAACCAGCAGTTGGTCTTCTGAGGGTTCTCCAGGACAAACAGATAATTTCCACTTTCATAGGAGATGCAGTTGCAGGAGGCAGTGTGCAGCTTGCCTTGGCCTGTGTTACCAAATGTACCCTGAGATTAGGGAAAATGTTGAACCACCAGAGGTCCAAAGCACGGTTTGAAGAATACCTGCAGTCCAAGAAAGAATCAAGTGTTCCCAAAGAGATTTGGAAGTAGCATCTCATGCAGAAGAAAAGGCTGGGTACAGGCATGAGGTATCTATATGAACTTGCAAAGGTGCTGGACTAAAAGAGCAGCCTGGAAGGGTATGAAAGTTGAATAAGTAGCTGGCTGTGGGAAATGAGAAATAGAATAGAAATATTTTCACTATGATATTTTAAATAACTCTTCTACACGTGAAAATATATACAGTATAATTAAGCTACTTATTACAAGCTTTATAATTAAGAGAACTTTGGGCTATAGTTTCCTATCAGAAATCCCTATATACATTGCCAATTTCAAAATAGCTTTCTGCACTTAATGCTCTTTATTTTATGTGCCTTTTTACCTTAAACTGTCTTAAATGTTGAAGAAACTGCTTTCTTAGCATTTTTTAAAGAAGCATGATATTTATTCCACATCTGGAAACAATGCATTATATAGCTCCCTCAGAACATTTTTTCTAATGTATATTTTGGGAACCTTAGAAATTTCAGTTATTTTTATCATGATATGTTAAGTATAGATGTTGAGTCTTGCTGAGAAGTCATTTTTCAAAACCTTATCATATGTCAATGAGTGGGTGGTCCTGATGTCAGGAAGTGATTGTGAAGGGAAACCTGGTTGAGGTAAGAAAACACGAAGAGTTAAAATCTGCCCAGAGGCAGGTGGGTCACCACATTAATGTTGTGTGGCTTTTTATTATGATAGTATAACTCTGAGTATTTGATATGGCATCATTCATACATAGTAATTCCGTTGTAAATTCATGTGATATGAAATATTTAGGAGAAAAAGGCCACAATATATAAAAAATGTCATCCACAAGTTTTCACCAAAACCACACGGATCAGTTTTCACAATCTTCTAAAAAAACTTTCAATTTCTGAGAATTTTCTGTGAAGTATTTACCCCAGGCATAAGGACCTTTTAAGAAAACCTCCTTAATATGCACCTTGACAACTCTGCACATAAGTGGCAGTATTTTACTGTTTTACTATTTTTCAAAGTTCTATTATGAGACTTAAAAACAGCACAAGCCCAAAACCAAACTGCTGTACACCTCTTGCAGATTATAAACCCAAGAGTACTAAAACGTCACTTTCCTAATAACAGACCTGAGACCAGAAATTTTGTGCTATTCTATTACAAGACTGACAAGCAATAACAAAGGACTCAAACACAGCAGTATTTTGATTTGCTAACTGCTATCAACAATATGTGAGGGATAACTCCTTTTTTTCTTCCATTACTGAGTCAATATGATTTGCACGGAGGAAATGAAGAAATCAAACTTTGCCCTTTTTAGCCATGTACTCACGTGTGGGCAAGTTGCAGATCTGGTGGTAACATCTGTGACACTGCCAGCTACACACCTCCATAGCACGGCCATGCTGTGACAGACACAGTCACTTTGGCATCCTATTTGATGTGTGCCAAAAGGATGGTGTGAGGAAGCCTTCCAAATCCCTGCCTCCTGCAAGACCCAGACCATGAGTCCTACCACAGTTTGAACATTTCACACCTCCTCCCTCAAATAGTACAAACTAATGAAAATAAAGCCACATCAAATTTCTTTCCCAAAGGAAACAGGCTTTGAGTAAATGTTGTTATGTTGATTCCACTTGGCTGCACTGAATTTTATAGCATCCTTTGGAGGATCATTTGCAAAAGACCATATGGCTCACAAAGTTTTTCCTCAGATAGGTCAGGTACTACTGCAAAGATGCCAAGATCCCAAAGCTCTCCTCATCAGGAAAGACCTGTCCCTTTTTCCCTTTTTTCAGGGCAAGAAGGAACTGTGGTGTGTAAATATTGCAGTCCATACCCTCTGTAACTGTCTTGTTTGCACATATGAATACTGCTTCTTTAAGAAAAACAGACACTGGCACCAGTGTAAGAATGTATGTTTTAATATTTGCACACACAGATATCGGTCTGTTCAGAGCGAAAAGGCTGAAGAACAGGCACACACAACTGGCACAAAAGGGGAGCTGACCTTTCAGTATTTACCCTGGTGGTGTTTGCAGTGGCACCTACCTGGCTGACGTTGGCGACGCCGTTTTGGAAAGCGCCAATAAGACTTTGCAAACCTGAAAGCTTCTTTGCAAAGCTTACTCTTACTGCTTGCTTGAACTTCCTCTGCTGGGGCCCCACATTCTGTAAGCAACTAATTATGTTTTATAACATAAACAGGTCAGTATTTTGATGTGTATATCCTGCACTCCCTTAAAGGTGCTATTCCTTCAAAGCAGCAACTCAAATCCTCACATACCCTCTTGCTGCTGTAGCTGTAGCAGTAGCTGTGTGGATTTGCCTTCCACTGCAGCAGCTGTGGATGCAGAATTTTCCCCAGTCCTTGGCTGTGGTGCTCTGTTTTAACAGTGGATTCAAGGAAAGAGGAAGTTTGCATTATGGGATGCAGAACATCAGAACATGGAAGACTGATGAAATGGGAGCTCCCTAGGAAAAAGCAGTTCTCTAATAAATATCCCTTTATATTTTTCAGCCACCTGTATACCCAGGCCCATACTGCTGCTGAATGTAGGATTTTTTTAATGCACAGACTTGTTATACAGGCAAAAAAGGTAGTAAATAAATGACATATTTATTTAGAAATGTGTACAGTTATTCTGAGTGGCGAGGGAGGAAGTTAAGGAGTTGTAAAGACATTGCTCCTGAGGAGTATTCATATTTCCCAATATGAGGCAGGTAAGCAAACTCAGTAACAAAGCCTAAGATAAAATAAAGGGCTGGGTCTTGCTCTGAGATATTAGAGAGTCTGGTTGCTTGTGGGTGGAAGGACACAGCAGACATGTGGAAGGAAGGGGAAGCGTGGGACTGGGATAGAAGAAAATAGAGAGGAGAACTGGCTGATTTCCTTCAATTAACATTTGGCACTGTTTAGTTTAAAGAAGAAATGAGGGAAAAATGCACCTGCACCACCTGCATTGGAGGCACAGAACTGAAAGCTGCTGCTGCTGCTGCTGCTGAGGGTGACAGCCCATCCACATCATGGTATCCTTGCACTGGTTTTAGTCTTCCATGTTAATATCTGCATCTCCTTGATATTACCAAATGTGCCACATGAATCAATTCCCAAAGCCATCATTGCCTTAAAAAAGACACTGCAGAAGAGCCCTCTTCCTGATGCTGGAAAATAATTTACCCAGCATGAGGAATGAGTATTTAGAGGTGCTAACAGTCAAGGTTACACACTGAATTGTAAATGACTGGCAAATAAGCTATTAATTAAAATAGAAATTGATTCCATCTTGTGGGATTTAAGGAGAAATAAGATTCTCACAAGGTCTCTTTTGAGTGCTCTTTTAGTACAGCTAAAGGCGGTATTTTAATTTTCAAATAATCCAACCCCATAATTAAAGTTACATTTTTGCCACAAATTTTAAAATATTAATGAAACTTGAATAAGTCTGGCTGAAGTGCTCCCGGGCAAAATATAGAAATATGCTAATAACCACCTTCTTCAAAGTTCTATTTATGAAAGAGCCATATTCCTACTGACAAAGTTCATTGCTTTCATTGTCCTTCATAATTCTAATTAAAACTTCCTTTATGAATCAATTTTTAAAACATTCCTTCCTTTCATGAGCTTGTGGAAACTTATATTTAATTACATTTATCTGGAAATTTACAGGGAATAGAATAATAACAAAAATTAATAATATTAAAATCTTTGTTTTAAATATTATGTTGATTTTTGTCATTTGCAATGAGTTGGTATTGAAAACTGAGGCCATATGTAGGATGACATAAATTAATTCTTAATAAGTTGACCATAACTGCCCATACTGGTATAATCTATAAAGACCTTGTTTTACACAACAGGGTATGAGTGCTTTATATAGAAGGAAAAAAAAAGGATTACTAACAACCCATAATAGCTTATTCATGCCAACATAAAAACAGAATTAGATATTCTTACTGATTTTTCCCACATCAAAAAGACGTGATTAACACCAAACAAGATCTGAGACTTGTAAATTATACTGTGTTTTACTGCCTGATCTGATAATGAATATTGGTACCTCCACCATGACAAACAGATTTTAAGAACCAGGATGATGTGGGAAAAAGAAGATGAATCCAAGACAGCGGCACAGACATGGCAGTGTCTCTCCCAGGGTAAAAATGTGTTCTTTAGAGATTATTCCTGACCAGTCAAAATCCTCTGATTATGTTGCAGGAAGCTGTGAGTAAAGAGTAGCAGCCTATGTAGAAGCAGTTCCATAGGTCCTTTTCAATATGTGTCTGATTTCAAACCAAACAAATGACACTTGGGGACGTGTTCCAGCGGTGGACTTGGCAGTGCAATGTTAACAGTTGGCTCGATGATCTGAAGGGTCTTCTCCAACCAGTGACTCTGTGATTCTGTAAGTAGGGACATTACGGGGACAAAACAGACCCAAGCATTTCTGTCAGCAGGAAGCATTTATGCCTTGCACCATTTCTAGCTCTGGGGCAGGGCAGTGCTATTTCCTATACTTCTCATCACCTCACCCATGCATATCTCCCAGCTTACTTACAAGAGCTCGGAACCTGCAGGGTTTGGAGCGCTGATATTTGTTCAAGGTACCTCACAGTGCTTCATTCCAGTGCTGTTTAACTGCTGCTTTTGCCAGAGACAGGGTGATAGCGCTGCTGAAATCTGGCAATTTCACGTGAAGTTACAGTTTGTAACCATCTGCCTTACTGCTACCATGAGGGACAAAGCACACAAACAATAATAGGATGCCATGTCTAACACCAATGCATCTTCACCTTCCTTACAGATAGCAAAATGCACAATTCACATGCAGTCACGCAGTAAAGGTCAACCTGGAATTTGCTGGCATGATAATATTTGGAATCCTAAGATGGTGGCTTCTAGACAGACACAGCATCTTCTTCACTGTCAGTGGGACACTCTAGTTTGCTCAGTAGTTGAAGTAGCTCAGCACAGATTGATTGTCTGTATCATTTTTCCCACATAGTAAAGATCACCAGTCATTTCTTCTCCAAGATTCCCGACCACTTTCAACACGGAGTAGAGATGAGGCCCTGCAGACATCACCATGGGTAACGTGTGAGGCTGATACTTGCAGACTGTGTGTGCCATAGCTGGGCACAGTTTGAGCTGTACAGGCCATGCTGGAATTCTCCCCAAAGAGGTCACACCTCTTCCTGTCAGCCTGCTCTTGCACAATTGTTCACTGGGTTGAGCGATATTTCTCTTCACATTTCATATAAAATATAAGAAAAATAATAAAATTTGATACTAGGTTTTGTTCCAAACTTATCCTGAAAAAACTCCTCTCTTGAAGTACAAGTTAGTTTTTGGCAAAATGCTCCAGCCCTGTCTCTGCAGCAACACTGAACAAGAACAACACTTAATTCAGTTAATTTTTTCACAGGACAAATAACTGGAGACAATAACCTCCAACAAAGTTCTCAGCTGTATTTCAAATCAATCAGTGGCAAAGGGATTTAGAGCAAAGTGTTTTGGTGCTTAAGGCTTGAATTTATTGGAGCTATCTGGGTATATCTGTCTAGGCAGAAAAAACAACATGCTCATAAGTCCCCTAATCCCCCAAAACAAAAAGCATATGTCTGTGAGCTTGAGAGTATGCACAAAGTGAGACTACATCAATAATAATATATATGGTACCATAAACCTGCCCCAATTAGTACTTTATTTCAAATACATTAAATGTAAATATTGTTTTTCAATGTGACTTCATTTTTACCAAAAGTACACTCATCACTGGGTTACAGAGGTGTTACTACACATCCTTCTGGCTCAAAGTATACTTGATTATTTTGTGAAATAGAAGTGACAGAGAGAATGTTGTTCTGACCCACTGTAATGTACAGGTTGGGGAAATTAATCATGGGCAATCTGGCCCAAATTCTTTTAGAGAGGGGTGGAAATGGAAGCCTACTCCTTCAGATGCTGGCTGATTATCTCTTGTGATACTGTATAAAGCAAAAGACAAAATGCATTTGTCTTTTGCTTTATTTTATGAATGGCCATATAGAAATCATGATTCTATGTGCTAAAATCTAATGTCAGAGACTATGTCAAAAGAGTCCCATTGTTCTTTATTTCAAGAGTTTTTGTTTGGTAAACAAAATACTTTTTATCTTGATGCACTTAAGAGGCAAGTGGAAAAAATTAACCAGTTTTCTAACAAACTGCAGTTCAGAAATCAGAACAATTTCCTGTATCTTTCTTATAAAATGTATCTTCAGAGTAATTTAAATCATGACATTTTTCTTTTTAATGATATCCTGCCTCCCATACACCCCAGCTCCCCAGTGGCCTGCTGTTCTGACATCTCCATTGGTTAAACCCTTTATTGGATTTCATACCAGTTGAAGAATGTTAATTGATGATAACTTTTGTTCATTGTTGATCTTAGACAAAATCAAACTAAAAAAATAAACTGTTCTTAGTCTCAATTAGAAGCAGAGTAGAAGCTCCCCTTAGTAGAAATAATTGTTTCCAATCCCTGTAAATACACTAGAATGCCTTTTTCAAAGTAATACAATTATATAAAATAATAGTTCTGTCCTCATGCAATCACTGTATTAACATTTTAAAATGTTAATACAGTGTTAATTAAATGTTAATTAAATAATAATAATTAAATTAAATTAATTAAATAATAATAAATGTTAATTAAATGTTTTAAAAAAACATTTAATGTTTTTGAGCTAGTAAAAAAATAGTAAAATTCCATCCATTCATAACAAGTATAAAAATCTTATGTTCAACTACTTGTTCTAGGAATCATTGCATGACTTTTACTTCATAGATTTCATGTATCTTTTTTTAGCAATTTATATTTGACTTTTACAGAACTTTATGCTTACTTTTTCTGTTACTTTTGTGAAATAGCTGGTGAGGATGGTGCAGAAAAACATTTCTGCCAATCTTGTTCTTTATCTTAGCAATGGATAGTACATGATAATAGATATGGTTAGTGAAGGCCAGGAACTGTGATGACCTACAAGAATCTGTTAAATGCTGTTCTTTTAAATATTTTCCTGAGAGACCAATGGGATAACACAATGTTTGTGAACTCTGCTGGTACAATACCAAAAGCAATGGATACAAAGTTTTCTCCATGATGCTCCAATGTCTAAAGATGATCTACACTTGAATGAACATCATGTAACACAAAATACTAGGGAATGTACAGTAACACAGAAAGGAAAAGGTATGGAAGATAAAGGAAAATGCATGGAAATGCTACCTGGTAAATGCAATATGTCCAGGCACTTGTACAACTGCTGATAGATGGTATGGGATATTAATGAATATTTTTATTCTGGTAAATCTAGCCAGAGGAAAGCTATTCCCCATTATTTTATTGTGGGTTTTTTGGAGTTTTTTTTGGTGTGTGTGTTTTTGTGTTTGTGTTTTTTTCCCCCTGAGTTCTGTCTCTGAATTACCAATATAGCTGTGCTTCTCAAGAAGAAGACAGTTCACAAAGTCCTTAACAATGGATGTGGCCAAGGTGTTTTTGGCTGAAATAATGTATCAAAAGATTTTGAAGCATCAGAATAATCTTGCATATTATTGTAAACACACCCAGAACAGCAGGGATACTGACCCCCATTATCTTTTTGCTTCATTTTTTATCCTCCCCAGAAGTTTTTGTTTGTTTGTTTGTTTGTTTTGTTTTGTTTTGTTTTTTAATCATAAAAAACCAAAAACACAGTTTGGGACAGTTTGGGTAAAAGCTTAAAGCAGTGCTTTGAGCAGAGTTCATCCATTTTATTCACCAGCCTTCACATGAATATGTTTACCTTCTCTAGTTCAATGTATATTTAATTTTGGAAAAAAAAAACCAAAAAAAACCCCAAAAAAACCACCAAAAAAACCAAAACAGATTAAACAAAAGTCACTAAAATGAAATTCAATTCAGACCATTCAGCACCATGGCAGGCATACTAGATCTCAGAAAAGGAGCATTCAAGGACCTGCTCCACATTAGGAAGAGATTAAATCTGAAAACTGGTCTCTCACCATACACACATCTCTCTTGAAATGTCTCCTTGGCCATTTTTGTGTGAGTCTGAAACAACTGCCACATTGTTAGTACAGACAGGCAGATGGGGGTCCTGATTTGTGAGTCACTGCAGTTTGTGTGTCTGACAGCAGTTTTGTGATATATGCAGTAATGTACACCTCCAGGCCTTAAACTTCAGGTGTACAGGAGGTCTTTCTGGCAAAAACACTTTTTTATTATTGATTATTAGTTGCATTTTTAGTCATCATCAGGACCAGGTAACAACTAAACACTGTTTTTGTGGGTCTAGGTTTTGGGTAAAAAATAAGATGTTCCCAAATTGCTGTAATGGATCAGACTTTTTAATGGGTATTTTAGTCAATACAGTGCTGTGATGTTATCAAGCAAAAAAATCACAAGGTGGATTAACTAAAGACACTTAAAATCAACAGAAAAATGGCCTGGATTTGGATTCTTCCTTCTGTTTTCAATTAAAAGCTCAGCTTTTAATATTCCTAGAATTCCTTCTGAATTTAGCAGATTTGTTAAAGATTCTTTATATGTATTGCAAGTCTTTCTTTGTCTTCTTTAATTGGCAGTGTAACTCTTTCTTAGCCCAATTATCAATGCATTTTTTCTATTAGGAAAACAAATTGATGATGAAGTAAAATATCTTTTTTTCATGCCCTTGTTTATTTACAATGATTGCTGGAACTTGCTCTCATCAAATGCAGGAAGATTCAGACAGCAGAAGATATCTTTTTCCCTCACACTTTAAATCTCTTTTACCCAAAGTTCAGACTAAAATCTTCCTTTCCAGGATTTTCTTAGTGGCATATTCTCTGTGTTTGTGCAGCATGTACCTGGTGACTTCTTACTAATTTATTTCAAGTGGGTTTTTGGTTGCAATTTTTGTTGTTGCTGTCACAACTATTCGGAAAACAGTTACTCAGTCTATCTGTTTGCATATGCACTGTGCCTTTGGTAAGGGAGGATATTTAGTTTTAGTTTCAGGAGATGCAATGTTGCTTAACTGTTTATTATAATAATTTTAAATTATGCATCACAGTTATATATCCAGTGGCAGAGGTTTAAACCAATCCAGAAAAACAAAAACAAATACAAAAAAAGCAGAGCTTCCCTTATTCTAATTAAGAAAAGAGATCCAGCAATGTTTAATTATATTAATACACAAAAATTAGTAGATGTGTCAAAATATTGTGAAAATCATAACACTTGTATGTGGCCACAAACCATACAGCCATAAACCAGACTTGAAGGGCACAGTCATTGGGTACACAGGGTTTATTTATTTGCTGAAAAATTATGAGAACAAAAAAAAACCCAACAATTTCAATGAGGCCTTACCTGGTTTTTTATTAGTATTTATTTTAATGAATCTAAAACTTGCATCTTAAAACAATGTCTTCAATTTGACAAAGACCAAATATAATCAAGTTCTTTCTAGAAGTATGATGAATAGTCAAAATCAAAGACAGTAAGGGATTTTTGACCTATATTCTGTTTGAAGCACAGCAACTATCCAGTGCTGATGGAAAGTTGATGTGAACCCCATAAATATCCTCACTCTTTTAACATTTTTTTAAGTTTCTTTTGTGCATTCATTACTGGGTCTATTAATCAAGCTGTTTTACAATGAAATAACACTTGTGCCAGTACACAGAATAAATGTCACATACTCTTTACTAGGTGATAATGCTAAGCTATGCCTCGATGGCACAGAATCTGCATCTTGACCTCCAGAGGCCTAAAGAGGATGGAAACGAGATATAGCAATACAAAACAATGTGAGTATTAAAAAAAAATCCAGATCTGACATATAGACCCCATCAAGTACTTTGCATTTTTTGTTTCCTTCCTATTTCATTAAACTCTTCAGCATGGCCAGTCTGCAAGTATGGCTCATTCTTCTGTATCCAAAATGACAAGTGGTAAGTTATCCTGGTGTATAAACTGAGAAAAAACTTGCATCTAGTCCGTGTATCCAGCTGCACAGTGGCATTTTATCTCACAGTTTTGTTATAAAAAAAGTTTAGTGCCCAACAGTTGAGCACAGAAATCCAGTTCCAAGATTGCAAGAAAAAAGTGATAAAGATCAACCAATACGGAGCATAAGAGTTTTTGCGTATCACGGTGTGTGAGTAAAAGAGTACCTATAGCATCCTGCACTTGATTCTAGAGTCTTTAGGGCAATTATAACTAAAACTGAAAAAGAGAGAGCTCAAGAAGCAGCAGTGTGTTACTTGCATGGCATTGTTTCTCTTGGGCCCATGAAATTTGGAAGCATTTATAGGGCTGGTCTGAAGCCAGCTGGATTCTGATGAATTTTAACCTCAGCGCCTCAGTTTCTGAAAATGAAAATACAGAAAACTTTTGGAAGCTGATACAGCAGTCCTGTGAAGACTGGAAGTTGGTCAATCCTGCCGTTAGCTCAATGTAACAAATTATACTAAGTAAATGAAACGTCAACCCCATCAGCTCGCGAAAAATTTCAGTCCAGAAGACTTCGATACAACAGAAAGTATGTATCCGATGCCTATTCTTGCTTGGCACAGAAATGAGCGGTTACAAACTTTTGAATTCTACTTTGTAAAGGGAAGTCTCATGTGGCTGGGTTTGAATCCACAATAAAATTCCTGTCCTGATACCTCCAGCCATATTCATATGTTCTGGTCTTTGGCGGAGCTCACAGCCTTTTCTCTTTGCTGCGTCTCAGCGGGAGCAGGCCGGTTTAGCATCCTCTTGCCTGCTGCCAAGGATGGAGGCTGTTGGGGACGGGGCCCCCCATGACTTTTCTGGGCGATAGCTTTTGCAGGACCGCGGCCAGCTTCTGGCTGAGGCTGCGCTCCCGGCCAGCCCTCGCTGCCCGCCGGACTGCAGGTATCGCCCCTGGAGCTGGTGCGAGTTCCGCCGCCCCCGGGTGCCGCTGCCGGGGCCGGGGCCGGGCGCGGTGCCCGGAGCGCGGCCGTCCCGCCCCGCGGGGTGCCGGGGAGGGGTGGCCGCCGCACGTCACCGCCGCCTGCCATAAATGCCCGGCGGGGCGGGAGCCGTGGGGAGAAGCGTGGAGCGACTCGGGGCGGTGGTGGCGACCCGGAGGCGGGCGGGGGAGGCGGCGGCGGCGGCGGCTGAGCTCGGCGGCAGCCCCGCTCCGCTGCTCCGCTGCTGGACACGTCCGCGCCCGCCGCGCCGCTCCCAGCGCTGCTCCACCGCAGCCGGCGGGGCGAGGCCGTGCCCGCGCCCCCCGGCCCGAGGCGGGCGTGGCGAGGAGGCGGGCGGCGGGGCGAAGCTGGCTGCGGGGAGAGCAGGCAGCCGCCGCCGGAGGGGTAAGGGCAGTGGCGGGGGGAGCATCCTCCCCGCAGCCCCCTCCCCGCGGCGGCGGGAGGACGGGCGGCCGGGCGGGCCCCACGGAGAGCGGGGCCGGGTGCGGGAGGCGGAGGCGCGCTGGGGAGCGCTCGGCGGTGCCCGAGCGCCTCTTTGTGTTTCCCTCCCAGAGGCTGGTCCGGTGTGGCGGGATTCGCGCCTGCTCACCCGGGGTGAAGGGGTGACCTCGGCTTTCCTTCCTAGAGCGCTCAGTCGTTGTTAGAGTATCGCATTCTTGGAAACGGTACTACTTTTTCTGAGTTTTCGGTGCTTGGAAAAGCCCGTCTCCCCCGCTTTCGTGTTCGAGCTCGATACGTTTAGTTTCATTAGGGTTTTGGAAATCGTCAAACAAAAGCTTTAATCAAAGTCATATTTTGAAATGCACTAAGAGGGGATACTTTGCATCAAGTTAATTGTGGATTTCAGTTCACTTTTTGGCAATGACTGTGAGCCTTTAACCTGCTTTTGTTAAGTTCCAATACTGGAAGACCTTATCTACAGTCTAATCTTCATTGATGTCTGGCTCTTTTTAAGTAGCTATGAAAAGCGTGCTTTTTGCATGCAGGCACTGAAATGTGCATGCCAATGTAATATGTAAAACCACTTGAACAAACTGAAGTTAGTAAGGCTGAAGATAAGCTCACTTCCCAAATCAACAGTGTGCACTTTTAGAGTAAAAAATGCAGCATCCTGCTTTCTCTCCCTAGAACAACAGTTACAAAATCTGTATGAACTAGAGATTCTGTTGCTTCATAAGGACAGGCCAGTCCTTCAGTCTACAAATTACATTACTCTCTCTTATGCATTTGCAGCCAGCAAACCTGGAAGAAAGACTTTGTCTTGGAGCTAACTCCTGAACATTTTGAGATCATTCATCATGAAGTATGTAGTACAGGAATGGCTCAGAGTAACTACCTTGCTATTCATAGCTCAAGCAGTTTCTGCAATGGTTCTTCCCAATGCCACGCTCTTAGAGGAACTTTTGGAAAAGTACATGGATGAAGATGGTGAGTGGTGGATCGCCAAGCAGAGAGGGAAAAGGGCTATCACAGACAGTGATATGCAAAGTATCTTGGATCTTCATAATAAATTACGGGGTCAGGTGTATCCACCAGCTTCCAATATGGAATATATGGTAAGGAAAAACGGATAGTGACATGCAGAAAAAATGTTTTTAGAATAGTTGCTATCACTTTATAAAACAGCATACTTTCAGTCTTAGTTTGCTTGTTTCCTCATTTAAAGAACTTGTCACTGTTTGTTGTTTGTTTTTTTTTGTACAGGTATGAACTGTGAGATAAAGATGCTTGTTTGTGGATCAAGTGTCATACTCTACCTATATTAATGTGCTTAATCTCTCATAGGTCTCCTAAATTTAAGTGACAGTTCCTCAGTATTAAGGGCCAATTTCCAAAATTGCAGTACTCAATAAAGTTGATTATAATTGTGACCTAAAAAGTTACCATCTGAGAAGAGTACTGAGCTATGAAGTTTCACAATAGCATGCATGTGTATTTTTCCCATCCTTCTAGGTTGGATGGAATTTATGAGCAAAATGAGAGTTTTACAACAAGAAAGTCTTCTATTTAAGTTGGCATGTGTTACTGGAGGGCTGCATATTTCTGTGTTCAGATTAATAATGTAATGCATAATATCTGTTTATTTTTTTTTCCTTAAGAAGCATCTGTGTTTGGACTATTATTAATGGCATTAAGTTCTATGTTTCTGAACTTTGTTTTTATGCCATAGTTCAAGGCTATTTCTATCTCTCCTTGCTAAGTAGATCAAATCAGATCATTAGAGCTTTTAAGAAGTCCAGAGGTTTGACAAAAATGGGCAACTTCTATTTTTCAGCACCTTTTTCCTGTATCCACATGGTATATTGTTGACTTATCTATCCATGCACCAGAGAAATAGCATTGTATAGGTTGCATAGGTATAGGTTGAGTTGTTCATATCAAATATTATACAGGTTTTTTTGACGCTTTCCATGACAGAAGTTTATATTAACACATTTCCAGATCAAAATATCTTTCCTAGACTGGAATGGTTTCAACTCTTTCAGGTTGGATATTTGGTTGAACTGAGCATGTATATGTCCTGGAAAAATCATGCTTGCTTAAAACATCAGTAGAATCATAAGATGGTTTAGGTTGGAGGGGACCTTTACAGGTACTCTATTCCACCCCCATTACAGGCAGTTTAACTTAAGTTTACTTATATGAGTGTCACTGTATTATACTTATATAATTACAATATATATTATAGACTAAGAGCCATCAGAAAATTAGTTCATGGAATCACAGGATATGTTGCCACACATCATCTCCAAATAAAGGCATAATAATACCTGAAACCCCTTTAACCCATTCAGTTACAATTGTCTGCAGTATTTGTAAACTTTGTTTTCTCTTGTGACTTTTTCAGACCTTGTTATAATAGAGGTTAACATTTTGTTCCCAGTCACTCAGGTTGATTTTTTTTCTGGAAAGCTCAAGAAAAAGCTATTAAGTCTTTTTGTAAAAGAAGAATTAGGAAAACTGTTGCTTTCCTGTGTTAAAATACTGCAAGCCTTTTTCTTGAGATTCTGTGAAAGCGTAGCTGATTTGTAGTTATGTGCCTTTTTCCATTCCTAATGCCATACTACATTTGCCTGTCTTATATATCTTGGAAAGGAGAATTTGGATATATTCACAGAAGTAAGGTTTTTAACAGCTATATTCAAAGATTCCTCCAGCACTGCACACACTTGGGCTTAGTCTCTGTGTTAGGTCTACATCTGGAACAAGTTTTTTGGTTTTGTTGTTTTTTCTGTGCTCTCCAATGATGCCTGAGCCAGAGAGTACAAGTAGCATGGAAAAACAATTACCCAATTTTAACAGCAAGGATGTTACTCAGAACGGGGCAGCAGCTTTCAAGGGGGTGGGATTCAATTTTGGCATAATACCCAAGGGAACGAGGGATTATGATAGGCAAGGATTTGAGACCTGTGAAGGCAAAGGTAAAGTGTGTGGGAAGAGAGATAGATACCTGTGGAGGGACAGGGACCCATGAGAAGGGTCTGGAGAGAGCCTGAGTGGTCAAGAAGGTGTTGAGAAATCGTTGTGATGGAGAGAAAGAACATTTGAATAATAAATATGGTTAAGCTAAGACCAGTGACTGTGATTTGGATCAGAAGTTTATGGTAGGAGGTTAAGAGCACAGAAATTTGCTGAGTGGCTATTTGAAAAGTCTAAACCTGTTAGTAAGTGGGGAGGAAGATTGTATCTGGAGGAAGCAGGTGGGAGTCAATACTGGGAATGGAGACAGGAGAGTTTAGAAGCCAATGGGAACTGCATGCTGCTTGAACAGAGCAAGGAAAGGACAGGATTTCTGAGTGTATGCACATATATTTTTATGGTACTCTTAGAGATTTTCCTTTCAGTGTCTTACCAAAGATAATTATTAGTGCTCCAGAAGAGGGAAACCATCCCTCTAAATGCTTGCCTGATATTTAGTGAGATAGATGAGTGCAGCTGAAATGCTTTTGTCTACTTTTGATGTGGTTTATTAATATACTCATGCTGGCAAACAGGTCTCCTGCTACTGGCGCAGTCATGACCCTGTATTCATGATGAGACTGATCCAAGTACTTAAAGAATCAGATTTTGTTTTAAAAAATATAATTTCAGTGGTTTTTTTCATTCTGAGTCATAACACTGTCTCCCTGCATGGCAGAATCAGATAAGTACCAGTGCTGATAAAAGAACATTGGAATGCATAACTAAGGAATGGGGTGGGATGGAGAACCATGCTGGGTAGGACCTATTGGCTTGATTAATTACTCACTTACAAAGTCCAGACTTACCTTTGAGATAAGGCCTGCAGCCTAAGATCTTGGTTCTATTAAAGACAAACAAAAACCAACCAAACAACAACAACAAAAAAAAACAACCCAAGGAAAGCTAAAAATTTGCATGACTGAGCTGCACACTCTTGCCATATGCTTTGGAAAAGCAAGCATTACTTGGCTGTCATAGTTCAGAGACCTAAAGTTACAGTGCAGTAAGGTTCACAGTCGCTAGGTCTAATGAACAAAGCGTTCTCATGGTTGTCTGGCTGAACTTACTGGATGAAAAGTTCATCTTCCCAAGTACTGTGACTCTGGTGGTGAGCAGTAATGGATTCCTAAGATAAGAGGATAAGAATACAGCATGTGAAAAGAGAAACTTCTGCAATGAAGCACTCCAGCTTCCAGCAAACAGCAGCTTAGGGACTTCCTTAATCTGCTGTTGTTCTTTTTGCATCAGATGGAATACTCTCACATGGAATTTTCTTTATGAGTTTGAAAGTTTCTGCATCCATTTGTATTTTTTAAATCCATGGCATCAATTTGCAGAGCTCTATAAATTTAATTATGCAATGGGTGAAAAAATACATTTGTTTTCCTTTAAACTTGCTCTTCTATTTGATGCCTTATTTTTATGGTGAGAAATAGTAATTTCCTCAGTGATGACAAGGTTTTCAGCTGAAGAATCCCATTTCCTTTACTTGAAAACTGTTCTATCTGAAAAGCTGTTCCATTTTGCTATGATTCTCCTGTTTTCCTTTTAATGCAAAGAGAACAAACTAAACTGTGGATAGTCATGGCATACTGTAAATTGTTATCTCTGTATTTATTTGCTTCACTTCCTAATAGTTTCTAACATTCTTTTACTTTTTGATTTAGTGTCCTACAGCTGACATGTTTTATAGAGCTATTCACAATGACTTCAAGATCTTTCTAATGTGCTAGAGGTCATTTACAACACTACTGTGTATGTAGAGTTGGCTGTTATCTCCAGCAATGTTCTTATTACTTTGTATTCATTCACATTGAATGCTATAAATAATCTTGTCTTCCAATCACTTAGCATTAATGAGTCTCCTGTCTTTATATTTTATTTTTCCTATCCAGTTTTCACCTATCTTAAACAGTGAATACTATACTATATTATCTTTTCTTGGGCTGTTGTGGAGAAGGTATGCTGCAGAGACCATGAACACATCTTGCAGGGAATCTGAAAAATTATTTTGTATCCTTAGATCCCTTTAAAGTCATTTATCACTTCTTTCTTTACCTTATGATAGCCTGATTTTGTTTTTTTGTTTGTTAATTTTTAAGTAACTTGGGAATTCTGTGGAAAAATTAACTGCACTTAACACTCTTCCACATGTTGACACTTTCAAGGTGTAATATATATAGGACTAATTATCTGTATATTTCATTTTTTTTTGGCTTACCCTATAAAGTCATCCCAATGGAAGTCGGTTTTAAGTCTGTGGTTTCTCAGGATCTTTTGAAGCTTTTAAAAATATTTTTGACCGTGTGCTGGTTTTTGTTAATGCAATAACAAGAGAGATAGTGTACTGCACAGTAATTAGAAGTTCATTTAGCAAGTTCTTCTGTGTTCTTGAAGGATATTGTTTGGTCCTGGCAATTTGCTACTGTCAGTATTTTCAGTTTTGACTACTGTTTCTTAAGGCTGATTTGGATCCTCCACCTGGTCTTCTGTCTCTTTTCCTGTATGGAAGGATTCTGGTGTGAGAACGTGCATAAGCTCCTCTGTAGGAAACAGTATTAGAAAAATTCATTAAACTCCTTTGCAGTGGCCTTACACAACCTTATGACTTCATGTTAGATCATTCTTTCCTAGACCTCCTCGTTCAAAACTGAGAGAGTTTTTGGGCTGTTGACTTAAATAGAAAAAGAAAAATCTTTTTCTGAGGTTATGATGAACAGTGTGTTATGAAAATGCATGACAAATGTATGTTGTGTATTTTTTTTATCTGGATTGCTTCCTTTTAAAGAAAGATGCAAGGAGCATTTCCTTTTTGCTGCGCACATGAATTTAACAGCACTGGAAAGAGAGGAGAGAGGAATGAGCTTTCCCTGCTCCCCTTCTAAAGCACCTGAACAGAGCTTAGAGCAACTCCTAATTTTTTTTAAAATTTTTTTTTTTTGGAATGAACAGAAATTGCAAACTTTTTTCCTAATAATTTCATTAGTAACATTGCACCTTAGTAAATCTCAATATATTAATGAAAACTGATTTTCTTCATGATTATTGCAGTCAAGACTTTAAAAATCTTCATTATTATCTGGATAGTGGGAGTTGTTAATTCCTCTATATTTCAAAGAGTTGTAGTTTGCAAAATAGAACGGTTCACCAAGAAGAAGATTCACAGAAGTAATTTTGTTTAATGAATTTATAATGCACTCTACCTTGAACTTTTCTTTTAGTATTTGTTCCTTGATTTCATACATATTTTCCCAAACAAATAAGTCAAATGATTCATGTGAGATCCTCATTCCATGCATGTGCCTTTGCTGTACTAAAGAGTATTCAGGTTTCAGCTTGATAGATTGCAGAGCATTTTAACCTGGTATTTCTTGGCCCCAAGCCATGCACTGCATTTTATAATTACTGAAATTGGAGACACCGGTGTCTTCTAGGGCAAGGAAGTCTTTGCTTATTTCGTTATCTCTAGTCTTTTGGCCAGACCCTGCCAATAAATACCAGGGATGTCAATGCAAACCCATAACTTTCTTCTATAAAGTATTACATTGGAAAACTTGTGAGGAAAACACAGAGTTCTAGAGGTGCTTTTAAAACAGTTCAGATTTGAACATTTCTTTGGTATAGTTGTGTAGTTCTTCAGGAAAATTCTGGATGCGTATCTGGCAGCAGTATTGGACTCATATTTTATTCACAGAAAGGGGAAAACCATTTTTTTTCCTTAGTTTGTTATAATTTTGGTATAATACCTCTGAAGGCCTTAGTTTGAAAACCTTGATAGTGATGTGTTGGAAGTGCTGACACCATATAATTCCTTTCAAAACCACAACTAATTCAAAAATTCTGTGAAGGCCCTTATATTTTGGGAGGCTTGAAGATTTGCCTCTCCATTTCAGTAGCTTCAGGAAGACTTCAAAAGAAAAAATTAAGAAATATAGCTTATTTAGATTTTTTTTAAATTTTCCTGTAGGCAGTCTTCTGTTATAGTTATATAGAAACCATTGGACTTTGGATTGTATGAACCCAGTAGTAGATAGAGCTCTTGCATGATAATAAAAGGTTATTCATGGCATCATAGGGACTGAATAGGGATCAAAATAAATTTTATTGCTGTCTTGTGTTGCATTTGGTTTCCATGGTCAGTTCAAGTCAGGGAGCAGCAGCTCCTCTGTATATGTATCTGTAAGTTCCCAGCTGAGATTTTTTTTTATTTTTGTAGTATTCCTAGGAGAATTGAAACAGCATTAGGAAAGATAAAGGAAGACCTTGTAGTGGACATACATGTTTTGGTGAATTCTTCTGTTCTGACATGCCCTGTTAAATATCCTAGACCTTTCTGACAAAATATTTTGATGTCTCTTTTTAGTGTGTCTTACCCATCTTGCCAAAACTCTTTAGGGATGCTTGATTAAAAACAATTCTTATTCCTTTTGAGCAGAGGGCTTTGGTTTGTGGAATTCCCTAAGTGGCTGAAGAGCACTTTTGGGTGCCAAGAACAGAGCAGCTCTATTCAGAGTGGACCTGCCTGCTTTCCCTCTGGTTTTCCACTTTTCTGCTTCACTTCAAAGATTGGTAGAAGTTCTTCAGCTTCTTTGCCTGTGCTCAAAGGCTACTGACTCTGCATCAAAGAGCACAGTGACGTTGACTTATCCTCTTATTCTCCCTGGCAGTTTTAGCAAAGGATTGTGCAATGTGAAGTGGCCAAGAAAAAAAGTGGCATGACTTCTATTGATGTAATGCCAACAACAACTAAGCAACTCCAAGTAAAGAAACTGAAAGTGGAAAGCAGCAAAAAGGCTCACTGTCTCAAAGTTTAAGGGAGCCTTCTCAAAATAAAATAATTAGCAACACAGGACAGGCACTGTTCATCTTTTATTTTTTCTGTCAGAGAACTCCTTTGTCCCGAAATTAAAGAAGATCATTATTTTTTATAATATATATTATATATTAAAAATTTTAATATTAATCAGTCATATCAGAATCTAAGCTTAAGTACAAAATATGAACAGAACACATAAAACAATCAATGAGATTTATAAATGTAGCTCCCTGTTGCCTGTCATCTTCATAATATTTGTCTCGGAATCTTCCTTAACTAATTTTTTTCTTTTTAAGTGAGAAAAAAACCTCAACTTATTTCTTAACATTATTTCAATGAAATGCTAGATATGAAGTTATCCTGTTCTATGTCAATATAATCGGCCTTAAATTTGGCATCAGTGACCATGATAGAAAAAGGATGATTCATTCAAAAAATATCCTCTGATAATACAAAGATGGACAAATTTCACCTTATTATGGAAGAAGATCAGAGATTCTTAAAATGAGGCTGTTAAATCCAGAATTTGGCTGCCTGATACATATCACAGTAGATTTTTCCTGAATTTCCTGTTGGTCAGGGATTCCTTTAATACATTTTCCAATGTTTTTTTTAAGATTTTATATGAAAATATTTCTTGTCAGTAGTGCCAGGTCACATCATATGATAAATGGATGCTTTTTGGCAGTAAGTTATATTCACTTATGTCAAAACACAGTGGTCATCTTTTAAAAGCATTTACTTTGACACGTATTTGAGATACCACGGCTAATTCAGGTTCAAAGTCCAGGAAATTCTGTAACATCTCTAAAACTGTTGTATGAAAGCAATCAGTTACAGTGAGTTTAACCTGGTAATCACTCCTAGGATTTGAGGTGAGGACCTGTGCTCTGGTCAGTTTGTGATTAGCTATAAATATTCATGAATACTATTTGCAATGAATGCGTGCAATTCATAATTTGACAATGGACAAACTAGAGAAGTCAAGATCACCTTTCATGCTGTTGCTTCTCTTCCATTCCTGTTAGAATATAGAAGTAAATAGATGATTTTTAGTCATGTTTAATAGGCAGTCTTAATGCACTGCTTTTAAAAAGTAGCAAAGTAAATGCAGTGTTTCAGAACACCTTGGAAAGCTGAATATTCCAGCAAGGTTTTTTAACATGCTTAAAGTACACAGAGAATTAAACGTGATTACTCATGTCTGCTGGTTCCTATTCCTGGTTTTACTTCTTCAACACAAAAAGCTCAAACACATGAAGCTGTAATAAAGAGATACTTCTAAATATTGGTGCAATTTTTTCAGTGTTTGGGAACAATATTTTTGGCGTTATACCACTTTCCTGTTTCCAGGCAAAAGCCACAGTTTTCCTGCTTTTTGCTCTTTTCCAAGAGAGTCGCTGAAACCTCAAGGTCTATTCAGGGATCTCTGCCCAGTTTAAAGCTCTATAAACTCCAGTCTGCCACATGGTAACATGTAAGTTCCTTACCATTTCACTTCTAGCCAGGTAGTAGTTTTCCAGCAGAAAATGCCTGTTTTAACTTTCTTGGCAGAGGAAAGTTTTAGCTATTCTTTCTTTGTGCTTAAAGAATGTGTGGGTACTAGTTAGTATTGTTGGGTGTTTTATTTTCAAGGGAATTTTGCCTGGTGTTGTAGTACTCCTGAGTTTTTGTGGTCACTGCTGCATAAGGGATCTCAGGCTGTGGGGAGGCCACATTTTTTCTGACTTAAATGACTGGAGGTAAGCATCTCAGCTGAGTGCAAGTTATTTACTTTTCAGATGTGCTAATTATCATTAGTTTTCATGGACTTCCTTCAGCTTCTTTGATGAAATTGCCTCACTGAAGCATGACTGAAAGACAAGCTAATGAAAACTGCCAATGCCTGTAAATCAAGGAGAGATCATGTCAAATCAATCCATTTTATTTTTTAATGACCCCGCAATTTAAGGAAGTATTAGGTGCCATATTTTGACTGGAAAGTTCTTGATTCTCTCTACCCTAGTGTTTTTGTGAGAGAAAATTGTCAGAACCTCCTTTTAAATAGGTGGAAGATTGCAGGTGTTGGAGCCTTATTGGTTTTGGTTTCTGACTTGTGTCAGCAAAGAGTACACCTGAAAACTTCAGTATGTGTATATATATATATATATATATATACACACACACACACACACACACACACATATATATAAAATGTGGGCACAGGATAGGGTTGTTTTAAAGAACATGATCAAAATTAGAACTTGAGAAGTAGAAGTAATGGCCAGGGATCAACATGATGAAACTTAACTGCAACGCATGGAATGATGAAGAAATTAAAGAGGTGAAATACAAGAGATAAAGTGTAGAGGTAAAACTGCAATATAAAGATGCAGGAGTTGCACTGACTTAGAAAATAATATGTGGCACCAATCTGTAAAAGTAGTTGTGTGTGAAACTGATGAGAATTTACCTGAAATGCAAATGTCCATTTTTGGTAATTTTAAAGGAATGGTCTACCCATTCTAGAAAGTTTGAAAGTAATAAGATTGAGTATCAAGACAGAATATGTGATTTATGAGATGATTCAAGGAATGAAATAGCTTATTTGGTTAATCTGGGAAATAAATAAAGGCAGTTTCAGGAAAGAGAGAGATTTATTTTTATAAATAAACAATAAAACATCAGCTATTATTGCAGGGCAGGAGGTTTAGGTTGCATACCAAGGGGACCCTCTTTATTCTTATAATCATTAAATCGAGACGAAAATGAAAGTAAATAGGTTTTCTGAAAATAATGTTACTATTTTAAATTATAAAAATGTGGATAATAGACATATATTTGCCTCAGTGGAAAAGGCTACACTACAGTCAGGATCAGCGTCTGGAAGTAATTTTTAACTGTACCTTTCTGTTTCTCTGTGTTGATACCATGCTGGTGATTTCTAGTTTTCAGCTGTATTTCTGTCAAATTTGCTCATGGCATTTCTCATTCTATGTTTCATCTTTCCTTTTTTTTCCTTCTCAGTGTCATTAGTCTTAATACAGTGGATTCTTTTAAAAAGTAAATAAATACCCATACTGTACCGTGGTATTTACTTTACCACTCTTTCCCTATATTTAGAATGTATACAGCAATGAGGTATTTATACTATGCCATGGTAAATGTTTGCTTTCAGTGGTGCCCACTGTACTTACTTTTCCATCTTTGCTGAGCTTAAATTTTAGCTCTTCTTTAATTTTCATATAGTCCCAGTCCATATGATTTTTTCTCCCTTCCAACATATGTGAAAATATCTCTCTCCAATTAAAATGTTACCTCTGTTGAGGGTTTTTTTTTTTTTTAAATTGCTTTTACTGGAAAATGTTTTTTGAGCTAGTGTCCTTTGCAGCTCTGTTGCAATACCTTTTGGTGTAATAGATGGACTCATGCTGGTGTGGATTGTATGAGAATGCACATTTTTGATTTAACACTTGCTCAACACAAATGGTGGGATTTATCTCACAAAACTTTTGTTGTCTGTGGTGTAGATGTCTGAATTTAGCCAACCTCCTTTAATTAATACAGAAAAATGAGAATCTCCAACACACAGTTTTTCTCAGTTAAAGGTGGGTGGCTAAAATTATCTCCCTCTATAGATGCCTATTTGTCTATGTAACTGCAAAAGTTATTTAGATAATTCGCTCAGATATAGTTATCTGCTTTGAAGCTGTTTAAATTCAGGTGAAGTTAATTCCACCCCATTGATGTTGATGGCTGTTGATGAATTTTAATTTAAGATGTTGTAGCCTCACTGAAACAGCAGCTCCTCCAATAAGCAGAACATTGGTTTAGGTCTACATTCTACCTGAACCCTGTGTTGACAGAGGTTAAATTCCAAAATTTGTCTGTAATGCTAAACTGGCATTAGTTTTGGTTTTAGTGTGATAATTTGTAAACCTGAATCAGGCAGAGGATCTGTATTGTCTGCAATATCCCTGCTGCAGAATGCAGTGAAATCTTTTGGGGTAGAGGAAGAGTCAGCAGCTGGAGGCAGTAACTGCTGCTACCATTCAGTCTAACCTGCTCAGCTGGGTTTTGGCTTCAGCCAGGGTAGTGTTTGAGAACATTGGTGAACACTGAGTGTCCCATATCTGTGTGTTTTTGATGGTGCACTAGTTTTAACGGGATGCTGATGAAAGAAGTGTCTGTGTTGACAAGTGCTGTGGTGCCATTCAGATTTGTAGAGCAAAATAATTGATGCTGAGAACCTGACATTCATACTAATTCCATTTGAGGGTTTGTTTTTTTTTTATGCTGTGTCTTTCTGTGTGGAATGAATACCCATGAACAACTTCAAAGTGCACTCTAGCAGTGTTCTGCAAAACAAAAGGAATAGTTTCAAGGAGGATCATACCACTGAGCAGTTTGTGATATTTTCGATGTGTGCCTTGTCTCAGTGTAGAAAGCCAACTCTGATGATACCCTTTCCAAAAGATAGATTTCATGTCGTTTTCAGACAATGGGAGCTATACTTATTCTTGATAAACAAGTTGAATTACCTTGTATGTAGTACCAAATGATTCCCAGTCAAATGCTTGTCAGACCTGGGAATCAGCTGCCTTGTTGCACTTTCATCTTGTGCTCACTTCAATACCCTGTATTTACCAAGGAAATCTGATAGGGCAAAGTCATTGAAACCTGGTCACATCAGAGCATGGATGAGGAAACTAATGGATGAGAAATCAGGAGCTATGCACACCTATATTTCAAAACACTATAGTCTCCCTTTTTATGAAATTTCCAATATTTTTAAGTAAAGGTGTTTGAAGATTTAATTCATCCTTTGGCAAACAAAAAGAACGTTGCCTACAGCTATGCAGAGATTTCTTTTCAACTTTACCATTTCTTTCAAAGAGTTGTTTTAAAAGTGTCCTTAGTTTAAATCTGTAAAATACCAACTTTTTCTGAGTAGTGTGGAAGAACTTCTTGAATTAAGCTTAAAGCTTAATTCAGGCCAGCTCAATATATATTTCAACAGTCAGATTTAATTATCACTGATGACTTTGTGGTTAAAATTTGAGAAATGCTTAGTTCTGGTAGGATGTAAAATAAATAGTTTGCTGTGACTCTTCATATTCTTCCGTTTTTATTCTGGCTTCCTTTAAAATGCCAAGCTTTTTGGCATTTTAAAGATCACTAATTAATTTTGTATTTCTTTGAAGTTCTTCATTGTTATTTGATCTGAATGAACATGAAAACTTAGGTGTTTATCTTTCTTTGTATATGGAGATGCTTTCATTGTTTGAAGCACAAAAATTGCTATCAGTGAAACAAGGGAATGCTATTAAAAGCACAAGAATAAAATTCCTGTTGCAGTAAAGAGGTATGTTTTAAATACTTAGGCAGATTATTGTACATGTTTGTTTCATTTAGCCTGCTTTGTGAGTGAAATGCATTATATTTAGAACTAATCTGACACCATTAGTATGAAAAAGCTTTAAAATAAATAGTCTTTTATCCTGTGTAGTAAGATACACAGTTTTTCTTCATATAACTTCAATTAGAATAATTTAGGAGAGAAATTTGGATCTCCTGTTTTAATTGCTGAAAGAGAAGAACAAAATTCAAGATGCTATCAAAAATGTAAAGCAACTTCTTTCTGTTCTTATTCTCATCTCTGATGCAATGATTAGGCGTGTTGATAATCTAGTAGAAAATCTTCTGAATTCTTCAAATTCCACCTACGTGTAGACTTGGCCTTTAAAAATACCTTTAAGTCAATTTTCTTGGAGTAAGCTGTGATATAGCATTGCAATCTTACAGATTTCTTGTACAAGTTTTTAATTTATATTTAGAAATTTCACACATATTCATGTTACTAACACCTGTGTATAATTTTTTGCATTATTGGAGTAGTCAGATACAAATTGAAGATCGTTTTCCTGGTGGTTGCACCAGGGATTGTGATACCATTTACAGAATCACAGTGTGGGTCAGGTTGGAAAGGACCACAGTGGGTCATCTGGTCCAACCTCCCTGCTCAGGCAGGGTCATCCTAGAGCACATGGTATAAAATAGCATCCAGATGATTGTTGAATATCTCCAATGAAGGGGACTGTGCAACTTCTCTGGGCTATCTGTTCCAATGTTCAGTCACCCACACAGGAAAGTTCTTCCTCATGTTCAGGTGCAACTTCCAGTGCATCAGTTTCTGCTCATTGCCTTTTGTCCTGAGACTACCCAGAAGAGCTTGGCTCCAGTCTCTTGGCACCCTTGAACCTGGGGTCATTATTCCCAGGTAATCTGCATTTGCCTTTCCTGCATTTCAGTGGTTCTTCTCTCCACCCTGTCTAAGCCCTTCTGAAGGGCTGCACAGCTCTCTGGGGTATTGCCCACTGCTCCCAGCTTTGTGTCTTCAATGAACCTCCTGAGAAGACATCTGCCCCTTCATCCAAGTCATTGATAAAAAAAAAACAAAACAGTATTGGGTCCACTATTAAATCCTGGGGGACACTATGTGTGACAAGCCTCTATCTAGAACCTGTGGCACTGATTACAGCCCTCTGGGATCTGCTGTTCAGCCAGGTCTCAGCCCACCTCACTGTTCACTCATCCAATCCACAGTTTCTGAGTTGGCCTATGGGATTGTTGTGCAAGACAGTGCAAAGAACCTTGCTGAAGTCAAGGTAGATGATATCCACTGCTCTCCCCTCATGCCTGATAGTTGGCTTATCATAGTTGGAAATCAGGTTGGTCAAGCATGATTTACATTTAAAGAATCTGTGCTTACTATGCCTGGTCACCTCGTCCCTCACATTGGTAGAGATGGCCTCCAGAATGGGGTGCTCCATTGCCTTTCAAGGGATTGAGGTGAGGCTGACTGGTAAGTTCCTGGGTCCTCACTTGTGTTTTTTGAAGACTGGGGTGACATGTGATTTTTTGCAGTCCTCAAGCACCACTCTGACATCCACAAGCTTTCAGTCATGATTGTGAGCAGCCCCACTGTTGTGTCTGCCAGGTTTCTCAGCACTTGTCAATGCATCCTGGTAGGGCCATAGACTTGTTGATGTCAAGTTTGGCTAGATGTTCTCCAGCCCAGTCCTCCTTGACAGAGGGAAAGTCTTGATTCCGTTACTCTGGTCTCCTAGATCAGAGATCCCTGGTCTTGTCAGTGAAGCCCAATGCAGAGGTGTTCAGTACTGTCTTCTCTGGGTCCTGCTACCAGGGCCCCCTCCATCTAGTAACAGTTATTGATATATTTGAATAAGTCCTTCATTTTGTCCTTGTTGTCCTTGACCACATTCTTGAAGGGCCTTGGCATTCTTTCTCTCATTTTTGTTTACTCTGGCAACCTCTCTATATTCTTTCCAAGTGGCCTGGCCCTGTTTCCATCTCCTGTGTATTTCCTGGCTATGGCTGAGTAGTAACAGGAGCTCTTTATTCATCCACACAGGTCTCTTTCCCCTTTTGCCTGGTTTCTTGCTCATCAGGATGCCTCATCCTTGAGCCTGGAAAATCATCCTTGGTCCTCGGATATCTTTTTCCGCTTTTTATTGAATGTCTTTATAGACATCCTGGAGATTGGGAGGCCTTTTCATTTCTACATGAGTTTGATTTGTGATTTATGGCTTCTGTCTTGGTAGGTCTTGGAGACACAAGTAACTGGGTCTTCTAGCACTTTTATCTCTTTTTAGTCTGTTGGATGTAGGAGATTAGTGATGCTTTATTCACATTTTTTTCTTTGAAGCCTCTGATAATTAAGAAAGTGACTAATCTCTAGAAAATTCTTTGTAACTGGGACATTTGGACATTATTCCAGAATGTTTTATAAAATTTTCATTCCTTAGTAGAGTTTGTTGTTTGTTTTTTTTAAAAAAATATAACTTCTATTTAAGACATTTCAAGAAGTGGAGGTTTTGATGAGAAAATAAGCCCACTTAAGCACTGCACTTAAGGAGTTTTTTTTCTCTATAGTGCAGTTTACACTTGACTGATTTTTTTACACCTGAATACATAACACTTTTGATATTTATTCCAAGTGATTAAAATGAGAAAGAAATTAAGTTGTGTCTCGGTAATCAGAAATAAAGCTGCTTCAAGGAAAGTGCATTATGATGAGGTCTAGAAAGAGGGAAGTGTACTTATCTGGCTAGGTAAGGTAAAGGGAGTAAAGACAATATTTTATACTGTGGATGAAGGCAGGGAAACAGTTAAAGAAGATGCAATTTTTTTTGAAGACCATATCCAATTTCAACAGTACTTAGAGTGTGTTCATCTGTTGGGAGGATTAATGATGAATTTAAGTTTTTCATCAAAAAGCTGTTCTTTCAGAGTTCTGGATGGCTCTGTCATGCACAGCTTTCATCACTCTTTAAGGAAAATTTTGTTAAAGGTAACTATTTCACAAGATTGAAGAGTTGATTCAAGGAGCTACTGATTGCCTAGCTCTAAACATTCAAAAAAAACCCAGTATTCTTATTTCAGTTAAAATTGCTCCATAAAATATTTTTTAAAGTGGTGAGGTGAGAAAAATAGAACAATAGTACAATTCCTTTAACCATGACTTCTGTTTTAAGAGTGGAAAATGTAGGGGGATGCCTTACAAGAGATTATCTTCTGGCTTTCTGAAGGTCATAAGAGCAATAAGAAATTGTAGCTAGCCTTGGAGGTAGGAAGCTCTAAAACTGAGCAAGTGCCAAAATTTTGTTCTATTTTTAAGTCTAAATTATTTTAAATTTTTGTTTTGGAGTCCAGTTGGCAAAATCATTCTTAATGGCAGTTATTTGGGAAATATATTAACTTTATGGCTGGCTCATCCTAAGAGCTAAATTTTCACATTATAAGATTTTTAGGTGACTTAATATCATACAATATATGCCACAAAGACAAATTTTAGTGGCTTTTATATTAAAATATTGTGGTCTTTTGATTTTATGGTAGAAGATGAAGCAACTCTACTACATCCTATATGAACAAAGTATACATGTGGAGGAACTGTGTTAATCTTCCTGTGTTTTTACAATGGGTACAATAGGGAGAAGAACATTTTATGGTGGTGTGACAACTAATGGGAAGAGGAAAAGAATTATACAAATTATCATATAAAAAAACTTCATGATTTAAAATTAGAATATTTTCTTCTGGAGACTACAAAAAAAAAAGTAAATATGGTTTATGACACAGAATTAATGGCGCAGGAGAGTGAATGGAAAATTCATGCAGTTTTCTAAAGTCAGTGGTCTTTATATCCATAGGTGGGTTAAAAGATTTATTCTGTCATTATTATATGTTAGAGTATTTCTTTCAAAATTAAGGTTGTATTTTGAGAGTCAAAATATACCCTGTAAATTGTTTACTTGCTGATAATATTAATAATAATAGACAAAATGCTTTCCAATACTTTAGAGACTTCTGAAGAAGAGAAGCAAGAACAGATATTCTAGGATTAAACTGAATGATAATAAAGTCTTTACATAATTAATGGTCTTGCATAACCAAGGACATACTTGTTTTTAATGAGTTATCCGATTAATAATTTGAAAACTGCATGTCAAAATCCATAGAAAAATAAATTTTACCGCATGGAATTTGTCTGTTATATTTGTGTAATCTTTGGCTGTGTTGAGGAGTTTTCTACCTTTCATCTGTGCCAAAAATTAGTAGACATGATCTCCAGTGTCTGCATGGGAATTTGGATCTGGAAATATTGAATTACTGTTATTTAAACAGCATAGTCTCACTTTTTGACATTTGGTCTGAATGTATGACGAAATACTCCAAGTTGCATCAAGATGTGTTTGTTTCCTGGAAATATTCTAGTTTCCTAACCTGAGTGTTGGTATTAGAGAGTCAGGAATCTGGAAACTGTTTCTGCAGCTATCAGGAAATTGCAAAAGCCAAGAAAAAAGAAGGATATTTTGGACTAGAGTGATGGACCGCTTTGAGCAAACCCCAGTTTAATGCAGTAAAAACTATGCATTCACAGTATGGTATGACTTTTTTCAAAAGAAGTATGTCTTAGTATGCTTTTGAAAAAAAGAATCTTGGATTTGCCTTTCAGCTGCAAGCCTATTCTTCCATCTCCCTTAAAAAATAAGAATTAAGGATAAACAACAATTCATAAGCTTTTTTTGAACTTCTAAGCATGCCTATTTGCTATCATGGATGCCAACCTATCCATAAAATCAATGAACCTTAATCTAGTTCTCATATTTTGTGTTTTAATTGTGTATTATTCCAACAAAAGGTGGTTATAGAAAAGGAAGAGGAAGTCTCATTCATTCCACATAAACTATTAGTTTAGACGAAATAAAGCCTTGTTTGAAAGCAGGTTGGATAATACCCTTTTGGTTAAGAAAAATGCCCATTACTGAAACAATCTCACAAGACAGAAAATGCACTCAATTTAGCTTGGAAAGTTGAACTAAGCCTTTCAGTTTCATATTTGTGCTTTATTCACTGCAGTGTGGCTGCACGTGGTTTCTAAAGGGAATGCTGTGAAGGGATTAAAACTTTTTTTCTCCTGGTGAAAACATTTTTCTTTTTTATGTAACACAAATGCAGCACACATTTTTCAATTCTTACTTTTCAGTCTTCTTCCTCAGTAAAAAAAAAACTTCAAAAATTAAAAAAATTGATTTTTTTTTTATTTTTAAAAGAATAAGATACACACCAAATATCTCTAAGAGTATTTCCCTTTCTTTTCTTTTAAATTTCAGACATGGGACACAGAACTGGAGAGATCTGCAGAGTCATGGGCTGAAGCCTGTCTGTGGGAGCATGGACCAGCAAGCCTTCTTCCATCAATTGGACAGAATCTGGGGGCACACTGGGGAAGGTAGAAGATTTTTAAAAATCTGACAAAATTAGCTTGTTATTGAAAGGAAAAATGGTAGAAGCTTCAACTTTTGAATGATCTAATACACTGCTACTGGCTTTCCTAGGTACAGACCTCCAACATTTCATGTCCAAGCATGGTATGATGAAGTGAGAGATTTCACTTATCCCCATCCTCATGAATGCAATCCATATTGTCCATATAGATGCTCTGGTCCTGTTTGTACACATTACACACAGGTATGTAGGTGTGCTTGGTTTTGATCACCTATGGAAAAGAGTGGCAGAGACTTCCATCTAGGTTGCTGTCTGACACTTAGAGCACACTAAACTCGCAGGAAATTCCACAGCACAAAAGCCCAAAAAGGGCTTGTTTAGGCTCCATAGTTACAAGCAATGGGTATTACAAATATTTAGATTTCATCTTCATAAATATCAGCAGGATTGAGGAAAAAGCTCACAAACCCTAGTGTTAAACTGAGTGTTACTGCTCAGTGTACTTTGCATAATATGGACAACCCTTCCCATAATATGTTGAAGAAACAGCTCATTTAAAAAAAACCCAAAACTTTACTTAGGTGAATCCCTCAGATCAAACACTAGTTTTTAAGACCTTGTTTTTACTTCAGGAAGTTTTTAAAATTACATGGTGATCACTTACTTCATACTTCTGAAATCTGTGTATCTAGCCTGAATTTTTGTTGAGGGGTACCACTCCTGCTTTCAGTGAATGGGAAATACATGATCTTCAGATTATACTATGGTTCACATATAATTTTTGATATAACACTGGAAAACTTAAAAATTATTAATTTTCAAACTTATTTTCTGTTTACTAGCATAATTTACAGTCATAATTAATTTTAAAATAAAGTTACCTCTATATTCTTATTTACCATGTCTATAACCTGTAATTACATTTACTATTACATGCAAGATCAATACATATACGCAGTTTTTTGTGGTACTAGTTCATCACAGTACTTATCTCTTTCAACTCTTAAATCTTGCTAGATCTACAAATTTGGCTTACCTTGAAGGAGTAGATTTTCAACACCTGTCATATTTTTATCATTTGAACATTACAGACTTTGTAATTTTGATTATTTTTGAGATCTGCAATAAAAGGTGAATAAAAGAGTACAGCCACCTTAGATTGCAGTGCATGAAAGCATATTCATTTAAAATCCATTACTTGGGTCTATTCAGTATATTAGTATTTTTGTTAATGTTTTTATCTGTTGTTACCTCCTTTTACTGCTGAAAAATAATTTATTGTCTAAGTCCAACCTCTTGGTCCTTAGGTTGTACTAGGATCTCCAGCACACAGGACCATAACTTCTAACTCACAATTATCAAGTAATTGTGGTTCCAAGAATCAGCTCTTCAGATCATGTTTTGTAAATGTTTTGAGACACAGATATATGCTTAGAGCATTTGTATAAATTGAGAGCCATATCTTTTCCATCAAGGTGAAACTTTTCTCTCTAATAAGGGCATAACTGAATGGCTTTTTGACAGTTGTATTTAGGCCACTTCAAGGCATTTATAACAGAGGGGAATACGTCACTTTGGTAATTTGAGTTTTGTATATTGGTGATAATTTTGATTTTAAGTTGATCATCTTTGATTTTCATGTTTTCCTCCTTTCTTTTCCATAGGTTGTTTGGGCTACAAGTAGCAGAATTGGCTGTGCAATTAATTTGTGTCATAACATGAACATCTGGGGGCAGATTTGGCCAAAAGCAGTTTATCTTGTATGCAATTATTCTCCTAAGTAAGTATATTGACACCCAAAAATACCTTGAGGGGGTAAGATACTTTATAATAGCCCAGGAAATAATCTGCAAGGAAATCAGTCTGGATTTTTTGGTTTTTGTACTGTTGTTACAAAATAGAGCATTGTTCCCAAACAGCCTTCAGCTGCACAAATACTCTTGTGAGATCTCTGGTGCTTCAGTTTTCTGGCCTGTGTTTTAGTGCATATCCAGCGTCAGAGACCCTTATTGTAGTGTGATATTTTTCTGAAAAATAAAGGTATCTCCTTACTGTGACTTAAAGGAAGGTGTAACAGGAAGCCCATGGTTAAGATAAAATTTGATAGAATATTTCATCTGGGAGAGAGTGGTGCCTGTTCTCATGAAGTGGAGGAATTTGGTCTTATGCTGCTATGCAAGTCTGAAAAGATCTTACAGCAATTTATGTTAGTTTTTAATTTTTTTGCTTCATGGACTTCTCAGTGAGATCCTGTGTATTTGGTATAGAATCCTAGAACCATTTAGATTGTAAAAGACCATTAACACCATTGACTCCAGCCAGTTACCTAACGCTGGCAAGTTCACCATTAAGCCATGTCCTTGAGTTCCACATCTACACACCTTTTAAATACCTCTAGGGATGGTGACTCCACCAATTCCCTGGGCAGCCTGTTCCAGTGCTTGGCAACACTTTCAGTGAAAAATGCTTCCTAATATCCAATCTCAACCTCCCCTAGCACAACTTCAGGCCATTTCCTCTCATCCTATTGCTTGCAACTTGGAAATATCAGAACAATGTTATGGTCTATGTGCCTGCTGCTTTTCATAATTTATTCCTCAATATATTAAGTGCTGTTTAATATTAATACATTAATACACTCATTTATTAATGCATTTTTTGCTATTTTTTTCTGTAAAGGGGTAACTGGTGGGGTCATGCTCCTTATAAACCCGGCCGTCCCTGTTCTGCATGTCCCCCTAGTTTTGGAGGAGGTTGTAGAGAAAACCTTTGTTATAGAGGTATGTACTATTTCACCATTACAAGTATAAACAGGAATAGACATGTAACTTTTCTTTTGATTTCTTTCCTTATTGAGCTTTAACATAGTGGAATAAAATATATTATGTGTGTGCCCAAGGACCAGTTAGGCCCTACTTTACTGTGATGAATGGGAATACGTGCTTGTGATACGTGGGGCTGAGCTCTGCCAGAGGGAATGGAGTGTGCTGAACTCCTGCTGATAAGTGCTGATTCAAGGGTTTTCAATTTGTTCTCACAAATTTGGAGACTCATTGTGTGCTCTTTATATGCCTTTCTGTAATTGCACTGGAAGTCTATGCAGTCATTTGTTTATAGGGAAACATTATCTCAGTGACATGGTCCTGTGGTGTGTGTGAAAAATCAGGAACAAAGCTAGAAGACATTAGTAATTAAAGAAAATGTCAGCTAGGATGATTATTAACTTACAGTTTTTGGAATAGCATTTGTAGCATTGAAACACAGCGTATTATGAATCTGCTACTTCTTTTTGTTCTACTCTGTGAACAACTCATTTAGCAATTTTAATTAATAAAGCTGCATGTGTGTGCCCAAATAGCTTCCTTATGCTTCTAAGTAAGAAATGTAGATAGAGTGATGAGTGTTTCAGAATTATTTTCACTATATATGAATAGAAGGGTCTCATTTTCATGTGTTTGTTACTATGAAATAAGCTTTAATTGCATGATATCTGTGAACTTGGTAAAATTTTGCCCATGTGTAACAGAGATTTTCTTTGTCCAATTGATTTTCTGATGGCATAAAAATATTAAAACAGGAATGTTAAGAGAAGTTTTGTACTTCAATTGTGCTCCATTTGCTGGGAAAAAAAAGTATAACTTTTCTCACTATCAGAAACATGCTTGAGGTGTTTCATTCATCTTGAGTTCTCCATCTTATCAAGTAGTGGAGAGTTTTCCTTGCTTTCTTCCTTTTGTCCACCATCTTATGAGAACAAAGCCATTTTACTGAAACATGGTAAGGGATTTACATTCCAAACTGATAGTTTTTTTTTTCTTTTCCTGAGAGATTGTATTTTTTTTTTTTAACCCATTTTCTGACACAGAGGATTCAGAAAGACCTTATTCCCCCCATGAACCAGAAGAGGAAACCAATGAGATTGAACGTCAGCGATCCAAAGTCCAGGATGAAACTGTGCAAAGCCGGCCAAGAACACATCAACCTTCAGCCTCCACAGGCACTGATGACAGTGAGAAAAATGAAGTGATAAGCACACAGCAAATGTGTAAGGAATTTACCTGATGTGCAAGTGGTCAACAAAATTGAATTATCTAGTATTAAATTCATTGCAGTGAATTTGCTTTTTGCTTGTTTTAGCTCAGATTGTTTCATGTGAAGTAAGGCTAAGAGATCAGTGCAAAGGAACAACTTGCAATAGGTATGGTAAATTTTACAGTTGTCATTTTGAGACTTTTCTGAAAGGCTGTATTTGTACGTGAGCTGGAATATTTCCACTTTTTGTAATCCCAGGATTTAAAACCAAGTTGTATTTAATTCTCTTAGGTATGAGTGTCCTGCTGGCTGTTTGGATAGCAAAGCCAAAGTTATTGGAAGTGTACATTATGAAATGGTAAATACTTTTAAATTGGATTTTGTACCAATACAGTGTTTAATGAAATGTCTTTTCTGTAGGCATACTAGTTAAAATCGTATTAAAAATAGATTTTGAGGATGTCAGCATTCACCAAAAGCAAAAGCTTGCACCAAATGTTTTAGAAAGCATAGATGACCTAAATATGCATCTGCTATTCTGTGTGTACTGTACAAATGTACTCCATATTTTTACATACACAGAAGTGGAATTTTTTCTGTCCACATATTTACATGCAAATACGTGAAGGTGCAACTAAAGGAGGAGTACAGCAATTTGTGAGTGTGCTTGTAAAAATTGTTTCAGTAAGATAGGCCTACTTGTGTATAAGCTTAATACTAGCTGAGAGTATTCCATTTACAAATGGGAAAACAGCATAGGAAATGACAGCTATTGTGACCAAGTATACTGAAAATGAGAATAGTTTATCTCTGAGTAAGGCAAAGTGGTGGTTTATTTGCTTGAAGTAACACCTACATGAACCAAATCAAACATAGGAGACTCTCTACCAAGTTTTTAACGATACATTGTTATTAAAACCTGCTTTTTTGGCTGACATGGATCTGCTTTTCCTGCTCTGTTTTTCAGCAATCCAGTATTTGTAAAGCTGCCATACATTATGGCATTCTAGACAATGAAGGTGGTTGGGTTGATGTCACTAGACAAGGGAGGAAAAATTACTTTATCAAGTCTTTCAGAAATGGTGTTCAGTCAATTGGGTAAGTTTTTCCATAAAATTAAAAATGTAAAATGTAAAAAAAAATTAAAATGTATTATGTTAATCTGTTTATTTTTATTTCATACAAAATAGATCACATTTTTAATAACATTTTGGTCTGCTTTTTTGTCATAATGAATATGAAAGTGCTATAAATAGGCATGTGGATATAGAGATATTGTATTCATTCTGAAACTTTAGCCAGCGTTTAATGTTGGACAGAGAGTTGGCACAATAATAATGGGAAAGAAGGTTAAGTAATTTACAGGAGGACTTGGGCAGTAAGTTACCGTTTGTTGTTGAATAATGTTGGGAGTATTCAGTTAATTAATTGGTAAGAGTATATATTTATTGGCAAAAGCTAGCACATACTGGCAGAATATTTTATGTGTTTTGGACATGGACAGAGCAATCTATGACAGTTAAGCAATAATATTAAAAGGCTGTGTTTGTAAATGGCCCTCTTGTAGTGTGTGTATGGAAGAAGAAGAAAATACACCTCTTCCTGTACGGTTCGGTAATATCATTACAGTTCCAAAGTTTACATATGACATTTTGCACAAATATTTTACACAATTTCTACATTGGCTGGTGATGGAATAATATTCCATACTGTGGAAACTTAATTTGGAGGTGTACTGCACTTCTGAGGTGCCTTCCCTAAGACTGATAAGTGAAAGCAGCTCCAAATATTTGTAGACATGCTAAAGAAAAACTGAGTAAAGCAACACACAGAAATGGAGAATGCTTAGTTCTTTCATATGCAATTATCCAATGATAGATAAACATCAATATTAATATATTTGAATCTATGATATTGTTGGTATTTGCAAATTAAACTTCACTATATCATAATGTATTCTTTAGAGCTTTATATTACTGTATTTATTGTATGTATGTGTATTATGCTGTATTTAAAAATTTATATATGTATTTATTTCTGTCTAGAGTTAGTACATGTGTAATAGTGGCATGTGTGTAGCTCATAGGGGTAATATTGAGCTGAAAGAAAACAAAATTTTTCTGAATGATACATTTAGCTCCCATGTAAACCCAAGAGTCAAGGAGATAGGTAATCATCAGAGGCTGTGCTCTCACTCTGTGCTGTGCAAACAAATGACACAGCCTATGACACCTGTCATCATTTCTCTTTTCAACAGATATGTCTAACCCAGCATAGAGAGGAGCATTGACACGGCAGACTAAATTCAGTGGCCTATAATTTGGTCTACCTGGGTAGCACTTAAGGCATTGATATCAATCAGTTTCTTTGGATCATCTGATGACCTGACTCTGGTTTGATTTACCTGCCTAAAAATGAAGATAGAGACAAACATTTCTCTTTTTTTTTTTTTTTTTTTTTTTCTTGATACTTGCTCTGATACAGGGAGAGAAGTAAATATTGATTATAACAATGCTAACGTATGAGAAGCCAGCTTACCTACAAATATAGGAGTAGATAAGCTATAAAATCTCTGTGAACTGGAACCAATTGATTTCCCATCAGCTGAAATCTTTGTGTTTCTATGCTATATGGAACAAAACTGTATGATTGTCCAGCCTGCATAGTGTATTTAGCACCTGTCCTCTGAGAACTGGAACTTAGTTATTTTGGCTATGGGATAAATAAAGATTATTTGCCAAAGTTTCAAGCCTTCAAAAGACTTCAATAAGGCAGGGCATATCTTGCAGCTCCCTGACTCTCACCAGTGTCTGCTGATGGAGCCTTGCATAAACTACTATTTAATCTACTCAAGAATAAATAAAGTGAATCTCATCTCTACTGCAAAACAGAATAGAGAATACAGAAAAGTGTCCAGTGCAGCATACAGCAAATGTCAGCTCCTTTGATTTCTTATCAGGATTGGTAATACCAATGTTTTTTCAGCAGTTGAAATTTCTTAGGATAGAGTACTGTTCTGAATGTCTCAACAAGTTAGTCATATTCCTGCATCACTTTTTGACACTGCTAGGGCCACAGAACTCTGAGCTACATCAGTGAAAACAAATTGGAATCCAATAAATGAGCAGTGTGAAACTGATGGTTCATACAAGTAAATAAACCAATGCAGGCAAAAAGTGGACTCCACAGGAACAATTTGCTCCAAAGGTGAATAGGGAATAATTTCCTTGGTTTGTTGTTTTTTTTTTAAATTTTTAATAAGTAACTTTATGGATGCCAAAGGCACCATCAGCTTCTTTGTTATAGATGAAATATATCACAATCAGAGACATATTCCAGGAGATAAAAGAGGAAGAAAATAGAAGATGAGGGGAATAACATAAAAACATTCATCAATTTGTAATGAAACAACATAATCTATGTACCTGACCTTTTTATACCAACAGGAAGCAGATACATCTGAGTGTCCTATATTTACAGGGAAAAAAAGAACTCTTACATGTTATCCTGGGTTTTTAATGATGCTGATGATAACAGGAGATGCAAGATCCAAAAATAAAATTTAATGAAATGTTTCAGAAAGGCTGTGAGGAAAAACTCTTCTCAGTGTTGCAGTTGTTTATAGGAATGGACCTTTAGCAAAAGGTGAATGAGTTCTTCTGGCAGATGAAAGCTTCTGAGCAACCATGTGCTATTTTATGAGGGACCAATATATTGCTTAATTGGTTCCTATCATGAATTCTCTTAGCAAACTAAACTCCTGAAAGAGATTAATACACATTCTTATTTTTGAAACAGATTCACTGGGAGTACAAAGTAAATGTGTCATTGCAATAAATATATTCTTATCTGGGGAGAAGGGGGTGTAATAAGTAAAAACTGACTGGGGGCCTTCTCTTGGGTTTATTTCCATATTTTCTAATACAAATTATTCTAGCTAAAAGAAATCACTGAAATATGTTATTTACTGATAATTTCTAATATTTCTTCTTCAGAAAATACCAATCTGCTAACTCCTTCACTGTCTCTAAAGTAACAGGTTAGTATTTATTCCTTACAAGCCCAACACTACTCTGTTTTTTCTAAATATCACACATTTACTTGTTTTTGTTTTATTTTCTTCAGTTCAGGCTATCACCTGTGAAACCACAGTGGAACAACTGTGCCCATTTAAAAAGCCAGCCTCACACTGTCCAAGGTAAAGTTCATAAAATGTTAATAAAATGTTGATCTGTTTTTTGCCACTTACCAATTATTTTAAGTTACATTAAGTTGTTGAGAAAGGAGTCAACAGTAGCTGTAAAAATGAAGTCAGAAATGTTCAAGTGATATTTTAGTCTTTGGACTCAGTAGAAGGCAAAGTAGGTAAAGACGATCTGCAGGCTTTTTCATTAGAAAAATCTCTTTTTTTCATTAAGATCCTGTTGCTAATCTTAGTGAAATTATTACACTAAAGACTGTTAATGAAAGTGCATTTGCATTTTTCATTGTCTGTTACATATACACCTTGGACAAAGTACGCTTTATTTCAATTTATTTACCTGTTAGATAAAATAGAAGGATAAAATTCAGATAATTATCATAGAAGTTACCAATTTGCATGGCAGTTCTGGAGAAACTGGATAAAAAACATTAATACATCTGGTTTAGGTAAGGTCTGGTCTGCAGGTTGATTTTAAATATCTGTGCCATTTCTTTGAAGCCTGTGTTTTAACTCTTCGAAAGGTGCCTCTACCGCAATATTTTGACAAAGGAATTTGGTAACAGTCCTTAAAACCATAGATGAGTCAAAGGTAAATACACTGTAGCATGATTGACCACAAATTAAGCTGAAGATATCCACAGGATTACTTTCATAGCAATCCTACAGCCAACACAGGAAACAAGTACAAAGCCAAAACTGCTAGGAAAACATCCCTTCATGTGTAGCACTTGGGTCCATGGACTCACTTGCAGTTTGGCTATGACTCCTGGCTTTCTAGCTGGAAGATGTGGAGAGGGAAGCTAAGGAGTGGAATACAGGAATGGATGGGTACAATCTCCATGTTCCATCTTTCTCTTTTTTTTTTTTCATTATTAAAAACTAGAGCTAGTTTCATTAAGAGAAAAATAGGTTATGTTTTTAGGAAAATGAAAAAATAAATACAAAGTTAAAAATTCTGATGTGTCAGCTTAGGGAACTTCATAATGGTAGTGATTCATTCAAGATTCTGTGCATGCTCTTAATTCTGAAAATTAAATTCTTGGGAATTACAAGCAGTAATCAGCCATGGCATTGATTACACAAACTCATTTTTCCCTCTTACTTCCAACTCATAAATCAGCAGGTCTTCAACAGGCTTCAACTTCTTGATTCCTTCTGACAAAAATATATTTCCTGACTCTTATCAGCACGTTTTAGTTACCCATCTGGCAAGACTCTAGCATGCCCGAGTGATTTGACTTCCCAGATATTGATTGGAGCCTGGATAACATTTTAGAGAAGAACACTTGCCCAGGGCTATCCCATGTAGGGTGGCACTGTTATTCAAATTAAATAGCTCAGAGTAGACCTAGAGTCAACTGATGGTTCTTCCTTGTAGCATATCACGGTTAGAAAATAAGATGCTGACACCTTCTGTATTACTCTCAGGTTCCCACATGGTTTTCCAGTGCATTTTGAAGCTACAGAAGACATGAATCACAGAGAAAGTTTTCCTCAAATGTTAACAAAATGCAATTAATAAAGACAGGGTTTGTTTTAGAAGGTTTCTGACCTCCCAGAATCAGCTAGGAGTCTGACTACTTTCCGATGTTTTATATTCTAGCCACGTATGTAATGCTCAGCTTCATGATAAATTGCTAAATTGGTTTGTGTCACCAGGTTATCAGTATCAAAGCATCAAAACAGGTCCTCAGTCAAATCTGCCTCTTTTGAGAAGGTATCTGACTATACATTTTGTATAGGGCACTTAGAATCAGGTAAATTATAGAATAATGAACAGACTCTCTTCTCACTGACTTTACTACTTACCTCACCTATGCTGAACAAGAACACCATCTGCTCATCCAAAGGAAGGAAGACTAGACTTGTTAAAGTATGATTTTAAGCACTTCATTATGAACCTCAACACATCAGCAATGCTTTCACCTGTATGGTCAAAGCCTCAGGAACTGAAAGCCTTTAAATATCATTATGGACCCATATGTACAGACAATCAACTTGATTTATACTTAATAATGCTATCATTGAACATGATATATTAATCCTCTGATACTCTTCTTAACTGTGTGATGGTTGTTGTTGATCTTTCAGGGTGTATTGTCCTCACAACTGTATGCAGGCAAATCCACACTACGCTCGTGTGGTTGGCACACGAGTTTATTCTGATGTAAGTATAGGGATTTATATTGTGCTAAAATATGAGATACAAAATTCCATGAAAACAATTATAATGTGACTATAAGACAGAATATTGATATACATATTTCCTGCATATGATGGTTTTACACAATGTTTTCAAAAGTTCTTTTTCAGAGGCTCCCATTTAAGTTAGTGGTCGTCAGATGCTGAAGATATGGAAAGTTATTTGGAAACTCATTATAGGCATCACCAGTCTCTGGACCCATACTTTAAATTTTTTATCAAATTCCCACTGTTCAATATTTGTTCAACATTAGCAGTGTATACTCATTTAAACCCTTGCACTTTAGATCCTGATGCAACCATAACTTTTGTCAGACTATACAAAAAAATATTGCTCTTAAAATAAATGTCCACAGTGACATTATTTTGAATATTTCTTATCTGTGTGGATAGCTAAGTATTTGCAACAGTATTTTGATATATTTGTGTAAAATATTTCACACTGTCATATTATTTTAACAGACTTTTTTTTTTCCTGTTTGTTAGTCAACTTTTTCCCCGTCTTTTCTGCAGGATGTTTAGTTCTGAGGTGGGTAGAAAGTCTGAAAAGAGATTTCTAATTTATGCCCTCCTTTGTCGTATCTCTGTGGAGAAGCCAGGCTAACAGAGAAAGCAGTTCATATTTTTGGCAGTAAATTCTGGGGTTTAACATTTTAACAGTCTTATGGATGTCATAAAAGTGTAGTATGGCAAATAGCAGAGTCAAATAATGATTTTTCAATTCTTTCCAGTTCTTTGAAATGTGTGTAAATAATATGCAAATATTTACTCCTCAGCATTTTGAAACTAAGTGATGTCCATTAGATTACAGGAGTAATCTTGTCTTGTCCTGAAAATACTCTTGTCCATAAGTAGTATCATGGGTGTGAATAGTATTTCCAGTTTAGAAAGATAACTGATTTGTGAACTGGACCCTTAAGGTGTATAAAAGGGGCAGTGAAAATAGATTCAATGCAAGTCCAGTTTGTGGAAGATGATTTTCTTTCAGCTCTGTCGTTGCGGTTATGGGCTACAAAGTTTCCCAGTGAGTTAAAAGAGACTGTTGTAGGAGAAAGAAGATGTGCTTGTGTTTAACCTTGACAGAAGGAAATCTCAAAATACGTATTTTCTTTGGCTGAAGTCCCAGGTGACTTCAATTAGTGTTATAGAGGTATACTTTAAAATTATTTTAGGTGTACTATCTATTCATTGCCAATAATGTGCCAATTGCACACATTGTATAGGAATGTGTGAAGCCATACTGCTTTTAGGAAAAAATGGACAAAAATACAGGACAAAAACAGAGATGGGAATCTTCTTATCAACTTCAGATGCTGTCAGGGTAGATATTTACACTGAATGTTCTTGATTATGTTTTTAGTAGTTTGTAGTACAGAGAGTATAGTGGTAAAGGAGATAAATAGGTATATGCTGAGCAGAATTCATTTGAATTTTTCAGTGTGTCTACCTTAGTTCTTCCAGGATCTAGAGACCAACAAATATCTTTTATCTAAAGAGTTTGATGTAGTTATATAATTTTATACCATTTGAGGACCTTGGTCATACTTATTTTTGTTTCAATAACCGTATATAGAAATATTCCCTGAAACTTTTTGTAAAAATATTCATAATTTTCTGCTATGGTAAAATATAGAGAATATGATGTAGGAAGCTATTAATTATCTCCATATTTTTATGATGATATGTTAAAGACACTTGTCGTTTAAATGCCTTTGTAGACTAATGCTGTGCTGTGGTAGATACTGGTATTTGTTGAATATCTGAAGAAGGAAAATAATTGACTTGATATTCAGATCCTATGACCTGCTAAAAGTAGTAACAAGTTTAGGAGTGTTCACACTCCTAATAAATAAATAAAGCAGGTAATAAAGCAGGTCTGTATAATGCTGTATGAAGGGTTCATAGTACCTTAAAAATACTGCCTTATATATCCTTTGGAATTTCTTCATCAAAATTAAAGAAGCAACCCCAAATCTTTGAAGTTTTCCAGAAAGTGACACAAGGATACTGATATAAACTGCAAATAATATGGTGAAATTTGTGATAGACTTAGTGAAATCCTGTTTTGCTTAAATCAACAGGAGGCCAGCCTTAGTGGTTCAAGTAAGTGTGATCTGGATGACATAATATTGAGCATAGGAAATACTGTTGCATCACTGCTGGAATCTGATGCCATTTAGATGCATGTCTAATAGTCTTATTTCAAGACAATGAGAAGTTCTTGAGAGATAAGGATAGATAATACTTTGTAAAAAAGAAAATTCTGTATATGTTTATAAAACTATATACATTTATTTGTAGTTATTCCTAAAAACTAGTTGATAATTATGAATATATACTCACTTAATTGTTCATTTATTCAAAAACTATGTGCATTTATTCTACAGTCTCATCTGGAATTTAGCATTAGAATATCAGTTTATTTTTCATCTGAAAATAGCCTCTGAGCTGGCTTCATGAAGCCAAGTTTTCTGACATCTCCTTTTTCACATATTCTATTTAAGTGTCTTGTCTTCACCTTTGGAGTGCTGTGCATTGGCCCAGCCATACTTGAGTGGTCCAGTTGTGGTGCCAGCCCTAACAATGGCCCCGTGCTTTGCTGGAGATAGTTTCCAACAAGTAGTCAGCCTCTCTGACAAAATCTCCATCCTCTGAATTTTCCTTTCCTTTTTTACTTGACTAGAAACTTCCAAACAATGTTTGGAACAGCCAGTATCTTTGCCATGCTCAAATGTGATTATGAAGGTATATCCCTATCTCGTGATGTAAAGGGTGTAGCATTTTGGTTTCTATTACAGAGGTGAAAAAGCTGATCTTTCTTTTCCCCAATTGTACCTCTAGCCTTTTTTTATATCTCCAGTGGAAACTGAAAACAAAGTTACTGCTGTGTTATTGTATTAGGAATTAATAGAATGACTAGTATTCTAGTTCTACAGTGTAGTTAATTCCTTGTAAATATATTTTATGTCTTCTGACTGTAATCCTGTATTGCAGAGCCCATTTTTTCCCCTGGGTATTTAAAACTGCTCATGACCAGTCTACTCTTTAGCTGCTCCACAGTATGGATAAATAAAGGGTCCTATAATCTTAACAATAAGGCATCTATTGGTGATCAGGGTATAAAAAAAGTTTTGCAACCTTGGGAGGAAGAAAAGAACAGCAAAAATAGTATCCTTTCTGACATATTCACAAACTGCGCCCATCAGTGTGGAAAGAAAAACTTTAAAGCATCTTTGCAAAAGGTCATTTGCATAAATTATTTCAGATCTTTACTGCTTTAAATATTGTAACATTAAAAGACAAATGATGTATAAGTGCACCTGGCAAGTCCTGTGCTTAGAATGAAAGTAGGAAAAGCATTGCTGATTTAAATTCCTGAATTTGTATAGCAAAATGAGATTGAAAATGGTTATGATAACATATATAAATTATTCCAATTACAACTGGAAAAAAATCAGTTTTTGTTTAAGTCATGACCTGTTTGACCAGTTATTTATATTTACATTGGCTTAATTTTTTAAGGTTGCTTGTGGAGTAACCTATTGCATTGAAAACTTTTCCCACCAAAAAATCTTGTCTCTAAGTGGAGATACACTGAAGCTGGAACTGCACTTTGCTATGCTATGTTTTAGAGATTGGGACCTACCTTCTGCAGTATCTAAGAAGTTTCATTCTTCTGACAATCAATAAAATGCTGAAAGAGTAATAGAGTACTGCAAGTTTAAATTAATTATTTAAATTACCGTTACCAAGACTGTCACTGAGAATTCCTTCTGTGGATATTGTTTATTCCTCATGGGTTCATGAGGGGAATTCGTGCCCAGAAAATAGAAGTTTCAAGCAGCTATAAGTGCTGTTAACTTCACAGACAACTTTCATGTTAGACCTCTATCTTCTGTCTGATGCTCACATTATACCCTTCATTTAATTAGCTTTTAGTGTTTACCCATGCCTGGATAGAAAACTGTGATGCTCCCTTTAATTATGGATCATTTCACTGATATTTCCAGTTTTGGTTGATAGATCCTTTCATTTTGAAAGACTGAAGAATCAAACATCTTCCTGATCCTTGAAGTGAAATAGCCTGAAATAAATGATTTTCACATCATGGTGAAAGTGATCTGAAATCTCTTTTTGAATTCCTATAAAATGGCCTAACTTCCTAACGAAGCTGCTTTTAAATACTGTTTAATAAAATTAGTCATGCAATAAATATTTTATGTTTCCTAGACTTGGTTTAAATGCCTCTACTTGTCTTCTTCTTAAAAATGATGAAACAAAAGGATGATTGCAAAGCTGATCTTTCTCTTCACTCCTCCTCAGATCTCCAGTATCTGCCGGGCAGCAGTGCACGCTGGTGTGGTCCGAAACCAGGGCGGTTATGTTGATGTGATGCCAGTAGACAAAAGAAAAGTCTATGTTGCTTCCTTTCAAAATGGGATCTATTCAGAAAGGTACTGGGTCCATTTGCAAAGATTGCACTTTACTCTTGACCTCCATAAGGTTCACAGTCTTCACTGTGTCTGTTTGTCCCTGGGGCAGTGCCAGAAGCCAAACAGGCCACAAGGGGTGATTTACAGAGCTTGTGTAACAGCAGCTGCAGTGACTTTGGAGAAGCCCTGGTAGTGGAGGTGCCTGCCTCCTCTAAGCTCATACATTACCCTGAAAAGCTGCTTATGAAATAAAGTAAACCTCTTGTTTGCTCTGCTGGTTCTGTTGCAACTAATGCAATATTTAATAAGAAAATTGCATTTTCTTCCTTCGGGAGCTTTAAAAAATTTACATCCATGATGCAGGTTCATTGGTTCCTGATGAACTGCTCATTAGTGATTTACATGGTATCAAACCAGTGATCCTGAATCATACTTAATACTCACAAACATTAAAATTCACAGTCATTTAAACATATTTTTGACATCCTTTTTTTTTAATAATTGGTTGTTAACAGTGTTTTTCTGAAAGACATGAAGATGCTGTGAAATTTCACTAGCTGTATTGAGTGTGTTTTTGCTTTGTGTGATGATAACACATGGCTAGATGTTGCAGATTAAATTTAACCCTCAAAAGGGTTCTCCAGGTTCTAAAGGAAGAAAGAGAAATAATTTTAAAAATATTGTACCACTCTTTTTGTCCTGTAAGCTAAGATTGTTTCTTAGACTAAAAAAGATTGTTATCTAACAAGACTATAGTTTTTTCAAGAAATTTGAGTAGGAAAAAAACTCAAAAGGTTTCTGCAGAAAACTCAGAAGTAGGAAAATATTGAGCATTTTTGTCTTGTTCTTAATTGTGGGTAGGAGAATCTCTTCTCTCTCTCAGACCATTCAAATCTGGAAGCTTGTAAAATACAGATTTTCTTTGCTCAATGGATAACTTATTTTACATATTTTTTTACTTTCCTCTGTGATCATTTAATTCCCTTAGAGTGCTTCCTTACTGACATTTTTGCTCTCCATATAAATCTTCTTGAGTAGAGAGGCAGACAGGAAGAATGTTGCAAATTTGATCATTATTTATGCTTTGTATCTAATATACATCTTATATACTATCAATAAATACAAATTTTAAAGTATTTATTAATACACATACATTTGCATATAAATCATCTTAGTAAAGTTTTGGAAGTCAGCAGTTTGGAAAAGAGTCCCATGCAAGTTTTCTGTCAAGCAGGAGACGATGAATTCTAATGCTGTTGTAACCAACCTGGTCTGTTGTGCCTTTCCTTGCTTCCACCTCCATTTCCCTTTCCTTCCCAGATAATCTTCAGACAGGGTTTGCTAAGGAAAAGACAATGGACCATTAAATAGGATGTGCTGGTCCAACTTTCAAGACAGAAATACTTATTCTAACAACATTTCTTTGGAATTGGGTGTTTTTCTTTATTTTCTTTTGAAGCCAGATATTTATCCATTCAGAAAGCTTTGTTTTTTTTAGGCATTAGGTCTCTGTAGAAATCTATTCTTCATTGTATAGGCAGCTAACAAACAAGTGATCTCCTGGGTCTGCAAGTTCTCTCCAAATACAGTTGCTAGAATAGTAAGCATAAGATGTGTGTTTTCTCTATTTTCAAAACACTTTTTGTATTTTGCTTCAATTCTTTAAACCAGAACCCCTCATCACAAAAGATTACTTAATTTTTTATTTATGCTGTATTTTGTTCCTATTAAGCTGTTTGGGAAAAAAAAAATTGAAATTTAGGTATTTTTTTATTTGTAGCAGTTTTAAAGAAATCCTAGATAGATAAATTTATGAGTTGTAACAAGAAGTGCTGCAAGATACTAGAATCAACAATTAAAAATTTTAAAAAAGTTGTTATTGGAGTTTTATGGTCTTAAAAATAACATAAGAAATGTTTTTATGTTTCAGTTTACAGAATCCTCCAGGAAGCAAGGCTTTCAGAGTTTTTGCCGTTGTTTGAATCTAGCAAGTAAAACATAAAACAGGCAAGTGAAACCAGAGCACTTGGAAAAGATGAATACAGGCCATTTCTTGTGATTCCTAAAATTTGTATAAAGCTGTAACATTATTGTACAGAAGATGTATACTGCTTTCCACCAAAAAGTTTAAATTACATATAAATCTTAATGAAAAAAACCTGTAAAAATAAACATGGGAGAAAAATTAATTTGAAAATCTATAATGATATATAACAATACTTTGAATCCTGTGTTAAATATTGCTATATTTTCTTAGCAGTTACTCCTTTACAGTTAATTCAAAGCTCATAAATGTTCTTTGTTTTCTTCATCTGAATATATTATTATATGGTGCTTTATATATGCCACTAACAGTAACCTTGAAACTATACCAGAGGGAGGCCTGAGTTTTTATTTTCAATGTTCATAAAAGAAGTCATCCCAATATTTTGATAGCATCAATCATGCCTTAAAGTAAAATAAAAACATATATAACTTTTTGATGAACTAAAGTAGCATTAGCCATGAAAGCATAAATTAAGAGCTAGATTGTTCTCAATTTCACACTAATCACAACAAGCACAAATACCTATTTTGAAATAAAATGTGAAATATGAAATATAGGAAGAAGCCCCGGGTCATGCTAGCATGCTTTCCTCTACGAAATATTCTTAAGAGACTGGGCCATTCCTGTCTCTTATTTTTAAAATAGATTAATAAAATATTTATTGGATGCTGCTAAGGTCTTTATTTCAAATAACCATAATTCATTATGGCACAGTCCTTCACAGATACTCCACTGCCTTGGGATGGGCGTGTGAAACAGACATAGATAACCTTGAAGGATCTCATAAAACCTTTGTATTGAGAAGTGCAGAAACCTGAAATTAAGGAATAAGCCTGCAGTTCTGCCCAATCTCATGCTTTATTTTTGCCATGTGATTCCTTCAATTTACCTGTTTGGGTTCAGAAAAAACGTAGAACTGTACACATACAAAAAATTTTGCAAGCTTATAGCCTTGAGCTATACATGTTATCAATATGCTAAACATTAATATGGGAGTAAATATTCAAAAAAACCAAAGAAAATGGTAACAAAGGCTAACCTTGCTCCTTGTGACCTGGCAAATACTCCTGCAGGCCAGGAAGTATAGTGGTACGAAGCCAAGTGGCAATTATGTCATTTGTTGCTTCACAGTTTTAAAGAATTCATTATGGCGAACAGCTTGGTACATTAATTTTACCATATTCTGGTACATGAAGAACATGTAGTGGTGATACATATGTTTCTTTCTATGAAAAGTGTATTGGTGCTTTAAGACTGAAAAGCTGTTAAACTTTATTTTTGGTATATTTTGTTTCTGTTGTTGAATTTATTTCACTCCAACTTGTAAACTTATTCATATTCTTCATATTTCAGAATACTATATTCTGCCTTCTCTTTTGCTACATGTACTACCTCATGTAGTTAGGCAAGCTTTGTTAGTTTTTTTAATCTGTTTTGAATAAAATTAATTTACATTGTAAGAATACCTTTCTTAGCTTTTTTTGTTGTTGTTTTTTTTTTTTTTGGTCCTGATTCAAGAGAAAGAAATTAATATCCACCCTAAATATATATCTTTGTTTTTCTGACCTAAATTTTGCAAGCAGCCATAGTCTGAGTAAACTGTAAACTATAAAATGTACTCAACTGTAAAGGCAGTTTAGACTCAAAACTTCCACTAATTGCATCACAAGTCTTATGGAAAAATCTCATTTTTTCAAGTGTTTTTTCAAGTTTTGACCAGGGTCAAATTGATGAGGGAGACAAAGAGTCTTTTATGTATAATTCTATTTTTTTCTGCAAGTGGTGGCCATTAAAAGAAGCTTTTATATAGATTTTGCAATACTGGCATTAACCATTTTTCAGGATTGAAACCAAAGTGCAAGTAGACTTTGACTGTGATGAATCTCCAAGTCAGTCAAAGGCTTGAGACAGACTTGCACCACCTTTTTTAAAAAGCACCAAAGCAGTAACACAAGAACAAAGATACTGCATACCTGCAGCTAGGATTATCAGAACATAGAATGCAGTAAAGCCACCCTTGAAATTAAGGACACACAAGGGAAGCTTCCAAAGCACAACATTTCCAAACAGGCAGGATGTGCTTCCTTGCAGCCTGGCCTTGCCATCCAGCAGCTCTCCATGTCCCCTGCCTGGTCTATGGTCCCCAGCAGCCTCCTCAGAACCCCTGGAAAGCCTGAGGGGTGGAACGTGGGTGCTGAGCCTGGTCCAGTGCAGAGCCTGGTCCAGCACTGAGCCTGGTCCAGCACTGAGCCTGGTCCAGTGCAGAGGTTGGTCCAGCACTGAGCCTGGTCCAGCACTGAGCCTGGTCCAGTGCAGAGGTTGGTCCAGCGCTGAGCCTGGTCCAGTGCAGAGCCTGGTCCAGCACTGAACCTGGTCCAGTGCAGAGGTTGGTCCAGCACTGAACCTGGTCCAGTGCAGAGGTTGGTCCAGCACTGAACCTGGTCCAGTGCAGAGCCTGGTCCAGCACTGAGCCTCGTCCAGTGCAGAGCCTGGTCCAGCACTAAGCCTGGTCCAGTGCAGAGCCTGGTCCAGTGCAGAGCCTGGTCCAGCACTGAGCCTGGTCCAGACACCGGGCAGCAGAGCTCATCCCTTCCTGTGGGCAGAGCAGAGCCAGCAGGGAGGGAAAGAGCAGGCAGCCAACCTTCTGTCATAGCCACAACTTCCTTATTTTGAGTAGGTGGGTGAATGTTGTCCTGCATGGAAACACAATTGCCACACCAAGTTTCTGCCCTTTTCCTCCATTTTTTTTTTCCCAGCGCCTTTGTTTCTTCTTTGGTGTATCTTTGCTTTCTCTTTTCTGTCAAGTCCAGTCTGCACTTCCTGGAAGTTCCTGTGCAATGGGGCAGAGGTGGACCCTTGAGGCCAAAACAATAAAATTAGTTCTTGGTGGGAGGAGAAAGAGAGATATCTCCAACATTCCATGTATGAATAATTGCTGTGAGCAGCTCTACTAATCAAGAGTGACAAGAAGAAAGTTACTCCCCATCCTTTCTCCACACATATTCTGTTGCCCAAATTTTTTCAGTTCTCTTGCTTTCCCACATGCAATGACTAATTTTTTCTTATCTAAATATTCCAGGTCACACTGGAGTTTTGAGAAATTTTCTTCTGTATTTACTGCAAGCAATAAGTCAATGAGTAGACATTTCCAGGAAGTTGTAGAGTGGGAGCTGCACTTTGGTATTTCTTTCTGCAGCAGGAGCAACTGTAGGCCAGATGCTCTCAATTAATTCACACAAAGCCTGGAGAATAACTAACAGTATTGGAAAACTTGTAAAACCTGGCTGATGAAAAAAAAAATACAGAAAGGTCAATTTTTAAATTCTGAAGTGTGTTTGGTTAGTTAACCAGCAGTTTAAAAATTGAGTTCTGAAATTGAAATAAAAAAAAAAAATAAATGGATAACCAGTAAGAGAGTAAACCTTAGTTAATATTTAGCTTTCTTCTCAGGGAAGACCTAGAAGCAGCCAACAAGAATTATTACAACTTATACATAACAAAAATGCATTAATATGTCAATACTGTTAATATATTAATACACTAATAGTGTTCTAATATTTGTCATTTTTAATTTTTTAAAGGGCTCAAATTCCAAGAAATATAAGCCTGCTAAATACAGTAGGCCCTTAAAAGCATATATGAAGCAGCAAAGGGTACATATGAAACTTCACCTGCAATCTTGTGGTATTTCCCATTAAGACTTGCTTCATGAGCAATCTTTTCCAAAGAAGTGAATAGAAATTATTTGGAGAGGAGCCAAGCATAGGTTATTTGCCTGGTGAGCTGTTCAGTAAGGACCAGTTGATGCATTGCTCTGTTGTGCTGCATCCCATCCAGACAATGTAGCTGATTTCATAACTAAAGTGGTCAGACCCAAACAGATGATTCTTTTAACAGTTTCTCACCATTTTGGAAGCTATGAGAGGATAATTTGGCTTTAGAGAACTTGGGACATATTGTACTAGCTGGACATGAGCTAAGGAAACTTCAAAAACATTTCCTAAAATGTGGATGCTGGGGAATTTTTATTAAAGGGTTCAGAGACTTTGTGTTATCTTGATTTCAGTGTAGAGGACAGTCTGATCTAAAAACTTTAGATAAAGTGATTTTGAAACCAAACCTGAAACACAAGTTGGGATAACCAGTGTGTAAGTTCACAGTTTTTTAACTGAAGAAATAGGTTCAAATTTCATGTAAGTGTCAAGTGTCAGCTGGCTATGGATTCTCAGTGGATTTGAAAGAGAAAAAAAATCAGCTTTTTTTGCATGTTTTGATAGATATGTTCAGGACAACGTATGACACTTCATGTGGCAGACATGTAACCAAGTTACTCACATTAACAGTGTCTGCTGTGTGGCAATTGCTTTGAAGTATGTTTTGAATTTGGTTTAAAAGCCAGATAACCCAGATTCCTGTGAATACACAAGGGAGTGTTTATTTCCTGCAATTTCTGTAGTCATACAAAGGGCAAGATTTAGAAACATAAATATTTGGAAGTTACAAAGATTATTCATACAGTGCAATATTCTGTTCAGAAATGTATATAAATACTGTATGAAATACTCTCCTGTCACACTTCTATGGCTTAAGGGTTTTTATAGCATCTGTGGAACTCTAGGGAATTATACAAGGAGTGAAAAGCCTGAAGATTTTTGTTTCATTCAGTGTATAATATGCATCCTAGAGAGCTTTAGATATACAAATGACAGCACACTTTAACACTCAGAAAATTGCATATGATTTTTAAAAACATGCACTGTGAATATTGGAAAGGAAGCCATGCTGTCAGTCTTCACTTTAGCCTGTCTTTGCTGTCAGAAATAAATGATGGAAATAGTATTTTATATCTGGTCATAATTTATAATATTGATATTATTGTTAGTAAGGCAGGAGTCCTTGACATGACAAGTGAAAATACAATAAAGTGTAATTGCTGCTCCATGTTAGCATAGGATGATAATGTGACACCTGAAATTTGCCATCAGCTGTTCAATGATCTATGCTGACTTGTTCATCTTAGACTTTTTGCTGGGAGACAGATGCCTACATCATTAAACCATCGTAGCAATTTTTAAAAAGTGCTAATAATGAATGTTAAATATTCAGAAGCTAGCAAAGCCCCCCAGTCGGACCAGCTTGGTATGATAAGGCACAGGAAAATATAAGAGATGGAAGGAGGTGAGTCAAGAACATGCAACCAAAATGGCCAAGGCCCTCATATGTGTTACTATCTGCATTAATTACTGCAGTAATCACCCCAGTTATTCAATTCAATATCTGCCCCCGTGCTCTATCCAATATTGGTTTTGTGTTTGCTAACAATAGGGCTGGTCTCTGAGGGCTGGCAGTGAAGCTGTTGGTTAAAAACTGAGATATGCTGGCCAAAAAACATTATGTCTTAGTAGGCACACAAAAAAACTCCAGTTGCCAATATCAGTAACTCTTGGGCTTTTAAATCTCAAAATTTAATTTAAAGCATAAGCATTTATAGCAATATTAGCAATAATCTTGAAATTTAATTTAAAGTCTGGTAAGTCTGGTTCTGCAGTTTAAAAAACTTTATTTGATGTGTTTGCAGTTATTTCTGAATGAATTATTTTCTATGACAATATCCGTTTTAAGAGCATGATCTTAGAATAAATACAAGAACTTGCATTTAGATTTTCTCACATATAGGCAAGCTGAGAAACATATGACTTCATAGTAATACTAATTATTTTTAGGATCCTCAAGAAATTAAAAGTGCTAGGAGGTAGTAGGGCTTCAAACAACCTACACAGTTTGAAAAAACAAGTACTTCAGTGGTCTAATTATTCACTTAGACTTGTTTATATGCAATGTAAATAGCAAGCTGGCTCTGACTTCTTATAAATTGCTGCTACTGTACACCCCAAAGATAAATTGGAAACAGTTGCTAAATAAATCTCCCTGTAGTCAGTTCAATCTTCATTCTGTATTTATCAGTTGAAATCCATCTGTTTCTTGTTGGTGGTTGTTTGCCTACTGAAGATCATGTCCTCTGAATAAGAATTTCTTTCATTGTGTCAGAGCAACTCCAAGACCTTTGGGCTGCAGGCTGCACTGAACACAGAAACAGAGTGATCATTTTATGCAAAAGGACTTAGTCTCAGATTTTGGATTTAGCTCAGTTCAGTACACAAAGAAGTGCATTGTATGAATTGATTTAGTGCTCACTGTACAGGAGGTGATAGTCCTATTCCAGCACAGCTATAAAACTGAGCCAAGGAATAATTTTGTGAAATACTCTGAGCCCTTCTCTCTTATCCAATAAGAACTGTGGGGTAAAGTAGATCGGTTTGCATTTTTAAGTAACAAGAATAGCTAGAGAGATGGGTTTGGTGGCTTATTAATAAAGACATACCCTTCTGCCAGTGATTGAGGGTTTATGCATGTTATACAAGACATGTTTGGTGATGTGCAGATGCTGTGATTTTTTTGCTTTCCATTAATATTAAAAGGATTTAAATTTAGAGTATTGTTCTTTATTTTCTGCTAATGCTCCAATTCAATTTGTAGTTTTCACTGCAAGTCCTGGTGAAGTATAGTCCAATCAAAACACCTAAATATACTTGAGGAAAATCATCATCTCTACCAAAGCCTCTGAGAAGACATTGAGCTCTTATTTATCTCACATCAGTACAGCACCCAAACAGCAACTCAGAACCACTCCTACAGGAATGTCAGTCTGTGACTCCTGAGAAGGCTGAGGCTCCAATCTAGCTCCTTATTTAACATAAGTCAAAGACATGGAAAAAGGTTTAACAAGAAAGGGAAACAAAATTGCAGTAAAAGCTAGAATAGCTGAGATATCAGAGATTATGAGAAATGCCACTTAAGGAAAACAGGGCACTAGGAGATGAACTGATGTGCTTGTATCACCTGATCCATAAGTAGAGCTGGTAGATGCTACTATAAAGAAAAGAGTAAATATTAATAAAGATTGATCTCAATACCTTAAAACTGTTTGTTCCCAGACCGAATAATTTTTAACTATCATCTCAAAGCTCATTGTTTGTTTTGTATTTTTTGTTTGTAAAATTAAGCAAATACTGAGGTCTGGGAGGCTGAGAATGAGAATTTTTTTGACTTTGAATGGTAGGGGGTAAGAACTTGATGAGATATACTGATGCAAAAAATCTGATGTAAATTGTCAAGTTCACTCACAACTCTCAGACAACAGTTTCCCTGTGAGCTGTATTTTTCTGCCAACAAAACACTTAAATAGGTATCCATTTGAGTTGCATTTCCCTGTTTTGCAGGACTGGAAGAAGAAATTGATTTGCAATTAGTTTTAACAAATGTGGGTCTGAAGCCATTTAGCGATAGCTGTAAGATGAAATAAGAAATATCCCTCAGATATACCTCCTAAGAAGTATTTCAGAAATACTTCTTTATGCCTTGAAACTGCTCATAAATACAGAGATAGAGTTGTCAGTGTTCTCTGATGAAATAAGACTATTGTGGATATTCCACCTTTAAGAACTATTCGGAGTTAGGAGGCGACAGATGCCAAAGATGGGGTGGAGAGTTGTTTTATAATTTTGCCATAACAGGTTTCCCTGATTGCTTAGATAAGTTAGCAAGTATATCTTCATGTCTTCTAAATGGAACAGTCTCTTAATTTATAGAGTCAGATATGCAATTATTTAAATTTGTAGATGCAGAAGTGCCAACCTGTAATTTTATTTTAAATAATCTACAAAAACTTAAAACTGAATTTATATTCCTGTAGTTTTTTCAACTCTTCTCATTGCTTCTTCTTTCCAATCTTTAATTCACTATGTATCTCTGCCAGTTTGGTCAGTAATACTCTCCTGATATATGTATTTCTAGGCAGCAATGTGTTAGGAGTGAAAATCCAGAGAATATGCATTGGTAAAAAGTTATAAAAGTTAATAATATGTGGGTTATCTTCACAGTGCAAAGAAAGTCATCTGCTTGTGTGAAATGCAGTTTGTTTCTCCCAAAAGCCAGTGTAAAGGAAATAGCATCTTTCAACCTACTGACTAACTGATATGTGATAGTGAAGGTCTTGTTATTCAGTAAAACTTCTGGGCTTGACCCCAGAGTTACAAAAAGTGTCTGCACAGTTGAAGTTTCTACCCAACTCTCATAACTCATGCCTAGTGACAGAAGTGACTGTGAAACAGAGGCAGTGTCTCTCCTCCCACCTAACCCAGCTGCTTTGTGTCTCAGCAAGAGCATAAATGCCTCTTTTCCTTCCTAGTCAAAGGTGGGAGTTTCAAAAGAAGAGAAAATCTTGAGAGGATGTCTGTGGTGATATTGCTCTGCACAGCAGGGCTAGAGGGATGGCAGACTCCTTGCAGGGCTCTGCTGCTGGAAATGCTCGTGTGAAATCACAGAGAGAGAGGGAGGGAGGGAGGGAAGGAGTCCTGCCACAGCAAGCAAGCACAAGGAAGCATGATAGCAAAGGCATCTTCAGTATTGTAATAATAATGACAACAGACAGTTTTTTAACACTAGGCAATTTAGCAAAAAGTATTATGAAGAGATCAAGCTCTTTATTGCTAGATATAATGGTGCAAATTTGATAAATGAGAGATTGGATTATATTCTTAGTTAAACTGGTGTAAGTCATTTGACAGAATAATCACACCAATATCTGTTATGATCCTCAAAAACTGGAATAAGGGAAACTTTTCTTTCCCTAATAAAAGTAATACTTCAGCTGTTAAAAAATCATGAGATCTAAAATTTTGGCTATGTTTCTGTTTCAAATGTTTTTAGTGGAAGAAGGATCAGCATTTCCTGTTCTGAATGATGTCTTATGTACCAGGTGCTTTAATATGAAGAGACCTTTATAAAAAGGTAGCTAATCTACTTCACTGGGACATTTAGGTGGAGCATGATCATGGAATCACTGAATGGCTGAGGTAGGAAGGTACATCTTGAGATCATCCTGTTCAGGCCCCCTGCTCAAGCAGGGCCACCTGCTTTGTGAGTTGCCCAAAACCATGTCCAGAAGTTTCTGAGTGTCCCTTAGGATGGGGACTCCACAGCCTTCCCGGGCAGCCTGTGCCAGTGCTGTCGTCCTCACAGTAAAAATATGTGTCCTGATGTTCAGAGGAAATCTCTTGTGTTTCAGTGAGTTAACTCTGATGCTGTCATGGGCATCACTGAAAATAGCCTGGCTCTGTCCTCTTTTCATGCTCCCTTCAGGTATTTATAGACATTAACAAGATCCTTCCGAGGCTTCTCTTTTCCAGGCTGAACAGTCCCAGGTATCTCAGCTATTCCTCATTGGAGAGAAGCTCCAGTGCCTTAATTATCTGTGTGGCCTCTTGCTGGACTCTCTTTAGTATGTCCATGTCTCTTTGATGATGAGTAGCCCAGACCTGGACCCATCACTCCAGGTGGGGCTTCTCCAGGGCTGACTAGAGGGGCCAGGAACACCTCCCTCCATCTGCTGGTAGCACTCCTCCTGCAGCCTAGGAAAACACCATTGGCCTTCTTTGCTACCAGGGCACACTGCTGGCTCATGTTCCACTTGGTGTCCCCCAAAACCCCCTGGTTCTCTTCAAAGCTGCTTTCCAACAGTGCCCCCCAGTACATACTGGAGCACAGAGTTGTTCCACTTCAGTTGTAGGACTATGAAGTACAACCCGGCACTTCAACCACTCCTCTCAGTTTGTGTCATAAGGAAACTCACTGAGAATATGCTGTCCCCCTTAATCTAGGTTATTAGTGAAGATGTTAAGCAGGCTTGGACGCAGTACAGATGCCTGGAGAGCACTGGCCCCCAGTGAGACTTTGTGCCATTGATCATGACTCCCTGGATGCTGCTTTTCATCCAGTTTTTAATCCACCTTACTCTCTGCTCATCAAGGCTGTAATTAATTAAGCTTCTCTGCAAGGGTCTTAAGGGAAACAGTGTTGATCTATTGACAGAAAATATCCTCTTTATGCCTTGCCTCTAGTGTTTTTTACTAGTCTGCGATTAATCTGCTCAACCAGTGGCTGTAGGATCAGGAAGTTTAATGCAGGGATTAGTAGGGATTAGTTGATGCTTTTCATTCCTAAGGTGGGGGCAGTCTACAGACACTGGCAAACACTATTCTTAATGTTCAATATATATATATATATAAATAGATATATATGCATGTAGTCACAGTTTCATATTATTTTCCATAAAAAACCCCCGGCCTTTTTAGTCTTGTCATATGTCTCTTCAAGCTGGATGTATGTCTGCGACCTTCATCTGGTTCTGAACAGTGTCCCAGATTTCACTGTCAGGAACCTGAAATACCCACCTCAGACAATGTCCTTTACAAAATGGAACAGTAGGCTGAAAGTGATGACAAGTTTTGCTATTTCAGGTGGCTGTTATTGAGTCTTACAATCACTGACAGACATATTGAAACTTTTGTCATTGTGAAACTTGTGTCAGTCTATGCATACCTATTTGCATCAGCTCAGGCACAACTCAGAAGACAACGTAAAAGTGGGAGGTGTTGCAGGACCATGAGCTGAGACAAAACTAAAAAAAAAAAAAAAAGAAAATGTTTTTTTCTACATTATATCCATAAACTAAGTAGAGAGATTTGAGTGTGATAAATGAACTGATTTCAAAAAAATGTTATTTGTCTGATTTCACCAGTACAGCTCTATGGGGAACAGAGGAAGTGAAGCACCTTGGTTTAGCAATGTTTGAGGAAGTAGCATGAACGATAGACTATTCAAAACAGTATGAAATCATTTCAGAGGGAAAAAATACTAACAAAGAAGTGTACAGATTATTTGACATACTTTACTTCTTGATTGCATAAGAGTGACTGACTCTCATTTTATTTCAAACAGCCTGAGTAGAAAAGTTTATAATTCCATGAGGAGGCTTAATCTTAGATCTCACTTCTTTCTCTCCACTACACACATTTCCTCAACAGTCTTATCCCTGTATGTCTTTTTGGGGTGTTTTGCTATGATCCAGTTGGGTGTATCTCTCTGTATGCCAGCTTTTTTTCACAGCAAGGCGACTAATCTGGTACCCTTCTACACTGTGAATAAGAACAGTACAAAAAGGCACAGGAAGATCTTCTTCCAAGCAAGGTACAATTTGCTCCATCCAGAGGAATGAAGCAGGGGAATGGTCTCACTGCAAGAGGCCTTTCTGCCCTGGATAAGCCATGACCTTCCTTCACTTCTCTTATGTGGGCTGGTCCCAATCTTGGCATGCCAAGTTTGGAGATGAAGTTACAGTTCTTTTGGCTTTCAGACAATCTCTGTGCTTGACACAGCTGACAGCTCCCTTGCTCTCTTTCTGCCAGGGCATAAATGAACAGGATTTATTGGTTTAAAGGACACAGATTTAGTAAAAAAAATAGGATCGGCTAACTTTACTATGGAAGAAGCAACTGCCTGTAATGGCCCATTGTCCCAGCTGTCTTTGAGCTGCATAGCTGAAACTCTTCTAGCCCTGAAGCTTTTGCTTCATTTTCCACTTTGGCAAACACTCTTAGTCAAGAAAAACAGCACCAACATTTTTTCACAGTGATTTTTCAAATCTCAAGCCAAATTTTCAGCTGGTGTCAATCAGGCCAGCGATCTTGACTTCAAGGAAAATGTGCTAATTTACATGAGCTGATGGTATAGTTTAGAATTCTAAAGCTACAGTCTTGAAAAACACATGGAAAATAAACATTGGCAAAGCTTTTTAAAAAGACATCTAAATTGGTTTCATAGTCTGTCACTTCCATAAATTTATACAACAGTGCATGCATGCATGATTTCCTCTTCCCAGGCTCATTTCCTGATCAACAACAGAAAATGGTAATGCAGGAAAGAAACAAAACTCTCTTTAAATTGATGGTATTTTCAAAAAGTTTCTGCTATTGAAATAAATGTTTCATAAATAACTGGTTATACAATGGAGCATATCTCTTCCAGCATGAAGGTTTCAGGAAATAAAGCAGGAGAGAATTGGATTTGCTGCATGGATGGGACAGAAACTCTAGCTTGCACCATGAAATAATTTTACTGTCATTAATTTTCTTTGACTGAGAGAAAAGCTCTTTTGGTAACCCCTGCAGAGCCCCCAGCACAAAACCTATTTATGCAAGCTGAGCTCAGAGTCAGAGTTTAAGCTAAGCACAGTGAAAATAATGGATAATGTAAAAAGCCAGTTGTTTAGAGCAGTCTCATACAAACTAACAGGTACTTGTTTTTATAGGTGTGTCCTGGTGAGCCAGTTCTAGATTATATTTTTCCAGGCCCCCAAAATGTGCTGGATCCCATGAGAGTGCTCTGGTTTTCCTCTGCATCTAGTGAATATTTAGGGAGACTGAACAGGAACCTCTTTACATTAGTTTTGTGAATTTGGTCTTTGCTATTATTTGGTGAAATATAGATTACATCCTATGAATATGTATAGTATTACATAACCCAAACCTCTCCTCCTTAACATTGCTTCAGGAAAACTCAGAGAGAAAAATACGCACACATTCTTGTTTTCTATTAATCAGGGCAAAAATCTAATGATGCAAAGGGTCCTAATTGAACCTGAGTGTAGTAACAATGGTGGGTTTTTATTTAATTTATTTATTTAATTTATTTAATTTATTTAATTTATTTAATTTAATTATATGGGGACTTATATATATTTGTTGGTACATAACCTGTACACTTACAGACAAATTTTCTAAAAAATCTGCTTTCTGGAGTACAGGGTTAGAAACTACAAGTAGGTACATAAAATCAGAGTAAAAAAATTCTTAATGCATGTAGTTCTTTGAAAAATGCCATGTAGAAGGCATTAGATAAGATCAGAGGTATTTTGACCTAATCATTTTTGCACGTGATTCTTGGGAAAAAAGCTAGTAAATCATGAACACATTTAAACTGAATTGTGATTGTCATATTTTCTCTTGTTTGTTTCCATCAGCCTTTTAGCAAACCAGTGTGCATATATGTATATATGTATGTATGTAAATATGCAGAGAATAGCAAGGAGGAGGAAAAGGGAGAGAATAAGAGAAAAAGAAAAAAAAAAAGGAAATATCTATTTTATAGACTGGCAGAATGATTTCTATATTAAAATATGTGTGACAGTTTTTGCATTCTGTTGGAATGGATAAGCAGAGCCATTTTCCAAACAGATAGTAAGTAAAATGTGCTAACAATTGGCCTGACATTTGCTTGTTTGAAATCAAACCGTTTGAACAATAGAAAAATATTATACTCTTATCTGCCCAGATGGTTGTCAAATTTCAGTAAAAACTTTTTACATGGAATACTATAATTCATATAAACACAGTTAACATTGCATTTCATAGAACCACAGGAAGCTGAGCTCAGAAGGAGTCTCTGCAGGTGTTCTGGTCCCCTGCTCAAGCAGGGCCATCTAGGACCTGTTGCCCAGGACCATGAGAGGTTTTGAGTATTTCCAAAGATGGAGGCTTCACAACCTCTCAGGGGACCCTGTGCCACTGCTCCATCATTTAACACAGACATATGCTGGAAAATGCAGCACAGCACCACTTTCAAGTGGTGAAATCAAAAATTGTCCTGCTTGAGAAATAAGTAGGAGCTCATGATCAGTTTTGAAATAAAAATTACTTATTTCCTTTCCCATTACTGTCTATACTCCCAAGCCAACATTTACTTTTTCTAAAATGTCATCACTCACACAGTCTTTTGTCCACATATTATTGGTTAACATCCTCTATATTTGGAGGGTCCTGAAGGGGTAGTTTAAATTGCAGATGATTATTTCTACCCCCACAGGCAGTGTTTCCTTTCTATTTGAATGTATAAGCAATCCAATATAATCTTGATTTTGTTGTTGCCAGGATCAGTAAAAATAAAATCAGAGCTATAAAGTTTGTCTGTACAACAAAACCAGATGTAATAATATGAGCGGTAAAAGTGAATAGGCAAATTTGAATGAAAGAAAAATCATTTGTCAAAGGGGTAAGATGAGTCTCTAACAATGTTTGAGGGGGAAAAAGTATGCTAGCCTTTATAATAATCTCTTGTTTAAAGAGATTATACCCCTTAAATTTTACACAGAAGAAAAATCTGCAGTTCCTATTGAAGAAGAAAAGTTATTGAAATGAAAATTGACATTTCACTGGAACTTGGCTGTGCAAAGTTCTATGGGCTACAACAAAACATTTATCTTGATATATTTGAATTACTAGTATCTTAATGTATTTCTCCCACTCTTATCTGAGAATGAGATTCCTGAATTTGGCATAATTAAAAGTACCTTCAAAAACAATACCTTTAAAGAAGCTTGGGCAATAGTAAGTATGTCCATCAGGTGTGTCATTTATAAGGAACACCTTCCCTTATATGAGCAAAACTCCTCCAGTTAGAAAAAGCATCATACTCTGGTGGTGGGTCAAAAGATTGCCCCTGGTGTTCACCACTCCCCTTTATCTGACCTGGAATCACCAACTTCTGGACTTTCCGACTCTTGGCCACCCATGGGCCAGAAGATCCCTTGATCCAGGGGGCTGAGGACAGCAGAGGCTCTCTGGGTGTCAGGGCAGGGCCAGGAAACACACCCAGGAGCAGGGCATTATTAGGCTGGGCATGGTGACAGTGGGGCTGCAAAGTTTCTTGCACCACGCTGGATTTCATCCCCTATGGTCCAACCACAGGTGTGATGATTCTGAAGCTGTCTACAAAGGGATCTCAGCTGCTCCCCAGAGGCTGTGCTAAGATGGAGGACCACAATAAGGCAACAATCTCATGGGTAGCTGCAGCAGTTTCAAGACAAATCAGTTCTAAAACTGAATTTTTTTTTTCCTGACATAAGGAATTTCCTAATAAAGATTACTCAATAAAAGTAAGTGCTTTGCTTTTGCAGATTGACTTTTCCCATTTTATCTGCTACAACTTCTGCAGGATAACATTTTCCAACAGGGTTCCTTGAAAAGTGCTTTTGTTCTCAAACTGAATCAAATGTGTTATTAATATTTACTTTCTACTATCTTCTTGTGCTTCATTCAACAATAGAAAAATTGTTCCATATATAAATCCACACTTACTTCATTTCTCTCTTCTTCATTCTATCAACACTCTAGCCTCCTATGACTTATGACATAAAAAAAAGGAGGATATATAGAACACAGAGTCAAGTTTTGTAGAATGCATTATGAGAGATGCAGTTACTTGTTGGAATGTAAAAATGTTATGTGTTCAACCTTCTCCAAGGCCCTTCTCCAAGAGAACCACTAACTTTAAATGTCATGTTCAGCTAGCAGAAGAAGTGGAGTTTTTTAAACACTTGTTGAGTTCTCACTGAATTTAAAGTTTCTCAAAAAAATTTGATGTTCTGGTCCTTAAAACCCCCTAATACTGATGAAACTCTAATAAATAAATAAAACAAACTATCAAATTGCACTGAAGTGGTGAAGTAACTGGGAAATTAGACACTACTGCTAGTTTTTCTTTTCCCCTCTTTGGCACTTCAACCCATAAGGTTAAAATCCCAAACTGAGCAGGCACTCAGATGTTTTCAGCTCCATTGCTTTGCACTTCTGAATAAGCCAGCTACTGAAAAATCATTGAAATTCCTGTCCATAGGAATGAGATCCATAGCCCTTTACAGATACAGGGCTGTACACCAAGCATTTAACATGGTCTTTTCAATGGAAGAGTCAATAATATTGCCATATACATTCATTTAGTTGTAGTAGAGTTGGCTATAACCCATGAAACATGTAATTAAGAACCATTTTTCATAAGTCTCCTTGCTGCCCAGAAAATAAGAAGGATACTTACTGACTACTGTGCTCAGTGCCTGTTCAGAGATCTTTTAGAGACAAATGCCAAGCATGCAATACCTTCTAGTAAGAGCCATCTGTGATGTAATTTTAGAAGTCATGAACAGGTTTCTTGTTTAATAGACAAGGTCTTCAGAGTTAGTTAATAGTGCAATATTTGCCACCTTTAGTTCAAGTATTTTTGTGAGGTCTGAGGTAGGAGTCACATTAATAAATTGGGCTTTTAAACACTAATGTGAGTACTTGGGTTGGGGGAAGTTGTGGGGAGTTGCTTCTCTTAGAGGTTTGAGTTAGCACTAGTTAATGGAAAAACACCAGCTGATCCTTGTTTTGAGCAAGACATTGACCTCACTTTAAACTCTTAAGGCAAGATACAGAATCTTACATTTTCTAAAAGAAATGTCAAAAATTACCTATTTGGATCCACAGGTGGGCAATTGAATGATTTATTAAACATTCACTGCTGTTGAACACTGGGGGTTCTTTGTGAATTTAATTTTTTATGGGAACACAAGAGTGAGTGCATCTAAATAAACATTTATTTTTCTGATTTTTGTAATTTGTAAATTACAAAATTTGTTTTGTGTATGTTATGTTTAACTCCAGTAGGCAGCTAAAGCACACAGCCACTTACTCACTCCCCTGCAGTGGAATAAGGGACACAATCAGAAAAACAAAAGTGAGACAGCTTGAGGGTTGAGATAAAAACAGTTTACTAAGGACAGCAAAAGCCACAAAAGCAAGCAAACCAAAACAAGGAATTCATTCACCACTTTGGGCTCCATCAGTTATGTTGATCATTCAGGACAGGAGAGGTGATGTGTTGCTCTAAAGTTGATGGGCAGCAAAACCAGCTCTGGTCAGGTCACTGTTGCTCTTGCACTGCTTCACCTGAGGCACATTCTCCAGTGGTGCCCACTGTTCAGGCCACCCAAACAGTAAGCACTAGCATTTCACAAAAAAAACCCAAAATTCCTGGCCAGGAGACCACAATAGATATTTTCTTTATCCATTCAAAAAAAGCAAATATTTACTCAATCTCTAAAAACTCCTTTTCACACTTAATTACAGAGTTGATTATAGAAGAGTGCTGGCTCTTCAGAAGCAGAGTGAATTGTTTGACAATGTATTATGATAAATTGAGCTTTCATAAAAGAGTGTTCACAAAGGGCACACCTATATTAGTGACAGAGTGCAGAGAAGGGTTATTTCTGGTGTGAATTTTCCTTATAGCTCCACTTGGGCTCTTTCTGTATATTCTGAAGTATATTACTGGAGCTCTGAAGATGCACATTTTTATGGAAACAAGGTTGAAATCATTCACCTAAGTGCTATCTAGAGTGCCTGGCTTCCAGTGTGTACATAAAGTTTTTTATCAATTTTCTCATTATTATTATTATATGGTATGAAACAGAACTGTGAACTGACAGAAACTTCCCTGCAGGCAAAATTGTGATATAGACATTTGATCTTGAAACCATAACAGATCACAGGAAATCAAACCTGTTGTCTGCACCATTTGCAAAGGGAGGCAACCAAGGAGTACCAGTGGGGAATTTCTCCCTTTGGTTCAATTGGTCACGAGCTACTGGTACAAAGTTCCATCATATTGGACTGCTATACTACAATAAAGTGAACACTTGCAAGGATAAAATCAATTTTGACATTAAATTATCAACCAACAAGCATGACAGAATTAAGATGAAAGGCGGGTATGCTCAGATTATTTCTTTTTGAGTGGGCAATTCTTTGTCACCTGGTAAAACAGGACTCAGTTTCCCATTACTGCAGCTCTGAAAGGTATTACAGAATCCAGGAAAATAAACTTCAGGTATAAAGGCTTTAGGATTTGGAAAACTCCAGTTATTGTGAATGCTGCTATGTATAAATCATTGAAGAACAGAGAAGGTACATTGTACTAATCCTCTTCCTATACTGTTTGCTGTGCTTTTCATCCATTTTACAGAACATCATATTTAAATGTTTGTCTGTAAACTGAGAAACTTTCCATTGGAAAGTGAAAGACACTTACAAAGCACACCAAAACAAAAATTGCTTCTGTAGCAACCTCTATTTCTCTTTCTGGGGAGAATCACAAAACTGTAGAATCATTAAAGTTGGTTAAGATGCCAAAGATCATCAAGTCCAACCCTTAATAAAAGAACAGATGACACAAACCAGAAGTTACTGAAAGCAGATACTAATTGTATCACTTAATGCTCAACTGGAAGATACTCAGATACAGTGAGCAGGACATCATTATAGAACCTGCTTGAAACAGAACAGAAATATAAATTAATTAGGTAGAATTCTTCTTCTCTTAGATGCATAGAGGAGATTAGAAAAATTTATTATTTTGTGAATTTTGTGCAATTTTATCCAGAAACTACCCTTGAACACTAATCATCATTGCTTATGACTCACACTTTTCCATGTAATTTTTAATAGCCTCTGTTCTTGTCCACAGCTTCATTTAGTAGCTGCCTCATTACTTTTCAAATTAAAGGAGAAAGTAATTCAATTTAATGAAAGCTACTAGCACTTTGAAGTCAATATTGATGTAAAGCTGCAGGGGAAAAGTAGCTAAATTTAATAAAAGCAGCAGTTTCTAAATTAATCTCTGTGGCATCTATTCTTTTAAATTGTGTTATTCTTATTGTAGATGTAAAATCAAAGATATTTTTCAAGTACACACCTGGATGCCAGCTCTGGAATAGAAAAATTCTGAACAAGGCACAGCAGTGCTGGTTTTTCTGGGTGAAGATTCTAGATGGGATTTAGTTAATTTGTAAAACTCATATTTTACAATAATATAATTGCCAGTACAAAAGGCCAAGGTTGCCTGCAGGTGGAATTCACCCCTGTTTAGACACCAAGCATAAAGACTGCATTGCTTGCACTACTGGTCTTAATAAGCAATACAATCATCTCTGGTCTTTTTATTGTCCCATGAACAAAGGTGAACAGTGTTAGCAGAATTCACCTCATTGCAGTCATTGAACATTTTGATTGGAGAGGACAATCAAACCGTGAAACTTTGACTTTGCCTCCTGCCCTTTTTATATTAATGAAATATATACTAAAACATCACTGAAATCTTATTCACTCCATAAGAGGAATGAAAGGATGGTTATAAAAATCTCCCTCCATGAATCTACTTTGCCTTTTCACGTGCTGTGGTTAAGGTTAAAAGACATAACAAATATTATGATTCAATACCCAACACTGGGCAATTTCACAAAAGTAATCTTTCACACCATTTTATGTATTTCTTTGGCTATAACTCAACAGATTCCAGGGTAGGAAAGAAAAGTTATAATAAATATATTTTTAAAACTTGTTTAAGTGTCCTCTGTGAGGCTTACATTTATTATTCTTCATACCTCTCAGCATAAATCCTTACCTAGTGATTACTTTGCATGCCTGTTTGTATGCCTTGATATAAACAAAAAAAAAGCAAAAACAAAACAAAGCTAAAACAGGTTTTTATTTCAATTTTTTTTTGTTTTTGTGTGAGAGACAAGAAAGAATCATTTATATAATTTCATTTGTTTATTTCTGGAATTTTTATACTATCTGTTCTCTTGGAGTGCGCCTCTGCCTCTTATTTTGTATTGCTGATAAAGACTGATAAGTGCCATTCTTAAACCACCACAGTTGTTTTCTTTTCTGTATCCTCTAAAGATGATTTATTATACATTTTAAATGACTGTGTGGCAAAATCAATGTATATTTAGATTTGTGCATGAAATTCACCTTTATCTACAAAAATATGAGTGTCCAAAGCCTTGTATTACCTGTTTTTAGGCTGGGCTTAAATATATTTATTGGTCTTAGACTAATTTAGTACAATGATAAATTTTGACATAATTCTAAATAATCAATTCCTTTTGTGTATCTACACCCTCATGCATATTCTCTATACAGAGGGATAATGATATTGCCGTAAATTTCATTCTTAAATAGCCTTCTGTGAGGAATATTTATATAGTAAACCATTTGCCAGTTTTAACCATGTAATTAAAAAATACTGCAATTAAAAAAAAAAAAAGTGTTTAAGGATCTGGTGAATGACACAGATATTGTTCTTTTCATATTGGAACTGTCTCCACATACATATAATAAAGATATAATGCAGAGACTTGTAGTTAATTATTAACTTTTTAAGCATGTTCTCGTTTATCTTTTAATTGTCTTAAAATAGTTTTTTATTCTGGGCATAAAATAATTTAAAAACTCCAAAACTAACGTGTATAGCAAACTGTACTCATACCATGTTTGTAAACATGGTCAGTATCCTGAGTAAGAGAAATAATTACCATGTCTGTTTAAACTCTTGCAGTTACCCATATGGCAACCTTTTCATCTTTACATAATTGGTTTGGGATTGGTATTCATCAGATTTCACCTCACACAAGGTATAGAATTTCTGTTGTCCAAAAAGATGTATTGGGTTGTATCACTTTATTTCTTTAGACACTCAGAATGATTATGTGAGGAAAATACCCCAAATTTAACCTGACAACACCTAGACTAATTGAGGAAAGTTGTACATTCACATAATCAACTGAAAAGTCACCTGGACAACTGCAAATATGTGTTCTTAGAACATCTTTACTAATGTTTAATAAATATGAAACTTTGCCAGGACCAGATGCACGTAGCCAAGACGTTGAACCACATTTGAATTGCAAAAGGTCTGTAAGCAAAAAGGGTTGAAGAGGTTTATATAATGTTTGAAGTCTCTTTTACAATTGCCAATTAAAATTTCCTCTGCCATATAACTGGTGTTTTAAATCAGTCATCAGTATCAGTCACTTGGATGTCCCCATTCCTGGAACTGTTCAAGGCCAGGCTGGATGGCATTTGAGTAACCTGGTGTCCTTGCCCATGGCAATGGGGGTTGGAACTGGATGATCTCTTGGGCCCCTCCCAATCCAAACCATTCTATGATTGTATTTTTCTATCTTTTCTATTACATTTAGCCTATACCTTAAACAGCCACTTTTAGAAGATCTGTCTGGATGTTTTTCCTCTTATTCTTCTTTATTTCAGCTAACAGAAGACAATATCTATGTACTGTTCATCATCTCTATGAGACATTCCATTTAGAATCAATAATTTCAAAAATTTAAAAACCCAAACAGTTTGCAGTTTGGTTGTTTTAAGAATTGATTCACTTTTATATTTGTGTATTGGATGGAAAGACACAACAAGAAGAAAAAAGAAGGAAATAAACAACAGAAAAAAGAAGGGAAAAACGTAGGATCAGTGACTATGTGAAAAATTGCTTGGTATTACTAAATCTGAATTTCCTCAAACTTTCCTGCGTATTACTTTCTGTGTCATACTTTAAAAATATCTAGAATGTATACTTCTCTAAAGTATTTTAATAATCATGCCTGAGAATATCAGTAATGCTACCAAGATTTTATTTTATTTTTTTTTGATGGCCGGGACGACAACTTTGAGATTCAGAGAAATCAAAAGGTTCTGCAAATTAGATTATTAGCAAATTGTTCATATTACTGTGTGTCACAGGTGGAAAGCAGTGCAGTTAGTACTAAAACTGCATGTCTCCCAGTCCATTATGCTGAACAATTCTCCAAATGCTATTATCCACATCTTGGCCAGTTTTGCATGGTAGTATGAGACTCGACACCTCTTGCCAGTCACATTTCATAGTGCCCATGCAGCAATTTCAAGGACCAGAAAAGTGTCATAGTAAGGAAGGGTTTCCTTTCAGTCCATCTTTTTCCTACGTCCAATTGATCTGAGAATATATTAAATCTTTTCTAATACTTTCTACATAGCTAATACTGTTTGAAAGGTTTATTAAAATTTTTGAAAGATTTTTTCCAATCAAGTCTTTTAGAAGTTGTTTATGTTTTCAAGCGTATCTTCTTTCACTTTCTTAATACCTTACATGGCATTGTTGCTATAGAGTTAAAGCAATGAAGCTGATTAATTTCAATGGATTAGTTTATTTAATTCTCCATGGCAGGTGTGGGAAAGGTATGTGACTAGGGGAGACACAGATTCCTCCCACTTCCTTTCTTGATCCAGCAGCCGAGTAGTTCAGCCAGAAATTTTCCCAGATGGGTGTTCTGCCAAATGCTTCCCCTCTTCAGAAGAATATGTTGGCAAATCTTGGCTTCCTCTATACTAATATGTTCCTGCTTGTTTTACTTCATGGAAAGATCTCTCTTTCTTCATGAAAAGGTATTTGATGTATACCATAAGATAGTGCTCTACACCCTGCCCAGAGTGTGACTGATTAGAATTTTTCCAGCTCCCTTACCCCAGAACACCATCTTTTTGAAATGTGTCTCATTAAAAAAATTCCATTAATGCCCCAGACCTACAGAAAGGCTTTTCTGGCATAAAAAGTGAGTTGCATCTAATTGTGGTGGAAGGAACTGGAGAGTCAGATAGGACAGGACAAAAACTTCCCAAAGCTGGCATGATTAAAAAAAGCTGGCATCTGTCAAAGACTAAGGACATAATGACACCTGGAATTACTCAGGAATGTTAAGATAGAAACCTTAGCCTTGTGCATTTATTTTCATGCTAACAGAGGTGTCAGTTACTTGGAAGTTTCAGGACTTACTAAACTTTAGTTTAGTTCTAGTAATTTTCAGTATTATTCCCTAAATTTTAAAACAAAAATAGGACTCTTTGTTAGCTTTTTTTTCCTTATTTTTGCCTTTTCCTAAGTAATAAAGTAGAACCAAAAGTCAGTAAAATGGAAAAGGTCTTCATCCGTGAATCAAGCAGCACTGTCATACAATAGAGCATTTAAAATTTGTCTGTTGATCCTTCTATTCAATAAGGTCATTCACTGATAGAAGGAAAGATAGTCTGGATGATATTTGAAATAGAGCTTTTGCTATTCTCTCAGTTGATCAGTCTTGGGAACTAGCAGATCTAAAGTAACTGCAGACTGCCTTTGCTTTTCACATCTATATATGCAGGGAGAACCAGTGGTTGTGCCATTGAAACCATTGTTTGTCTTCTTCAGTCATCTGGCACATTCCCTCCTAAACTGAGTTGATACAGTGGCTTCAGTCTATCCCATTGTCTGCATTTTTCCATTCAGCATCTCCTGTAATTTATGACACCATTTAATAACCAGTCTCTGTTATGAACAATAATCTTACTGTGTGCTGCCAGCTGTACACAGTCTTACACAAGCTGAGGGCTGTTATCACTACATAGCTACATGCCTTCCATTAGTCATTCTATTCACATTCAGGGAATAATCAACAATAATAAAAATTTTCACCTTTTAGACCAGATCATCAATAGTTTTCACTGCTTAATTTCTTGATCACTTTATCCTGCCAGATATGTGAAAATATGTGCTACACAAAAATGCTGGACTAAAGCTGTGTACTCCATCAGGTTTAGATAGGTGTGGTGCCTTATGCCACCAAGGATCTTGTTCTTATGCTTAAAGTGTCTAGCACCTCCAGCTTACAGAAACAGGGTCAAACACAGCACTTCTATAATTTAAAGAAATTGCAAAAGTCAGTAAAATTATGATAGTTTATTACCTCTGAATATATTGCACAATTTGTCTCATTAAAAGAATTGGGGCACATCTAGATCAGTGTTGCTTTCTTCCATATAATATACTATTGCACATTATATATGATATATCATGAATCATATTTTATATACATATAATTTTCAAGTAAATATTAATTTAAAAAATATCCAAAGTTAGAAAATAAGCCAAAGCTAGAAACTCAATGATAGTTGAAAAAAATATGGATGCTCCCTTGAGAAAAATATTTTTTTGTGTTGAATGCTTGCAGGTTGCTTCCACATCCAGACCTGTCCAGTTGAATGTGAAGAGCTGGAAAAAGCAGAGCATTCCCTATTTTCATTAAGAATGACATGAAACAGCAACAGGAATCTGTATAATTCTGTTTGTCCTTTATGAAGGAAGACCCCAGGTCTGATGTCTTAGGCACACACCAGATAATCCTTATACTAATTGTGGACTGCATTAAATGAAACTGACACAAATTAGGAGATATGGAGACTTCTGCCTACCTTCCAGGTCCCACTAAGAGCAATAGAGAACTCATCAACATGTTTAATAAGGCCACAAAAGAGATGTAGTTCACCCCACATGCATACCCACCGCCTTATTCCTAAGGCGTGTGGTCATTCATTTTTGGTGACACTTGGGATACTTTGGGCTTCCTGGGCATCCTGAAGAGGAGCTGTAGAGTCTTCCACAACTCCTGTGTGTAACCTATCACTAAATCTACCACTATTTTTATTGTAACATATTATATAAACTACAGAAGTATTTTATGCTATTTATATACCAAATGGTACCTGTTACTAAAAGGCTGTACTATTTTGTAGCAGCTGTAGCTACTCTGTGGCCAATTAAGATATTCAGGCATTTTGACCAAGGACTTCCATCAATCCAAGCTTCACCCTTCACACTCTTGCTCATGAATTATCATACAATCAAAATTTTAGCTAAAAATGCAGTAAATATAATATGGATTTTGGTTGTTTACTTGTATCTTATTTCCTTAGATTAACCTTCACAGCCTTCATAAATTCACCATATAGATAGCTATATGAAGCTGTTTTTCTGTTGCCATTTTATAGGCATGATATTGGGGGTATTGTGCTGTACTTCCAGTAGAAAATCTTACTGGCATTTGGGAATATTTCATGACTGTCTCAGAGAAGCTGGCTTTCCACAAACCTACACTAATCTCTTTTAGGAACTTTTAATTATCCCTCTGCCAATAAATTGGATAAATTAGTTATTTGCAATAATATTTAAATAGTTGTAGTGAAATATTACAATTTCTAGCAAGTAATTGAAATGTGCCCCAGGTCTAGGTAATCTTACAAGAGAATAGGAATAAAGCTGAAACAGATAGAGTTTTAGTCAGTTCCTTTGAACTGGCCAAAAAAGGTACACATCCTGAATGAAATTCCAGCATTACAAATAGATAGATCATATCTAATTATTAATTCAATGAATGAGTTAGGTGTATTACTGTCTGGAGCTGATCTGTGAAAAAAGTTTGTGCTTTTGCTGGAAGTTTTTGTTTTGTAACCTGTGATGTAGTGCCAGGCCTTGGCACAGAAGCGTGGCCCTGCTGCAGGCATGCTGATGTGTTTGTATACCTATGAGAGCAGATAGTCCCAGACAGAGACAGCTCTAACTCTGTGAATGCATTTTAATAAGGGTTTATTTCATATTAACTCTGGTCAGTGACTTCAGCAATGACAAGTATGTGTGTAATTCAATGCCCATACTTCACTGTTTTGTCTTTATTTAAATAAATAAATACAATTCTTGCTAGACTTTATAAATCTTCTACCTAAAGCAGGAAGATATAAATATACTTGTCTGTGGTTTGTAAATAAAAAGCCTGAGCATCACAGTTTGTTTTACATCACTTCAGAGAATAATGATTTTCCTTTCAAAGAAATGAGATATTCTATTTATATGCATTACATATTCTATTTCCTGTTCCATTCCTCAAAATATTAATATTCGCTGCCTATCAGGAAGCTTCACTAAGAAATTAACTATTTCTACTTCAAGACTGTGCTAAGGATTAGTTTCTTGGAAATATTTGTATGACTGGTCCTTAGGTCAGTTTTTGACTTCTATTGTTTCAGTTAGAGATAGGAACTGCTTGTAGGTGTTAGATCTCTAAACATCATTGAGGTTGAAGGCCTTGTCTAGTTTATCTAGTTAGCTCATTGCACAGACATGTATTTTATTCCTAGTATATGAGTTAATCACTGTAACTGCTTTCCAGAGAAAATACTGAAAAACAGCTGCATGTAAAAAACCCCACATGCATCCCTAGAGCATATGATGTGTGCATCATGCTTTCTCACAGATATTTTAAGAGGATCATTCTCAAATGGCTTTTCCATTCCATTGAAAATTTCTTATTAAAGTCCAGATCCCATCCTAGAAAACTACTGCCAGCATGATTTTCTGGTGTCAATAAATTAATGATCATTTTCCAGGACACACAAGAAATTTCATTTTGGTGGAATCATTTGGGAGCAGCATTTGTAATGTGCTGTGTGTGTAGCAATTAAGGGCCCTGAGGCAATCAAGGGGAGGAAACCCAAATAACACAACCCTGAAAATGAGAAAAAAAAAACTTGCTGAGAAGACTGTGCGCAGTAATAGCAGAGGGAGTTGAAGCAGAAACATTCCCTAAGCTGCAGAGACCAACTCTGAGTAGTTTGACACCCAATCAAATCTCTTTCAGCATGGTATTAATTAGCAACTCACTTAAGTAACAATGTACGTGCTAGAAGCATTACATCATCTGAACTTGTCACTGGCTGTTGAGCAAATAGCTGTGAGGACCGGATACTATTGCATTGCAACTTCTTTGAGTCCTTTCATAAAGTTCCAGGCATGGATTTAACAGAGAAACTAATGGGGTTTTGCCCCCCTCTCCCCCCCCAAGTTACCTCCTCTCCTCATTAAGAACACTCTTCTAGCATGCACTGAGTGTCAAGTGATGAGGGAAGTGGTAGCATCTAACTCTGCATGCAAATACCAAATTCTTTCCAATTTTCCTTGAAGCTAATAAAAGACTCCCACTGAAGAAAATGGGAGTTACATAAGAATCTTACACTCTAAAAAAGCAATTATTCTAGACAATGAGCAATCATAAAATTATCATTCAGTGGTGTTTATGCACATACTTGCCTTTAAGCAAGGGCATAAATACCTTTCATTTTGTAACCAACATAAGCATGTGCATTACTTTTAAAACACAGACTTCAGCACAACCTTTAGGTTCAAGATACTTCACCACAAAGAACATTAATGAGTTTGTCTCCTGCAGACTTTCAAAAAAGAGTTCCTGCTTCAGAGATGGTGTATTGAAACAAAAATGAAAGCATGAAGCCTTTAGAATAGCTTTGTTTACTCAGCTAAATTGTTCATTCTATGAACATAATCTAGTGGATTTGATAGGAAGCTGAAAAAGATTTCAGGGTGGTATAGCATGTCTTTTTTATTTTATTTCTTTTTTTCCCCCCTCACTCAAAACTCTTCTTACATTTGTTTTATCAATATAGGAGTTTGCAACTTTGTGCTGAGAAATCCCTAAGGCTCATCTAGCATTTAACATGATGAAACTAGTAGAAAATTATTTAAAAAGTACTATTTTGAAAGCTCTGAGAAAAAGAAGCACCACACCTGACATCTGTGGAACATAAAGTGCTGTGATAGAGGTACTCAGGATCCTGGAAGGGGAAGTAATTTTCTGGAAAGTCTGTAGGATGATGATGATGATGATGATGATGATGATGATGATGATGATGATGTGAGGACCTGCTTATGCTTGCTCAAGTAAAGAGCGATTTTGTTCAGAGTCCACATCTGTTCTGGTACTTGGTTAAGAAGTGAAGTGTAGCTCTGCAAAGAGATTCAGGTGAATGTGCAAATATGGCTGGAAGGACTATAGCAAGGTGACTCTAGTATTGAGCCATGAATGTTTGGTGTGGAACTTTCTCACAATAAAAGAGGCCTGAAGTAAGAGATCTGTATTGGCAGAGATATAAACTTAAGATTCTGAAATATTTTTGCAGCTTAATTTCTTGAACCCGCAAACTATTTCAAATAACTACCCAAAAACTGGTTTAGAAATTTTTAATTTTTGTTATTTAATTAATTTCCTCAGTATAAAGGAATTAAACAATTGCTTGTTTAAAAAGCAGTCAGAACAGGTTCTTTGTAGCTCTTGGCTGATCTGAATAAAACGCAGAAACTTTAGATGAGCTAGTCTCCTACTATGGCTCAGAAGGTCTATTTTTTCTAAACAGCAATTTTCAAGCTCTTATAACTTTCTGGAAAGGTTATTCTCTAGGTTGAAATTCATCATGTTTATTTCAGTGTGCAGCCATTTCAGAAAGCACTGAGCAGAATGTCATATGGATGCATATTATCGCGTTTGAATCTCACACTGCACATTGAAACAAATTACTCCATGCATTTATATCAATTTGCAATCAAGTAAGTTGTTTGGGTGTTTTTCCCCTTGCTGGATTTATCTCATTTTTAACATTTTAATATTACACACACTCAAAAGAGGCACTGAATGCTTTTCCATTTTATGTGCAATTACTTACCACAGTTTTTAAGAGCAGAGGAATTTTGTGCAAATAATATGTTAACACAACATTAGTCATGAGATTTGTTGACAACTTTACAGCACAAGTCAGAAACTTATCAACCAAATTATGACTCCTACAGCAATGTTAAGTTAGCACATTATGCATAGATGTGAGACATAAATAAAGGAAGGTACAGTTTATAAAGAGATAAAGAAGATGATGACATTTAAAATTAGAGGTCCTGATGCATCTCTAACTTACCTTGGATTAATCGCAGCTGCTTTGGAAACTATAATATGAAAATGTGTGATTTCTATCTGATTACTTTTTCATGGTAGTGAACATCACATGGACTATCCCCAAGTTATCATATACTGAAAAATTCTCTGAAAATTCTTCCTGATGGGTTTGTCAACTGATGGATGATAAATAATAATTTCCTCTGAAAATATTCTGCCTAATTTTTTGGGCCATTTTATGTTATTAAAAATTTTGCAAGATTCAGACAAGAAATTTGAACCTCCAGTTATTCATCATTTAAAATTACACCATAAATAAAGCCAGATTTTAATGCCCCATTAGAGAAAATTGAGATTAATTAAGACAATGTTTTAGAGTAACTTGCACTTCATTCCTAGGATGTCTGTTCCTACATGTGCTTGCTCACTGGTTTTGATCAAAAGCACAGTTACAAATGTTTCTGGCTGCACAAAGAAATGAAATGGACAATTTTTTTGAGAGATTAATGCATTTTGGGCTCTATATGTGCCTCAGTGGAGCCTGTGATTAACTATGGCTTAGGCAGAGCTGTCTCCATTGAAGAATGATCTTTCCTTGAGTGCACTTTCTGTTTCAAGGTCAGTAGGAGGCACCGGAATTAACAACTAAATATGTTTTAAGTAGTAATGGCCAAAGTTTTCTTATTGTGCACAATTAATGAGAACAACAAAAAAGGGTAAAATTAAAGTCAGAGGTTTTCTATTTTACTTTTTCTAGTGTCCTACTTCTAAAAGATTATTGACTTTTTTTTTCTTTCATACCCTTGGTTTCTTTAAAAAAACTATAAATTCAGCAACTTTGGGGGATTAATTGGGAAGGTCTTTATCCAAGTGATGCTTGACTTCTTAGGACAATGTAGTAATATCACATAGATGATGGTCAGTCTTTATTATTTCTTCCTTATGGGGATTATTTGAATAGCACTGAATAGGATTCTTGACTGTTGTTATTGCTGGTTTTTATTTTCACCTTTCAGTTTAGCAGCAAAAACAGGTCTGAAGGGAAAATCATTTAACCCATCCAGCTTTTGTGGTTTAAATATTTACTGAGTGTCCAACCAACATTCTTGGCTTTCTCCAATAGCACACCACATCCCCTAGAGCTTTTGATCCATTTACTAAACAAATCTGGGTTTGACTGCGTAGCCACCGTGGTTAGATAAAACACTTTAACTGCATGACCATAGACTGCTTAGAATGTAACTTCCATATAAAAAAGTAAGTGGGATTCTGAAAGCTATAAAATACCAAATTGTGATGGAAAGATACAACTTTTTTTATGACAATTTGTGTTAAACATTAGTGAGGTTTAGCAAAAATCAAATGAATAGTAATTGAAAACACAGATACAGGGCATTTTCAGTTTATATTTCTCTTCACAGTTGTCTCAATAACTGTGTGCATGACAAGATTTATTAAATTATAGGTGGGGCTAAAAATATTTCAGCTATTTTGGTGACACAAAATTTTGAAGGGACAGTGAAAACATGCTAACATGCTTACAGTTCTGAATGTTAGTGAAGTAAAAATGGAAAAAAATAAAAGAAAAAGCAGTATCAAAGGTGTATTTCTTCTGTCTTTGAAACTATGTAATACTGACACATTTTGATTAAAGCATTAATTTCTGTATATTTACCTACAGTGTATCCATTCACTCTTGCTTACATGATGCATTTCCAATCATCAACATGATTTTTTTTTCCGGCTTTGATCTATGTTATCCTGTTTGTTGGTGTCCACTTCCTAATAGATTAGCAACTTTTTAAAACCGTTGAAGAATTGCAAAGTAATCCCTTTCTGTCTTAAAAATAGCTGATCTAGATAGAATTCAGACACTGATTGCTGCATAGTCAGGCTCAGATGAAACCACTGAGGGCTTGAAGAAACTAATTCAACACAGTGCACTTTTTTTTTAAAACTGTATTATGACAGTGGTAGGGAGTTACTACTGATCACCTAGAAATCTTCCACTTGTGCAGGAAATGCATCAGCAGCCTTAGTTAGACGAAAAATCAGAGTGAATTTTTTTTATAATAAAAAAGCTTGAAAGATATTGCGTGGACATGATTTCTGAACCTGAGAGAATTTTCAATTTCTCAGGGACTGACTGTTCCCAAGGGAAAGTCTCGATAACCTTTCTCGCTCAAAGATTATTCGTGTAAATAAAGAATTACTTTCCCAAAACAGGACACAGATGTTCTGAGAGCATTGTCTCTCTTATCTCACCAGTGGGATGAGAGAGGTGTTGTTCCTTCTACCAATCAAGGTGACCTGGTTGGAACTGCTTATAAAAAGGGGTCTAAGACCCTGGGATAAAAGCTTTTTTCACCTCATGAAAAGGAGCTGCTGTGTGCGTGATTTCTAGGAGCCCTTGCAATACTTTGTGTCCTCTAGCGACAATATTGTTGTAGATTTTGGCCCACAATGAGGAAGTTGCTGTGAGACTGCTTTGAGTGATTATTTCCAGCATTATGAGTACAATATTTGCAATATAACGTTAATCACAAGATTTCAAAAATGTTGTGGATATGGGGTATATTAAGCAATATTTTGAAAATGGGCAGAACCCTCTCACTCTGGCAAAACTCCTTGTCTAGTCCATATTCTCTTCCTAAAGCAGGATAGATTACCCAAGTAAACCCTTCTGATGGAGATATTGCAATGCTGTTTAACTGGTTTTGCCTGTGTTTACTCTTCCCATCTCTTTGAGATGTTGGTTTCTACTTTCTTGTGCTGTCCTATGTCACCTGTTACATTATATCAATTACCCTTTATTGCCAATGAAAATGGAAAATAAGTAATTTTTTTCTTTTTCCTGGGGCCACATTTTCGTTTGGAGATATTTCTTATGTGGCTCCTCTGAATTTTGCTCTTTAGCTGTATCTTTGTCAATGTACCATCTTTTTCAGACAACTTACCATTCTTCTAGAGGTTTTTTGCTGGTGCTGTTAACTCAACTCCACACTGAGGCTCTTCTCTCTGGTGACTACATCTTAAGTTGAATGAAATAGATTAAATTCTTAAAAGACATTATTTTATTTTAATAGAATTTGGATAATAACTTCATCACAATGGATAAGGTCCTGATGTCTCACATTCAGTGAGTAGTCTCTCTAAACCTCCTCCTGGTCACTGACCAGCTTGTTTCTTGTTGTGCATCCAGCTGATTATTCCAGCCTCGGGGTAGCACTGGTTCTCTCATTGAACTAAACCCTGTTTTTTAAAATCCACTTCTGCTGAGACAACTTTGAATTAAAATCCTGCCTTGCCAAAAGCTTGTGGGTTGTCTCTGCATGGTATTTTTTGTAAATAGAACAAATATGTACTCTATTTCATCATCTATGTCCCTAATGAAAAATAGACCACACCCAGAGCAGACAGCTGCGCCAAATTTTCTGAATATATTCTGCTATCTTGATAGTAAACTAGCAATAAACTTATTCCAATGAGTTGTTTACGTCTATGCTCATGTTGTACTTGTGTAATACTTGTACTTTGTCATTGGACTTGAGGTTCAGTTTGTAGGACTTGTTGAGTTTCAGTTCCTGGAAGAATGCTTTTTTCTACACAATAATTGCTTTCTATGCTTGCTATTCTAGATATTGTTCAGAGTACCCCAAATGAGAGAGTGTTCTCCTGGTAGATGACAGGTTAGCTGCAAGTACTGTTGCCACACAGGCCTGTGCTGCATAAATGGGTCTTGCTTATTTTGTTTTCTCAATTCCATGAGCAGGTGGGAACTATATCACCTGTGATGCACCTTGGATCCAAGTCATTTCTTCACAGAAGAAAATAATTCCAGTATGTTTTCTAAAATACATGTGTCAAATTCTGATATGGGTTAGATTATTATTTAGAAAACAGATCTTTCAAAGTCCATTGATGATATATTCAGATAGGCCACTGCTAACTCACCTGACTTAATTTAATATAGCTTGTAAATGAAAGAAACAAATGCTGAACAATATTAAACAAGGCTTGATGATTTTTTGGTAAAAGCAGAAATAACTGGGCCCCAGTTGTAACAAAGAGGTCAAGTCTTCAAATACTGAAGTGAAATTTAACTTTCAGCTTTTTCATGGTATACTACAGGTCCTTGTGATTATGGCTGGAAATGGATCTTTTCTTAGTCCCTGTATCATTATAAAAGCCAACTTTACACCTGGTTAAAATTTTGAAAATAATAGGGTATTAAATAGGCAGCTTGAGGAGTTAGGATATGACTGTAGATTTTCTTTTGAAATCTGCCAAATTCTTTGTGACAAAAATTGAGAAAAAAATTGAGAAGCTCCAAATACAGCACTAGTGTCTGACTTACAGCTACATTATATGATTCAGTTAATCTTGAATTTGAACTTAACGTGTTGGTACCTCTCAAGAATACAATATAATAAACTTTTGTATTTAACAAATGAGTTTATATTTTAGAAATAAAAAGGTTTCATATCTGGAAATGCATTCCTAATGTAATCCAAGTAATCCCGTATCTGCTTTGCACAAAATACCTGCATATTACTCTCAGAAAAATAGTGTTTTATATCACTTAGCAATGAAGTAAATGAGTGTCAAAAGGAACCATTCTTCTGGCAGTGAAGGCCATGGAATAGAAGAGATGGAATTTGCCAATGCCAATTTTGTTTATGCTGGCAAGCTTTGATGTAAACTCAAAAAATATTTTTGTTTACTTTTAGGGTCTTACAGGGCAGAATTTATGTTCTTAGATTACTTTACGCATATTTTCAAAATTTGGTCATGAACTCTGCAAGAGCTAGATGTGTTTGCAGTAAGGTCATTTTGGAGTAAATGCATAAACATAGCAAGTAGAAAAGTAAGCTGATGTTCCTGAGCTTAAACGTGCAAAAATTCTGTTTCATTACATTTTTTGTATAGCTAGGTTGTCTTCTGCTAAGGATGTGGCTTTTTAAGAAAGCCTTAAACAGTCTTTCACTTCTAAGTATGAGAAAGTTATTTGAATTTGGAAGGAAGATCACAGCACATATTAACAAAGCCTCTTGCTACTTCATTTTGGTCTACTTTGCCATGTCTTCTGAAAATCAGCATTTCAATTTGTTATTTAAGCCATGTATGAAATACTTACTGGTGAATTTTTTAGGAGACTATAAGCCTTTTGGTCTTCACTTGATCCCTCGTTTATAGGTTGAGAAATTCCTTGCCTACTTTAGATCTGTGTAATTGATTTTTCATTTTGAACAGTGCATAATTAATATTATACAGGTTTAGCTGACTTTAGTCTCTCTTTTCTGTATTGTCTGACTTTCAATGAATAAACCATCACATTGTAAAAAACTTTTCAGTGACATTAACAGTCAATACTACTGACTGAACTCAAAAGAATTTGATCTTTTTAGGCCAAGGTTTTTGGTTTTGAGCCAGAAGCCATTTGAATACATTCCCAGAAATCAGAAATACCAGACACTTAAAAACCCAGTATCTCAAATAGGAAACAAGTAACAGAAGATCACATTTAAAATCACCTCAGAAACTGCCGTTCCCTTAGAAAAACTAGGAGAGTTTGGATATCAAAATCAGACATATAATGGGACAGTACTATTAAAAGTAGACAGGAAAACATCAGTACCTTTCCATGTGTAGACATTTTACTTTCTGTACTTCCATTATAAAACAGAGTAAGTCTCTTGCATTCATACCACATACACATATTTTTTTCCTCCATGAGTCCACATCCTGCGCCTGACAGGCCAAAACTGCCACTGAAATCAGAACCGGGTCCAAGACCTTTTTCTTTTCTTTTTGGCAAATGCACAGAAACATGCATATTCCCAGCTATGTATATATTCCTCATTATTATAGGAACTCCCTATTCTCTTAAGCATGATGTTTTACTGATGTAAAGTGGCGCAATTGACATAAATAGATAGGAAATGTCACCACACGAAGCATCACTGTGGATATAAGAACAGATGTGCTGTTCAAAATCTGTGGTTAAAATGCCTGTAATATGTGACTAAAGAAATATTTATTTTTCAAAAGTAAAAGATTTACTCCCCACAAAAATGTTGCTCTGGTAAAGTTCATGTCTTTCAGTACTTTATGCTTCTAATAACTGTGGTGAATATTATACTATAAAGGTCCCATTAGTTAAATTGCATTAGGATCACCATAGTATCTTCCAAAAAATGAAAGCCACCAGAATATATTTCAGACACCTATTTAATTATTTCAGCCTTGTAGTTGCCTTTACATAGGAAAATCTGCCTTCAAAAATAAGGCAAACTACACAAAAACTGTGGAATGAAGTTTAATTGGTACACTTACATATCTAAGGAAAATTTAGTGCTTTCCAACAAAGCAAAAAAAAAATCTGTTTTCAGCATTTGAATCTTTGTGCAAGGTCTATGAAACGTAACTCAGAAGAGTTTTCACAGCAATTTTCTTTAATACTTCAAAGCAACATTATTTCATCCATTGACTCTAACTGTAAAAATCATTTGGTGTTGAAGAGTGATAGAGTTATAGACTAAAACTTTGAGTTATTGAAAATAAATGGATGACTGCCATGAATTTTATAAATAGTGAATTTCTGCTTATTAAGAAAAATGCAATCCTTGTTTATTGATATGTTTTGCGGGTTTTTTACCCATTAATATTATTGTTATGCAATTGTGTTTAAGAATGGAGCAAGTAGTGGTTTATCTAACTAAAATTTCTCTTGGAAGTAGGTGAAAAGACAAAACTAAAAGGGGAAGAAAGATATAAGCAGGGATTCTTTATTTATTTATTTTTATTTTTTTATTTTTTTCCTAATAGAGAAAGAATATTGATTAGGCCCTAAGAAAAGAAAATTTAATTTTTTTTTATTCAATGTTATTAATTCCTTAATCTCTGTTCTTGTAGCTGCTTTGCACAGAAATCTCAAAATACAGATACTTGGTTTCTGACAATAGGAGCGAAGAGATGTGACCAAGCCACAATGGCAAATATTATGTTCCAAGTTTGACAAGGCCTAATGTAAAATAATTATTGAGATTTATGATTCAGAGTGCTTTTCCCTAGAATTGCTGGAAAGAAAAAGAGTTTTCATGTCCTTTGCCACAATGCCTGTTAAGTCCCAAACAATGGAATTTTCTTGCTTGGCAGACAGAATAGGCAATCTGAGTTGTCTTCACTCAGGAATGAAATTGAATATTTCTTGCTGTGAAGAGTTATTCTATTGTTCAGACTGCATTGATTCAGACAAATTGATTGTCTCTGTGGTAACAGAATCATGCCAAGGGCTGACAAAAGTTAAGTCATCTGTGACTAAAATTCAGTCAGTTTTTAACACTGAGTTTCTGGAGGCACTCAGATGAACTTCTGGAGGCATTGTAACTACTGAATCACAAAGAGTACACACTGAAATTCTTTGTAGTACTGGCTACAAAATGGAATTAATTTTATTTTTATAATTTTGAGATTATAGATTGGCCAGATATTGGTGAAATGACCTTAAGCTTTGCACTTAGTTAGGCAAGGTATTCTGCAAAGGGCGTCCTTGAGTTCATCACCTCCAAAGATAAACATCATAAACATTGACCAGTAAGGCTCAATCCACTCTTAATCAAAAGTTTAATGTAGTCTTCATTTACAGTGTGGTTTCTATTGTTCTGTGTTTTCTTGCTAATGTACTTTATATAAGGATACTTATGTGAATATATTGTAAAATAAACAATAAATGTGTTTTGTCCTGTAAGTTTATTTACAAACAATTTACGCTGCCTAGATACAGATTTTGTTTAGAAGAAGCACACCCTAGATATCCTTCCATTGAGGAAGCAGGTCTCGGGTTAGTGAATGTAAGCTTTCAGTAGGCATATTTTTATTAGTGTCATTCTGTGGATCACTTGTGGACCAGGGGATTTCCTCAGGGACCTTAGGCTATAGTTTGGAAACCACTTCATTTAGAAACTGAGGTGTTTCACCAGCCAATAATTTTAAAAGAAGACCTTGAGATGACGGCATTATTATTCTGATCAAGAAACATCATATCTTTCCTTAGGAAGAGAGATGAGGAAGGACAGCACTGTCTGGAAATACTTGCTATGCAGAGAAACATTGAATATAAACATTAAACTTTTATCATGTCTGGGGCTGAGCAATGATGATTTATATTTAGAATTTTTTTTTGTTTGTATCATATTTTACCAATAGAATAATCCTTTGGCCAGGAAAAAAAAACCCAAAGAACATTAACTCAAAATACAAAATACCCATGGAAATTATGTTAAACTTTGGAGTTCCAGGAAAAAAAACCAGAAAAATAGGAGAAAATCACATATATAAACCTCAGGCCAATAATTTAACATGTCCTTTACACCATTCATCCAGGTTTTACTGGGCATAATTAGAACTATTGGAAGATTAAAGTACAGCATAGAATAGAAAAACTTAGTTTTTCCTTACCTAGTGAAAACACTTCATCCAAGTTCTCTGTAAATAGATTTAAAAAACTTATTAGCACAAAAATTGATAACTCACAGAATTAGGTATTACTGCAGAATTCTGGGAACCCTGTGGATGACTTTTCTTTGTGAAAATTCAGAGATGAGAGCTTTCAAGGGAAAAAAGAACTTTTGGACTGTAACTAAATGTCTTCAGCAGTTTCTGTGTGTTAGTCTAGAAAAAGTCTGAATGAGCAGTAATTTCTTCTAATCTTCAGTGCATCCCAGAGAAGGGATTTTTAAACTATTTTATTTGAACAAAAGTCTAGCCTTTTCATAAACCCCACATAACATATTTCTGCAGACTTTTTGCATTTTTTGCTTTTTACAGCTAAAATTAAGTTAAACTTGGGGTATGTATTTTTTTTTCTTTACATAATTGTGTTTGTTGATTTCCTTGCTTCCTGATAGTAAAGGTGTGACTTTTTCATTTCCCAGAAACTTTGTGTCATATTGAGAATCCAGAAGTTGTTCATAGACCATTTAAGAAAAACTCACCTGGCAAAAATGTAAACCAAATATTATTTATCTGTGCCAGTAACCCTTCTTTTTGTGTTCACATACAACTAAAAAAAAACCAAACAATCCAACATGACCTGTCAGTATCCCTTTTTTGAGTTCATCCTCACCCTTGAAGAGGCTAAGCAGAGGCTAAGCAGTAGATTTTGGGAAGACAGAAACACAGGTTAACTAAAGAAAAATTTTTGATCCTTTGTTAATTAGAATAATTACATTATTGTTATGTGGAGAAAGCTAAGACTGTGCTAAAGATTACATTTCAGATGTAAAGTTTCAGATGTAAAGGGGACTTCAGCCATAAGCTTAAAAACACTCTGCAAAGGTAAAGGTTCAGGAATCTACAGCTCATTTATTAGATGCAAAAGAGAAAGGAATTTGAAGTTTTCTCTGCTAAACATTGAACAATGACCACCTGCCAATATGGTTTATATTCCGGAATGGCCTAGAAAATGGTGGGGTTGAGCGTGAGGTCAGTTTTGCATCTATTTCCAGTTCTGAGGTTTATAGGTTACTAAATGGGTAAAACACATACAGTACACAGTAGCAGATACCACATGATAATTTTGGTTACTCTACCAAGGTTCTGAGCAACCTGTTTAGCTTTCAGAAAGGAGATAACTTATGTGAAAAGAAAACCCCTCGGGATTTTACAGCTAGAAGTAGATTTTCACCATATAACTGTAATCAGGTCATATAAAAGTTATCCAGTGCAATTCAGAAGTTAAGCTTCTAAGATAAATAATCAAAAGATATTAAATTAGGAAACTGAATTGTTTTATAGCCTTGAATTTATGATATAATAATTCAAAGCAGCTTCATATAGCCTGGCATCCTTTGCTTTGCTTCAGTGAGAAATTTTAGCCTGTTCAAAAAAAATGTAATCCATCTGTTTCAAGGTCCATAGATATTAATATGCAACCTGGTGTGTAAGTGATTTTTTTCCTTAAAGATGCCAGAATGAAACAGATCTGCCTCTTCCCACATGGACCATTAGAGACAGTGATTTCAGCATCCTCAGGATGCAGTTTTTATCTTTAACTGCTCATTAAATGAATGCACGTTCCTGGGAAACTCAAACTCTGCTGACCTCTTTAAACCTTTGTTCAGATTATAATCACTAAATTCATTCATTCAGGAAAAATAGCATGTGACATACCAGAATAATTACAATTAACCAACACAGCATTAACGTGGATTATCTGAGACTGAAATGAATGATCAGTCTCTGGTGGGGAATTCTCATCAAATAAAAGAGAAGTATAGATGAATAATGAATAAGGAAAGGAAATTACAATTAACTAATGAACAGTAGGTGAACAGAAAAATATGCTTGGTATGTGAGACAGTAAATAGTTCATTTGGGAAAATGGATGTTTGAGAATGAATATTTCTAAACAAAAACACTAACCTGCCTGGGCCTTGTTGGAATAATACTTTTCTAAAGCAATGATTTACCTTATTCCCATCTCAAAAATATTTTTCAGTACATTTACACTCTAGTTTAGCTGATAAAATTTATTGTGTTTATTTAGTCTGATAATATCCTGTGTTGAGGTATATCTGAAAGAATTGTGGAGAGGAGATTTTTCAAGTGGAAAACTTTAATTTTGGCACAGACAAAAAATATTATTTGATTCAGACTAAAATACTTTTTTTTTTTCCTTTTAAAAGGTCTGGTACACCAGGCACAAGGTATCTTTTTTTTTTGTGCTTGAAGAAAGTGGGAAATATGAAAATGCAAGTTCATCTCTTCAGACAATCTGTAGAAAAGAAGGGATTGTATACAACAGTAACACTTGATCCTTTTGCATATACTGAGTTTCTTATATTTGTGTCTGTGTAAATGCTCTTCCATCAAGATCATAATACAAAAAGTGAACTTCAGCTTCTCTCAGAAGTTGATGTGGATCCCTTATTCAAAAACATGCCACTTTGGCTTTAGGGTAACTCTTCTGGCTTTAAATAACTCCTCTGTTTCGCAATTGTTTACTTCTGTATTTATAAGTATAAGAGTTCATTATGGAAAAGAACTTTTGCTTGAGTCATTACCATCAGTTTTTGAGTATAGCTAGTACTGCCTCCTGTTAACTATGCGTGGCTTATTTGTTTATAAACTGCTTATAAATAAGTATTCTTATCATTCCTTTGAGTTACAAAACCCAATTAAACCAAATAGCCTGATGATGCCACCTAAAAGGTTTGCTTAAAAGGGAGATTCATCTCTTCCAAGCAAAGAAATGCATCACAACTGATGCAGCTGTGTTTTATGGGTGAGGACAAGGACAGCCACTGTGGGAATAGACAGACACATATCTTTGATCCATGGAGATCTGTCCTCTGGGACTGGGCCTGGTTACAGCACTGAGGTGATGAATGAAGGGAGGGAGCATCAGCTCTGGTCCCCACTGAAGCTTGGCTACCAAGGCATGCATTTACCAGGCATCCAAGGACCATTGGAATGAGCTCTACTGCAGGTCACATGTCCAGGGCAGGGGGAAGAACACGCTGTGAAATGTTCAGATTTTGTGACTGGTCTGTAGAAGAAAAATCCACAAAGAGCATGCATGAGACAGGCTGCCCTTGTATGGATCACTTAGCTGCCTAGCAGCCAAAAGCAGCAAGTTTGGAATTAAATAGCGTGAGAAACTACGAGAGACTGACTACTTAAAAATTACTTTTCAAATCAAAGATTCAAATCAATTTGCATTGTGTAAACACTTGAAAAGGAGATTTACTTCAATTTGACTCTTCAGTGCTGCCAGGCTCTTGCTTGGAAGTCCTCATTCTGATTCCTTGTAGTAACCAAGGAAGGGTAGCACTTTCAGGAAAAAAAAGTGATTAACATTTACTGGGTTACAGGTATCCACCTGACAAAGGCAATGAGCTCTCACTCTCTGCTTTATTGCAGTTTAAAAATGCTATAACCATGCACCAGGTTCTCACCAGAGCTGTGCTATTCCTTTGCAGGGGTACAGTGCTAAGGAAGCTGGAGAATTGAGCCAGTCTATCTTTAGATTGCCATCATAGGAGAGGACCTCTTACTTTCAAAGCTGAGTTGTTTGAACTGCAATGAAAATAAGCATAAATAAGATTATATCTTTCCTTGAAAGCAGTGCTTTTTTATAGCTTAAATGAAGTCAACATGCATGCTGTATGGTGCACCTCCTCAGTGCTGAATCAGCTTTTATCAGTTTTTGTTTAAAAAACAGACCAGGTGCCAGTTACTGGAGACAGACGTCATTGGGGTCTTTAGTTCAGTGGGGTACAAATATACCCTAAAATTAAAACCCAGTGCTCTGTTTGTTTCTGCTGCTCATGAAGCCATCAATAAACTCACAACAACATGGTCTCTCTAGTAAAGTTCCAATGTCAGCTGCTCCTGTGGCCAACTTTAACCTACTGTGAATGGGTTTCATTTAGTTTCCCCATCCTCTGTGTACAGTAGGCTGGCTATCCAGGAACCATATTTTATTTTCAGCTCCAGTTTCTTTTTCACTGAAAATAAAAAAAAATAACCCAACAAAAATGTATTCATCCTTCTGGGTTCCAGTTTTAACATGCTTTAAAATAATGTAGTATTTTGCATTTATATTCTATCAACCTGAGGGCTTTTCAGGATCTAATACAGAGGTACTGCTTCACACCTCTCAGAACGTCCAGTAAATTGAAAACCAAGAACTGTTTAACTGGGCACAGTAATCCTGTACAATAGTTCCAATCATTTCCTCTCACACTAAGGGGGAGCTATGAAATCTTAAAACAAATTAGTTGTATGGAAAAATACTGTATCCTAGGGAGGAGCATAATCTAAAGCATTATGAATAAAGGGCAAGTGCTATGATACCAACACTCACAAAGTAATTTTGGTTCATACCTCAGAGTCCTTCTCTGTGACTCTCATTCCTGTTGGTTTTCTCTTTTTACTATTCAGTATTTAGGCATTTCTTGACTTTCCTTTTTCTGGGACAGTTTCCTTCAACTTTACACATCCAGGTCTGTGTAGCCTGTTTTATGTAGGGTTGATTTCTGCCTTCTAACTCTCCCTTTGAGCTAGCAAGAATTAGTATTTCCATAAAGCATTCCATTCCTTTGGAATCTCCTTATATCTCCTTATAGGAGAGATATGTTCTCTTATGTTCTCATAGCAGATCTCACTCTTGCCTCAGCTTATGAAAAATAAATATAGAATTAGAATAATTGTTTGAGGGAGCTGGGGTAAAAAACAGAGTATTACCTTTTTCACTGTAAAGTGTGTCTCAAGTGCGAGCTACAAATAACAGTCTCTGATGTATAAAGATACATAACACGTGGAAAATAACATCACATCTCTAGCATAGATGTGCACAACTCCCACATTTTGTTGTGGTTTTGCCTCAGTTCTACCATAACTATTTTATGTTTTCAACAAAAACAATGGTGAACTTCAGCTTGTCCACACCTTGCACCACACCCTAATGAGCAGAAAGTGTTCTTAGTGCCTGTGGGAACTGTCTTATAAATCAAAGAAAAAGTGAATACCGTTTCAGTACGTGGTCTCTGGTGTTTACAGAGAGATACCTTGTGGACAGGATCATGGTTTCAGCAGGCAATGAGCTGTGATAGCTGGCACAAAGAGAGGAGCATGGGGTTACACTAGGATTGAGGGGCTGAGATCTGGGAAGATGGAGGAAAACCCTTCAATGTGCAGGGTTGTCTCTAAAGTTGCTAGAGCATGTCTCTAAATTTGCTAAGGATGACTTCTGGTAGCGCTGACTCCTCCCCTGTGGATGTGCTCGTGGCCATCCTTGCCCTTTTGCAGCCCAAAAGGCAGAGGAGGGAAAGACAGAAGAACAGGCATTGTGGTTACCAGGCCAAATGCAAACCTTTCACAGCTATAAGGTACAGGAGCAGAAACCTCAGCTTGGGTGCATGACAGAATAAGTAGGATCCAAGAATAAGGAGACAGATTGTTGCTGCCATGAAAGGACTTTGCAGCCCTGCACCCACCACAGAGGGAAAGCAAGGTTTAGGAAGAGAACCTGTCCCTGATACTGGAAGAACACTCCTGACAGGGATAGCCATGGCAGCAAATCCAGTGAAAAGGTAGTACAAACAACTCCTTCTTAGTCTTCTTATTGATTAAGATATGTATCTGAAAGATTAGACGCTTCTGTATTGATCCTTAATAACTGTTTTCCCCTGGCTATGACAAAAAGTGCTCTCAGATGCAGAAACACAAGTTCAGGTCATATGTGTCCAATATAGAAAACCACAGATTCTTTAGCAATTCAAAGAACACAATGCTGCCTGCAATCACTTAAACTACTTCCTGAGGCCCCCTCTTACTCTCAAGTGTACCTAAAGGTGACATATCTTCCATATGCTTCTGACTCACATCATCTCTTGGCTGCAAAACCTTATCCTCTGTAATTATATTCAATTTCATCCTTGCATAAGAAAGCCTCTTGCAATGTACCTTGTCACCAACAGTCACAGAGTGAATGATCTCTGATCCCACTGTCCATTAAGAAATATACTGAAAACATAAGTTAATTCAGTCAATCAGTTGCGTACCTGGTAAAACACTAAGAAACATAAAACCACATGACTGATTTAGACAAGCTGTATCCAAAATCGTGTTGCCAGGGAGAGTGGCAATGAAGATGAGTGGCTCCTGCTTGACCTCTCTGGAGGCCTTCTATGATGGAGTGACTACATTGCTGAACAAGGAAAGTGACTGATGTCATTTATCTGGACCTCTGTAGAGCCCTTGAAGCAGTAACAACATCCTGCCTTTCTGAATCGGAGAGAGATGGATTCCATTTATGGTCTCTAGGGTGGATGAGGAATTGGTTGCAGGGTCACATCCAAAGGGTAGCAGTAGACTCAGAGTCTCACTGGACACCAGAGACTGGTGGTGTCCCTCAGGGCTCCATGTTTGGACCAGTGTTGTTTAATATCTTCATTAATGATGTAGATAAAAGGATCAACTGCACCCTCAGCAAATTTGCACATGACACCAAGTTGAGTGGAGAGGTTGTCACACCTGTGGGATGGGATGGCATCCAGAGGTGCCTGGACAAGCTTGAGAAATGGGCCCATGGGAATCTTAAGAGTTTTAACAAGGCCACATAAAAAGTGTTGCACCTGGATCAGGGCAACCCCCAGTATCAGCACAGGCTGGGGGATGAACAGATGGAGAGCAGCCCTGCCTAAAAGGGCTTGGGGGTGCTGGTGGGTGTGAGGCTGGACATGACCCAGCCATGTGCACTGACAGTTCAGAAACCCAGATTTGTCCAGGTCTGCATCCAAAGCAGCATGAACAGCTGGGCCAGGGAGGGGATTTTTCCCTCCACTCTGCTGTTGAGATCTCACCTGCAGTTCTGCATCCAGCTCTGGGCTCCCCTGCACAGGAAGGGCATTGGTCCAACATGATCTGCTGGAACAAGTCCAGAAGAGGGTCACCAAGTTGACTAGAGGGAAGGAGCACCATTCCTGTGAAGAAAGGCTGAGAGGATTTGGTTTGTTAAATATGGAAAAGAGAAATTTTTGGGATCACTTAATTGTGGCCTAAAATGGGGGTCTACAAGAAAGATGGAGAGGGATGTTTTACAAGAGCTTGTAGTGACAGGACAAGGGGAAATGTCTTCAAACTGAGAGTAGATTTAGATTAGATATTAGGAAAAAATTCTTTAGTGTGAGGTTGGTGAAACGCTGAAACAGGTTTCCCAGAGAACTTGTTGGTGCCCTATCCCTGCAACTGCTCCAAGCCACTCTGAATAGGGCTCTGAGCAACCTGTTCCAGAGGAAGGTGTCCCTGCCCATAGCAGGGGGACTGGAACTGGATGATCTTTAAGGTCTCTTTCAAACCAAGCCATCCTATGACTATATGATTCTATGAACTTCACCCTTCTTTTCAGAGTGGATGATTCTAGATGTCCTTGCTCACCAGTGCCAAGTCTCCCAGAGTGTGGCTGAGCAAGAAAATGAGCACTGACCTGAGGCTGGCATTCTCAGCCAGTACCCAAAATAACCTTTATCCAGCAAGCACAAGTTGCATTGTGATAAAAGGATATGGAGTATAAATAGTCTGAATTTAAGATCTCAAGGTAAATTTGCAAGGATTAAGCTGTAAAAATATGTATCTCTTGTAAAATTGTGACAGTGAGGATCATGGACCTGGGACATCACACAGTTACTAGAATTTTAACATGCCCACACACAAATATACAAACTAGATGGACTTGGCTACGTAAGCCAATGAGTAGCTGAGCAATTCAGTCATCTATTATTATGCCTGCATCTTTCAAAACGTAATTTCTGTACATAGGGAAAGGAAAAGGAGACCAATTCAGACTATAGAATGAGAACTCTGCATCAGTTTCATATAGAATGAGAACTCTGCATCAGTTTCATCTGTGTCCATTTCCATGATGAAAAGGGTGGCAGTAACTCTAGAATAGCTGGCTGACTTAGGAAGGTTGGTGCAAATTTGGTTGTTACAGCATTTAATATTGAATGATGGCATATTTAGCCTTCTTCTCTCAAAAGCTTTAAACAATAAATAATTTCACAACTGAGAAACAGTCCAAAGAAAGAGATTAGGATCACAGAATCATTTTGTTTGGAAAAGACCTCCAAGGTCCTCTATAGTAGAGCTATTAAACACTAAATCCTTAAGTGCCACTAATCACTGAACCCTTGGTGCCACATCTACATGTCTTTAAAATAGCTCCAGGAAGACTGACTGAGCCACCTCCCTGGGGCTCTTCCAATGTTTGACAATCCTTTCAGTGAAGAATTTTTCCCTAATATCCAATCTAAACCTGCTTTGGAATGACTTAAAGCTGTTTCCTCATGTTTGATTGCTTGTTCCTTTTGGAAAAAAGGTTGACCTCCACCTCGCTATGACCTTTCAGGCAGTTGTAGAGAGTGATAAGGTCTCCCCTGAGCCTCCTTTTCTCCAGGCTAAACAACTCCAGTTTCCTCAGCTGCTCCTCATAAGTGCTGTGCTCCAGACCCCTCACCAGTCTCATTGCTCTTTTCCAGACACACCCCAGCATTTCAAGGGTTTGGTTTTTTTTTTTTATAGTGAGGGGCCTAAAACCACAGGACTTAAATTGTGGCCTCACCAGTGCTGAGTACAGTCATCACTTGCCTATTTGCCATGCTATTTCTGACACAAGCCAGGATGCCCTTGGACCACTTGGCCACCTGGGCACACACTGGGTCATGTTCAGCTTCTGTTGACCAGCACACCCAGGCCCTTTTCTTCCTGGCAGTTTTCCAGCCACTCTGCTCCAAGCCTGCAGTGCTGCAGGGAATTGTTGTGACCCAAGTGTAAGATTTGGACCTGGCCTTGTTGAACTTATACAACTGACCTCAGCCCATCAATTCTGCTTGTCCAGTCTCTTCTGCAGAACCTTCCTACCCTCCAGTAGATTGACATTCCCATCCAGCTTGATGTCATCTGCAAACTGAACAAGGGTGCCCTCAAACCCTTCTTCCAGTCCATTGATATTAGAGAGAACTGGCCCCAATACTGACCTCCAGGGAGGTCCACCTGTGACCAGCTGCCAACTGAATGTAACTCCTTTCACCACCACTCTTTGGGCTCTCTCTTCCATAAAAAGACATATCTGGTGTACAAGAGTCTTAGATGAATTTGGAAATACTCACATAGGGTGAAGTAATCAGAACAGCATGTTATATAAATATCCCATGTAGGTTTCTGCTCCAAAATGAAAACAAAATAATACCATGGATCTTTTTTATTGAAGTTTAATTCCATCTCTTTTAGAGGTAAAGTCACCCCATCATTCTGCTAAAACACCCTTTCTTTGATGTCATGTCATTATTATTCTCTAGGAAAGTCTTCCAGTGTCAGATGCAAACACAATATTTATCTGTGCTATCACTGTGATAGTTGTTTCTGTAGTGCAGGAAATGAGAAAGGAAACAATATAAAGTACAAAAAAAATTTATGGGTCATTCAGTCCATAATTATAAGGACTTCAGTGCAGAAGCATTTACTTTTTGTAAAACCTCCTTGGCAGTCTTAATCATATTCTCATCCATAAATTGGAAGTTCTGTGAATGGGTGCTGCATAAAAAACATGGTTTAGATTTTTCAATTTATATTGCTCTACCTAGATCCTACTTACCTATACAGCAGTAAAAGGCTAATAAAATTAAGCCAACACTGTGACAAAAAGTCAAGAATAGCAGAAATGTCAAAAGTTAAATCTGAAAAAAAAAAAAAAAGAGAAAATCACATATAACAAATTATAACAGCAAGCTTTTTTATTTGTTTTCCACATTATACTTTCCACTTCATGGTACCACAGTATTATTTCATGCTGTAGCAATAATTATTATTATAAAAGTTGTAATAGGGAGAAGCAAAAGATAGTAGAGTAATACTCATATGTCCTAACACTTGGAGAAAGTTGTGGAAAGGAATTCAAGGAAATTACTTCCCTTCCC
>NC_031769.1:120356995-120532587 GCF_001522545.3 Parus major
CTTCACAAGCATTTTCTTCTCTTTTTTCTTTTCCTCCTCCTGCTCTACAAGCTTCCTATAGAAGGACAAAGATATTTCAAACAAAGAGAAGGATTTCATGCTCCAAGAGATAATTCTTCTCGGATATGCGCATTTTTCCATCAATATTCAGCATTTTCTTACCCTCTGCCTGCCAGGTAGACTTTCTTTTCTAACCTGTTTAATCATGTATGACAGTTTATTGGATGAATACTTTTGCCTTTCCTATGAGGTGCTCTGACTTCATATTTCAATCTTCATATCTCTTGTAAGCTCTCTCCAGTGATTGATTAAAACAGATATATATATTTATGGCCTACATAAATGATAACTTATTATAACATTCTAAATTATCTCAAGCATGCAAAACCAAGGGTGAAATTCTGGCCTCACAACAGCAAAACTCTTAGCATTTCTGAGGGGCTGACATTTCACCCCAAGGATGAAGAAAAATTATTTATGGCAGCACAGGGGACTATAACTATGAATAATTTGATGAAATTAAGATGGAGTAAATTCCTATCAGTGAGATATATTGTGTCAAGAAACAGTATATCAAGGGAAGTAATGGAAGATGTATAGATTCAGACATTTTAAACTAGCTTTGAAGAGGGACTAGATAGTAATGCAGTGAGAAACTTACTTAATGGATTGCTTCATAAATTCCATCTCTCTCTGGTTCTTATGGTTCAAAACAGCTCTTACGGCTGCCTGCTTATCCCATTTCTGTTAATTTTCCTAATGAAATAAAATTCATAATCTGCCTGATGCATTTTTGTACGTCTGTCTGGAATTAAGTGATTAGATTGAATTCTACTGAGGGAAGAGTTTAGATATTGAAGACTTGCTATTGGCATTGTGGAAAGAGGCAGCTGGCTAGGACCAATTAATAGTGTTAATAAGAACCTAATAAGACATCAGGGAATCCAGACAGCAGAGAAATAATTTATTCCATTACTCACGGTTTTGTTTTGTTTTGGTTGGTTTTAATTCCTTTGTGTGCTGCATGCTTTAAGGACTGACATATTATTATTATTATTATTATTATTATTATTATTATTATTATTATTATTATTATTATTATTATTATTATTCAGAAGAAGAACTTAAAGAACACAAATTCAAGGTCATGAATTTAAGCTTGCAAACAAGAATTTATGCTGTAAACTAGGATCTTCTCCAGTAGAAGAAGAAATGCCCAGATGCATCAAATGTTATGAGAATGAGACATCAGTGTGATGTAGAAGGGAAATATCATTCTAGGATATATTATTAAACTTCATTTTAGTAGGTAAAATTCTACACTTCTCTTGTCAAAAAATGCCAAAAAAAATCAAACCTTTGTGAAGACTAATACACTTTTGTGCAGTAAACACAACAATGAATAGAAGGAATTTCTTGTTGCAGATTGAATGGATTACTCTACTGAAAACACATCAGAAGAGTGAGTTCTGCTTATACACATCTCACAAAGGCTTTTGGCCTTCAGAAATCTAGGTTTGTTTAGTACAGCCCAATATGTACAAAATAGTGATATCAGAGGAGTGTAGGAGTAAAAATCAATGAAATCAATGAAAAAGTAGAAAAATTTGCCAAGAAGCAGGTTAATTTATTATTCACTTCTCTGTGGAGTAAATGTGTCCTACCACAGACAGAGACCATAGCTGAAGCTGTGTCTGTTTCTCATCTCTTCCCCTCCATTATCAAGAAGTGGAGTTCTGACTTATCTTTTCCAAATATTTACAGCCAATGATGTAACGCAGCCATGAAAAGGTAAATCTTGGATTATATGAGGTATCACCAGGAAAGATAAGTTCACCACTAAAATTCCTACAGTGGTTTTTGGACCTTGCTCCTAATAAATAATAAATGCAATTTTGACTATTGCCTGCTTCTAATTCCTGTGAATCAGAGCTGTTATTAGAAAAGAGAAGTCCTAGGATTTAGTCTTATGGCAGTTCTCTGCCTTACCTCATAGCATAAACTAAGAAGCATGAAATGAAGCAGGAAATAGAAGCTTCCCAACAAACAAAAACTAATATTACTTTTTTCACATCTCTGGAGCACTTTGCTTGTAAAATTATAAAACAGCTAGAGAAATGTATGGAAATCTGTTGTCTATAACATTCCAAGATACCTCCTTGCTTCAAAAATATTACTTTAGGGGTCAGCAACACTCTCTGGTACCACCAGCATGTCCTTGTCCTGCCCATACCCTTCTCTGGGCTTCTGTTACTGGCCTGTACCAGAGACAGGATGCTGAGCTTAGTGTAGGCATCTGACTTCCAACAGTCCTTGCTGTTAGTCCTTATGCTCTTGCTTTCCTCATTTGTCACCTCCTCAATAATGCTGCTGAAGTTGAGCTTTATAATTAACCTATGCCTGAACACACAGTAAAAACCTTGTCCAAAAACACTGTGATACCAGGAAAAAAGAATTTAATAAATAGAATAATTTAAATCAAACATTTAATCAGGAATTGGCAGTGTAAGTTTGTCTGATGTCCATAATTTCATATATTGATCCACAGACCAGTACCAGAAAAAACTGACAATTTTTTTCAGTCCTCTTTCATACCTCTTCAATGTATGGTAAAGTCCATAGTAGTTGCATGTGCCTTATACAGTATTTTTCTGCTGTAAAGATATAAAAAGGGCATTTTTGATTTCCAGATAATAAAGACTAGATAATTGATTCATACCAAACAAAATTTGCCTTTCTTTCTACCAAAGAACTTAGAAAAAAATTTAAAAATTAAAAGGTGAATCAGTGAGAATAATGGAGGTTCTCACCTAGGTCAGATATTGTTTATCCTGTCAGTACTATAAAGATCTCAACAATCATCCAAACCTAATTTCAAGGCAAGCCAGTTTCCAAACTCTAATCCTAGTCCCCCAAACTACAAATCACTCAATCCTTTGCCACTGCACTTTAATACTAATACTTTTATACAATACACTTTAAACACAAATATATGCCTCCTTCGCAGTCTTTATTCTTTATATGTAGGATTGGCATTTTAAAAAATGGAAAAACTGTCTTGGTTTTCATTCATTGCATTATTACACAAGAAAGAGCTGCAAGTGTTGGTCAGGTCTGCTCTGCTACACGTGTCCCCTCAAGCAGCCTTCAAGTCTCCAGAGATCCTCCTGAGTTCAGACTGAAAAGCCCATTCTGCACCAGTGCAAGGAAGGTGGCTGGAGAATCTGAGTCAATGATGGCATAGAGCAAGATGTGAAAACATGTTTGCTATATTCCTCACAATTACTGTGTTTTCAAGTGAGTGTCAGTAGAACCCTATCTAAAAATACTTAAAGAAAAGGTAAAATTGGCCAATTAAAAAAGAGGAATCCTCAGTAAATCTATATGGGTATAAGCGTAACTTTCATAAACAGTAGAGAGACATTAGAGTGTTTTTCTTCACATGTTTCTCTCTGATTATACAAAGGTTATAAAACCTTATTCTTCTTTCCATGAAAGTAAGGCTAAGTCTCATAGCCCAGGAATACTGAAAAACTGTCTAGGACAGCACACAGTTTTATATCAGAAGGAATTAGACTCTTATTCTTTCTTTTGATTCAGATATTAGTCTTTTGTCATGACCAGGATTTGACAATTCCTTCTGGCAGTGAACTACTGAATTTTTTTCCATGTCTCTTTTGTTCCAGCTTTTCACATCAGACAACAGTTTTTCTCATTTGGGTTGATTTCTTCCATCTTATAGCTCCTCAAGGCTGACTTTTTTCCATGTAATGTTGTCATGGTCCTTATATAAAAAGTGACTGGTGTAGGTTCAGCTTCCTGTCTGCAGTATTTCTGTCCTCCCTAATGGCTCCTACTGTTTGAGCATATCTTTGAAGTGTAAGATTTGCATGACAGAATTTGCAGACTCAACAGCAAGAGAATACTGTGAAGTATTTCCTATTTCAATATTTCTTTGTTGAAAGTTATGTCTGGCATGCATACAATCTAGACAAAGGCTGAAAATGGAAGAGGAGGAAGGAAATTGTAAAGTAACCAGTGCTTGAAAAGTCTACAGAAGTCTGGATTTTTTAAGCCCGCACATAGAAAACATGAGGTATGTGTTCCTTCACTTCATTGCTGTATTGGTACCTCTGACAACAATAACCATAGAAACCTCAGAAAATAAATGGAAAGTCTAGAATTTCTATGAATAAACTTTGGAAAAAACACACCAAACTATGGAGACCCGTGTGTGTATACAGTCGTGTGCTGGAAAGATACTTTGATCTTAAAAGACAGATTTTTTTACTGGACCATATGTCCCATAATAGAAAGGTATGTATGTAAAATTTTAATTGGAAGATAATCTTCATGAAATCTGATATTTCCTTTACAGAATGAGTATCCTGAGATCTTAATCTTACTCAAGAGCTTTAAAATCCAGATGAAGAATACCTTACATTGACCTACTGAAGCAGTGTGTTGAGAATAATTTCCTTCTTTTGCTATATTTTGCATAAATTAGGCAGTGCTGTCAGGTTTTTTTTAACTTTTCAGAACAGAATTTCAGAATTTCTGTGTTAACAAACTATCAATTCACTAAGCCATTACTACTACTACTACTACTACTACTACTACTACTACTACTACTACTACTACTTTAGTGGCCATTGGCTTTGTCTGACTTACCCCGAGTAAAATTCATGTGAGAAGGAAAGATTTTGCCTGTTTTGAATTGATTTTGCTTCTGTTACTAAAAAGTCATTTATAGACAGCTGTAAATGTACATATCATTTTACAAATGTGGTATAAGACACATTCCTTGCCCTGAAGTGCTTATAGTCTCTAAGGTAGGAAAAAGATAAATGGAGACCAGTCTGAGGAAACTAATTTAGACAGAGTGTGATGTGAGGAATAAGAATGAGATAGATACAAAGCAAAATTTCTTAAAAGAACTGTTCCCTGTGGAAGGCCAGGTATTATGGAAGATGGAGATGGTGATAAGGATTTGGAGACCAATTCAGTGACCAGTCTGAACAGTGACACTTACCTTTCTCTGAGTAAAAAGGAAAATACAAGTAGAAAGAGGATAAAGAGACAGGAATATAAATTAAAAGACCTGGAAAGAACACAGGCAATGACTGAAAATGATGGAGGTTTGGGTCAGGGTAATTTTATGTTGCCTTGTGTCCATGATAACAGCACATAGGATTTTTGGGGTGTTTTCTTCCTGAATATTAGCTAGGCTAGTCACAGGGGTTTTCCATCTTGACAATAGAAACTCAGGTGAAAGTCTTCCTTACAATGTCAGTACTGCTTATTTCTTTACTAGACAATTTATTTCAATCAGTGTGACTTAATTGAGTCACCAGTCTAATCACAAATGTGTGTTTTCCTCCCATCATTGGGTCCAGAACAACAAGCAGCCTGAAGGATGAAATATGCCAGGAATAACTTACTTTCTCAAGTGGCACACTTTGCCTCTATTCTGGTGACATCCTACTCCAAAAATGCCTTGTGCTCATTCTGGAGGGCCCCCAGAAGGACTTGGTGAGCAGTGTGAGGCTCTCAGCTGTGAGTGCACTGGGGAGGGGTCTGTGTAAGCCTGTCTTGATAGGACATTCGTGGTTGGGTTCTTTTTCCCCTTGAACTGAAACTGATGAGAGAGAGGCAGTTTTCTCTTGTTCAGACTTGGTTGTTTATTCTTCTCTTATCTGCATTACACATATACAAGGTAGAAGGAGCTGTGTACACTAAGATAGAAAGGTGCAAAATGGCTAACAAAGATCTTCTTCAAGGTCTTTTATATGTCTATTTACCCAATTAACAAATGCCAAGTAAATTATTTTTCTTAGTGACCCAATGACCCAACACCTGTGTGCTGCACTGCAGCATCTTCTATCCAATCACCTACTACTACCCAAAAACCTTTAGAAGAAGAAGATGAAGAAGAAAGAATAAGGACAAGAGACAATACCCTATATCCTCCATCTTGTCTTCTGTTCTCTAAAGTAGTTTAAACTCCAATCTTTAACTTTTTCACCCAGTGACTTAATAAAACTTTCTAATTTACACACTTAGACTCTTAGTTTTTCTATTTAACTTTAACAGTTGTTTTCAGGATGTTATATGAAATTCAGTACTTTCTTGGATGTCAGAGCCAGGTATCAGAGATAAGGGCACACTCTGTACCTCTGACTCCAACATAAGCCCGGCAGTGCTCTGAGCATGCTGGGCTGGCTGCTGTCCTTGCTGCCCAAGCCTTCACACACCAGGTGGCCAAAGGTAGGTCCTCACAGAGCCCTCAAAGCAGTGCTGGCACTTTCTCAGCAGCTGGAACACAGCTCCTTGCATGAGCTGCAGGACAGGCTCCCTAATTTGGAAAAGCAGATATCCTGCTGGCAGGAGCACCCTGCTGCTGTGTGAAACAGTCAGGCCCAGCATGGCCTTCTCTTCTGCCTATTTGTAATAACCTGCTGTATAATTAATGAGATATTATTGCTATACTTATTTTGTTACAATTTCACACACTTATGAATGAGAGAACTACTGACAATGTGGAAGATTTAACATTCCTAAATGCCTAATCTGCTACAAAATGCTAGATTTAAGCAAAAAAATGTGCTTATTCATGTAGCTGGAACATAAGAAGGGTATTTGAAATATAAGTCTAGACATTTTTGCAAACTATTAAAGAAATGTACAAGCAAAAATATTGACTTTGGAATGCAAAAGATCTTTGAAGAAAGCTAACCTGGAAATTATCTCAAGGAACAAAACTGCAATCTGCCTACACAAATACCAATTATTATTTTTTTAACCCATTCAAGCAATACTTTTTAGCTGCGGTACAAAGTTAAGAATGGTAATCAGGAAAGGCTTGTTTATAAGTTATTTTCCTGTTAAAATGGATATTGAAGACAATTTGTTTTCCCTTTCATTTTTGGAAGCAACAGTTAAATACGATGTCCAAAACCATATTCCAGTTTGACTTTTCAGACTCACAACTTATAATATAAGAACCTTCTCAAAACCTATGTGATTCCATCATTGGTTCTTAATATTTAACTCCTGAAAACTCTTTTGGGTTTTATAAAAACACTGCTGCAGAAAACAACAGTATTTCCATGTATTTTCTTTCTCATATATCTATCTTAGCTTAATTTTTTAACTATCAAAAATTATTTATTTTTTTCTGAGCAGTCAAGCTGGAAAACACAGCCAGCTAATTCTATGGGAGCTAATAATAAAGAAATATATATTTTCCAAGTCCAGAACCTTTGAGATGTCTTCTTCCCTGGCATCTGACTTGTGTTTTCAAATTGGCTTTGCCCAGCAAAGCAAATTCTAAAACAAAGAGAAATCATTAAAAAAAAAGTTAGACTTGTAATGTTTAACCTGGCTGTATTTCTCTCTAGCAAGTAAATACTATTATAAAAATTACTGTTTACATAGCTGACTCCAAAATGAAAATAAACCAACCCCTGCAACCCTGGCTAGGACATTATAGAGTGATCACCATGACTTGAAAACACACAGAGCCTGTTTTTTTTCAAAACAATTGCCTTTGAATTAATTTTTTGTTTCCACTATCAGCTAATACTGCAAGGAATTTCTCTACTTTGCTGTTTAGTTTTTTAGCAAAACAACATGCCTTCAAAAAAGACAGTATTTTAAGGCTTGCAGGATTTGCAGGGTGCTCATGCAAGCTGCTGGGTTACACAAACTAAGTCACAAACTGGATTCTACTTCTGTGAAATTGGTGGAACTATTTTCTCAGGACCATAAAAGCAAACATCATATCCATCCCATCAAGGACGCAGTAGACTTTTCTCAAATCTAGTTCTCACGGCAAGACTCCTTGAACTGCCTAAAAGATTCAGTTGCTGAGGAGTTACAGGCTGTGCTGCAGTAGCATAACCTGATCTCTTATCCAGACACCAGTTCTGGGCTGCACCACTCAAGACAAGCTTGGCATTTCATATCACAGTCACAAGGGACATAAATCTGCAAAGACCTGCCTCTTTCCTGCCTGTGATAGTCATAAAAGTCACACATCACTACTGTTTTAACTTTGGAGAAAACTGGAGTAAGAGAGTGACTCTAAACTGCTCACAGTCACGTTCAATTACATATGCAGGAGCAGGACAGTAGCGGGTCAGGCAGCCCTTGGGAAAGAATATCCCCTTCCAGTATGTGTAGTTATCATCTGCAGTCATGACTGAAAAAGCCTATAAAAATGATTTGATAAACTGCAACAACAAATCCAATAATGGATGTCTTCAAATTATATAGTTGAATTGTGTTTGTCTACAGCATCCTGAGCTGCATTAGGAAGTCTGGTGAAAGCAAGTGGAGGAAAATAATTCTGCCCTCTTCTTTGAAATGTTAAGGCCACAGCCACAGTACTGTGTCCCTTCTCCAAATCAAGAGAGACCTGGGCATACTGGGAAAAGTTCAGAGATGACCCACAAATATGATCAATGTGCTGGAGCTTCTTTTGTATAAGGAGAGGCTGAGGGAACTGGACATGGGGAATTGAAGGCTCAGGAGTGATCTTATCAGCTCATATAAACAGCTGAAGGGAGGGAAAAAGGAAGGTGAGGTATATTATCAATGGTGCCCAGTAGACCAGAACAAGAGGAAATGGGTATACACTGAAACAGAAAATTCCACCGAAGTGTAAGAAAATCATTTTACCTTAAAGTGGTTGAAAAGTGCCAAAAGTTTCCCAGAGAGCTTGTGGAGTCTGCATCCTTGGAGATATCCAAAACATGCCTGAACATGGTTCTGTAGATTCAGGAACTGGAATCAATTTGATATATCTATAAGAATAAATTGAATACTTCACACAGCACTCCTTGGCACTCTGTTTGACAAGTACAGGATACTCTTTTCTATTCTATTAAAATCTTAAAGTAAAATTTTATAGCCAGATTCAAACTATCCATTACTAATTGTCTTGACCCATACAGACCCTTAGCTTTATTGCAAATTGTTTAGGAGAGTGCCTGTTGGCCCAGATCAAAAGGGGACCTGAGGAGTACAACTGTTGTAATCATTTCACAGCACAGGCATCTGGGGTAAAGGGCTCTGCAAGTTAACAGGAGATAGTTATTTAATGAATGCTTCAATTAATGATTTCAGGTCCTCAAAGTCAATACAAACATTAAGTAAAGTAAAAAAATTCAACAAAGTTCCTATCTTTGTGAAGATGTATGCCAGAAGAAGTCTATTTATTGCTTGTTGAATATCCAGAGCTCTTTGGAACCAAGATACTGAGAGAAGAATATAAATGGGAGATCCATGCCTACAGATGTAATTAAGTTTGCTTTAATGTTCTGTAAAGAATTTCTTCTCTGTATACACTGCATGTATCACCTAATATCTTCACTGAATCAGAATTGTCCCAGGATAAAAAAAAAATAAATAAATCCTCTTTCAGTAGGAAAGTACTTTAGTACTTTAGTAGTTTGTTGTTGCCTCTACATCACACAAGCTTTTCTTTTTCATTCATAGACTCAGTAGTTGTCACAGGAAGGCAGAAAGTCTGGAAATAAATCCAACACAAAAATCTCTCAAGAATATAAAATGTAGATTGAGATGCAGATACTAAATCAACGCTAAATAGATACTGAAATAATAGTTCATAATTTCCCCAGTTTTCTGAAGCAGACCCAGTATGGTTTATAAAGGCACTTCAGGTACGCACTAGAAAGCCAAAGATGATCATGGAAAAATGCTTACAGAGAGTGGAAAAAGAATTATTCTTGAATGACCAAAAGCTTTAAATAATCCAATATTTATCAGCAAATCTAAATCGGGGATTCTTCAAATTTCAGTCCACAATCAGATCTGCTGCAAAATGTGCAGTGGCACACGACTCAGGTTAAGACCTGATGGGAAAGCATACTTGTCTTACTCCCATCCTAGAGAGAAAAGTTGATTCCTGTTCTCATAGTGGTGAAGACAGGGAAGAACAGCCTATATTTATGAACCATTATGAAACCATCACAAACAAAATACCGAGATATTCCTATGGGCCACCTCAGAGGCACACAAGGCTACTGAGATATGTGGCTATAGTTTGAGACTTGTTATACAGATTTGATAAGCTGCAAGAGATCACTGAGCATTATTCCTACCCAGAATTAACTCAAAATTAACTTCTAAGGTACTGGTGACTTATCTTTTTCATCATACACTTTATATTCTCTTAGATTCACAAGAGGATCATCAAAGCTTATAAAGGAGAATGGATCAAATGTTCAGAAAATGTGCAAAATAGGTTGACTGCATATGGTGTTAAAAGCAGGGAATTTAAACTTTAAATTTGGTTCATGTGAAGTAAAACTGAAATATATTGAAAATGGAAACCATCGTGTTTTAGAGGTCTGTGCTGCAGCCACTATATTTCTGGCATATTTTTAAGTATACAGTTTAGTTTTCATAACCTTTTTCTTAGCAACCCAGAGAGTTTAACATTTGAATTAGCTTAACCTGGAGGAAACCACAGTTGAATCTAAAAATGCACATTGGGCATTGCTGTAAGTTCTGCATTTGAAATCTTCATGTGTGAATGCATTCTGATATTTCCTGTTCTAGGTATTGAAGACAAAAATTGTATATAAAGTGAAATTCAGAGTAGATAAAATCTGTTTCTTAAAGTATCCATACTAGTACTATAATTAATTTCACTTAAGATAATTTTATTCCAAATGGAAAGCCATATCTTCCAATATATTTCTGTGTAACTTTAGATCCTGTGACCTAAATTCCTGTGTGATGTTTTGTGATCTAAACTAATCTGCCAATATAAAGACATATAAGTGTTTGTTCCATGCATTTGCTTCAATTATTTATCTTTTATAGCATAAAAAATAATAGAAGGAATAAAAACATTGCAACCCTGTCTTGTATTCTAGTTATAAGCAAGACATTTTGCCACATAAGCTGTTTTTGGAAATCTCATTTTTCCCTCAAACATATCAACGACATACACTAGACCACTTGATTAATCAAGCTTTCAGTGATTTGTATGCTCTGATTTTGCTGTAACTGAAATAAGCAGTTACCCTAAGTTTCAAACAGGCAGGAATTGGAACCATGCTTTCTAAGGATAAGGTCTGAGCAGTTTCTTTTTTCATCCTTTTCCAGGTCAGACACAGTCTTTTGAGGGAAAATAAAACCTAAACTACTCCTCTTCCAATGGCTGTACAGACAGATTTCCTTCTTCTATGTCATTTTACAGTGACATTTTAAGCATTAGCTACTGGGACGAAACTTATTTTTATTTTGTTTCAGCTGTTTTTGCTGTTGTTTCAGTCTCTGTGGGTGCTTCATTCCTAGTTTACTGGGTTGCCTGAGGAATATATGTGCAGCTGAGGCACAAAAAAGGAATGTGTGTTTTTATATTCCTTCCTCCTTTATAAGTTGCAGAAAAAAAATATCTGCAGAATCCCAAGCATCTAGGAGTGGTTGTTTCTCACCAACCACACCAGGGCACAAAACTACTTAATGTTCCACTGTCTTTAAAAGTCCTCTGCAGATACAAGAGGATATTTACTTATTAGATTTAACATTCTGTTCTAAGTTTACATCAGCTAAACCTGAGTTATAAACTATAGAGCTAGTAACTCAGTTATTTTGGACTAAGTTTACAGGATGCAAGGCTTTGCAATAAATATTGTCTTTGAAGAGTATGGGAAAACTGATACCTAAGTTAATCCTACTGGAAACAGTGAGGAAACTGAGATTTTTGACAAATTTTTTCTTTAAGTTTTAGGAATACTGGCATCCCCTACTGTCTGAAGAAATAAAGACTATTCTAAGAAGCTCTGACCTTTGCTGTGCATATTGTGCTTTGTTTAAGCACACAACCAGATTTCCAGATTTCTGTCATCCAGCATAACTTTTCTCAAATTCTTTCAGAATTCAGATCATTACTTTACTATACTCCTAGAAAACTGTGCTGAGAAATATGCAAGCACAGACAGGCTGTGTCTAGAAAGGCATTTAACTTATGTGGATGGGACCTGTCCTGAGAAGATTTCTCAATTCTTTGGCAAAGCTATTAACAGGAGGAGACTAATAGTATCTCTTACAGTGAAGACCACTTTTATTACTGATTTAAATTATAACTTCTAATAAATTAAATTTTTGAAAGAAAACTTCTTTTAGAGAAAGTGGCCAAGGTGAAAATGTATTATTTTTCTGGTACACTGGCTTACTGAAACTAGAGTTTAGGAAGTTGTGGGTAGTATGAACTACTCTGCCATGGTTATGCAATTCTCATCCAACATGAAAGACCTCCCTCTTTCAAAAACATGCTATCTACTAAGAAATGACATCAAATAACTGGTATAAATCTGTTAAATGTGTTAAAACTCTGGGATTTTTAGTTATCTCATTGGTGGTATGATTAAAGAGATGAAAACACTGAACCTTAAAAAGCAAGTTTCCTTGAACAGATTGTCTTACCTTATAGATAATTAGCCGTGGAGGACATGTTTAGAATGTTATTTTTGCAAAAAAAGAGTTAAGGGCGTTTATCAGGAAAAGGTTTTGAGGGATATTTTTTGGAACCTTAACTTGCTTCTAAATACCCTCTGCAAAATTCTTTTTGAGAGACTACATAAGAATTACTTGAAAACTTCATTCACCTAAAATGAACCACCAGAGCATTGCCTTGCTGGGAATAGTCTGCAATAACTGTAAGTCTGGGAGTTAGCTATTCCTCTGTACACTCCACCCAGAGCAGTTCCATCTGGACTGTCTATCCCACACCATGTACTGCTGCACACCAGTGAGGGCTCAGGAGCTGGAAACACAGCACAGACTCAGCAGCACTGCCTTTTGTCCTTGCTTGCTTTGCCATTTCTTCACTTTCCTGCACAGACATCATTTTGCTTTAAGGTAAAAAATAATGAAAGAAATTAACATCCAGCTGTGTAGGATATGGGATGCCTAGCCCTGAATTCACAGCTGTGTTTCAAGTTGTGTATGCACCCATAAGTTTTTAAAGCAGCCTTTCTACAAGGCTGTGAAAGACTCAAAAAATGGTACAGCATGTTCTTGATTTGAATGAGTAGTAAATTGGTGGAAAAATAATAGGATATTAACTCTATAATAGACTGTGATTTGTTTATATTTGTAAACATTACCCTTTTTGAGACAATAATATATCTTTCATTGGTATCATATTATAATAGAAATTCAATTACAATTAAAACAATAACCCACACTGCAGAGCATATATCATAGACTATTTATGAGAGATCAGATAGTTTTTTGTAACACAAAGAAAGAAACTTGCACAAAAAAATGAGTTCTAATATCACATATTTTTAATGAATCTAATCAGAAAAATGGCAGTATATGTGAAATGGAAATACATGCATCACACCCTAAGGATGTTATACCAAGTCAGTTGTATGACTGTCTTTGATAAAATTCCACTTTTTGTAAAAGAACAATACAGACAACTTAAGTTCTCAGGATTTCATGTGAAGTATTCAAAGGGAATTGATTAAACCAGAGAAATTGGGGATTAGTACAAGCACTGTAAACATTACTTTGAATCATCGATAAAGTGCATTTGAAAAAGCTCAGTCATTGTAGTAAGATATTTTCAAACTATTATCAGCATAGTGGGACAATATGAATGTCAGTATGCAAAGCATAAGAGAAAGACATTGAGAGTTCAGATCACTGACATTCAGACAGATGAGCCTGGGTTTAAACAGGATCACAGAGGAAATCCATAGTCAGGATTATGTGATGCCTTGGCCTGAACTAGGAAAGAAGCAGAAAAAGTAGACAAAAAAAATTACAGCAAGTAATTTATACCCATTCAGGTATAGTAAATGAAAAGAGAATATGTGGACAATCACTTAAAAAGATTTTGTTTTAAAGGAAATGGCAGCATGAGTACGTTCCTGGATCATTGCAACAAACTTTGTCCTGCTGTCAGACCTTGTTGGGCTGCTGATCCATGACCAAAAGAAGCACACTATAGATCAGAATGTGGAGCAAGACTATCTCCTTAGCTGAAGTATTTGGTGGCACTGGTAGGTGACACTGAGCTTCCCATGACAGAATCATACATCAAGTTTGTATGGCTCAAGTTGAAGCAATAAAGATAAATAGGTTCTCTGTTCCTAACAGTTGTTAGCTCCAGTGAGACTAAACTATAGCTGTCATTGAATTATTACCATCACTGCCCTGAAACTGAAAAGTAGACATTTATGCTGATTATTGCAGGGAGACATATTATTATTAGGCTATTAAACAGAATGCTTAATCTATCATTCAAAATGTTTCTTAGCTATTGAGGAACCTTATGCAATGAGCCATCAAATGTTATCTACCAGTATTGGAGCTGTGAGTAAACTTGTCATTAAAAAAAAAATAAATGGAAACTTCCTAGGTTCTGTACATTAGCTTTGATATCTGTGGGCATCAGTTTATTTCAGAGTAAAACAACATGATGCCTGGAGGCATTCTCAGAGAAGAGCTCTGAAAAACAGTAAGAGAAATTGTCTTGTAACATAGATCTTACCTCACACCTTTACATGGTTCAGGTATGGTGCTGAGCCCTGGCTCTTGAAGCAAGAGCTAAAAGTGTCTGAGATCTTCTAATCAGGCACATGTGCTGCTTTGGTACTTCTGTTCAGCAAAGATTTTAACACTAAAATATTTAAACCTGAAAGCATTTTTTTTTTTTATTTATTTTAAACCTTAATATGGTATATTCATTTATTATTCAATGGCAGCACAATTTTAAAATGCCACAATATCTACTACCATGGTATTTATGGTTTTTCTCCTTCCAAAAATATTATTAGTTAGTATTGTTTCTGATTTCAAGTTTAGAAACTTTATATGAAGTCTGTCCTGTTATTTGAGTAGTATGATCACTGTGACTAGAACATAGCAAGGTTCACCATTCTCAATAGGAAACTGAGGTCAGGAGCATGGACATAGCACCCTAAATAATTCTCATAGAGTATTTTGACTCATCTTTTTAACTATCCACTTTAATATATATTCCAGGACAAAAAAATCCAGTGAAATGACTAAAGTATAAAGTAAGTAGAAGGCAGCTTTTTTAAAAAAAAGTATTAATTGGGAAAATAGTCTAAGGAGCTGTGGGAGGATTCATCAGAAGATATTGAATAGCACTTGATAACCTGTCATGTTGTGTTATCTATCAGTTCAACATTCTAGCCATCAACAAATGACTTCAGAGCACAGTTTGCAGACTTCCAGCACTGCCAGTCACTGGCACTTAACACAGACCAGAGCACACAACTGAGAGGTGTTTGAAGATTTTTTTTCACATTCCCAAAAATGACAGATAAATTGGTGTCAAATGGCATGAGAGTGAGCCTTCACCAGCTGAGGAGTGCGTCACCACAGTTTGATGTGAAAGAATTCTGAATATTTGTATGCTGCAGGCTATGGAGGCTATAGGTGTTGTACATCTTCCTTTTTTTTGCCATCTTTCACATAAGAAGATTTAATTTGAGAAACAGTTATTTATTCCAAAGAAGAAGAATAATTTTTATTTGAGAGTCTCACTAAGAATTCTCTGCTCTACTTATAGCATCAGGACTAGTAATTGTCAGCAGTACTGGATAGTTCACTTGTAATTTCTGTCCTGTCTTTTGTAATTGCAGATAGTAATTACAGATTAGTTTTCTTTCAAAAGTATGATAGATGCGTATATTTATAATAGCATTGGTTCAGCACTGAGTTCTTACTCAGTTTGTTTCATTTGCATACCTTCTGGTACTTTTTTATTTATTTGCCTCTGTAGATGGGCCTCAAGCTGAGCTACAGTGCATATGCATCCAGAAGGAATCTTTTTCTAAGAGCAATTGTCTTCTGCCTTGTATTAATGATATTCCAGCTGTTGCTGCTAGCTGTAATGTTTAGCAAAATTTGCGATGTCATGCAGAAGACATGGAAGATTAAAACTGAAAGCCTGTAGATCTTCTAAAAATGCATTAATAGATAATGAATTTATTTGCAAAAGACAGTATTAATTAAATAATTAAAATTGTAGAAATAAATGGTTGCCTGAGGATGCTTTAGCAAAACTCATTATGCTTTAGAAAGCACTTAGGCATTCAGACCAGACAGCTGACTGCCTCCAAAAGATTTTATTTTGTAAGATAGCTGGCATTTAGAGAGTTGGCAGTATAGTTTACATTAGGAGTAAAGTGGAATTTTATGCACAATAAATCATCTTATGAGAGAATTCATAGGAGCAAGAAATCTGAATTAGAAGAGGAGAGGAGGTGATTAAGGTTGCAGGCAAGATTTCTGCAGGTTTTTTCATAAAAAAAACCACATCAGATCTCAGGAAGAGTCAAAAAACCCACACAGCTCTAATGCACAGTGCAGTCGTATACACTGAACATGTACTTCCTCCTGTCACCAAGGAAGGAGGGCCATTGACTGGGGGGGAAAAAAAAGGCTTGTGTCTGTTTTCATCCTACTGTGTCCTCTCTCTCTCTCTGGAAACACATTGATCACATTTTGTTCCTATGCTCTGGATTTATAGTAATGAAAATGCAGAAGAAGGGAGATGCAGAAAGAGAAAGCTGAGATCACCAGCTATGCTATATTGTGTTTAGTTGTAAAATGTTTTTAGGATACTGATAATTCCTCAAGAGGAAAGAAACCCAATTTCATTTAAGCTCTAAGGTCACTTTAAAACTAGAGAACTTGAAGCTTTCTTTTAGCCATAGGAGAAATTTTTGTTCTACCTTGCACAGTGTGTTATTGTCTAATAGGACAGTGGGTGCCTAGAATCTTGAGTTCTTGGATTTATTGTCTTATAATGACAATAAAGAGATAGTGAATATGAATACAGGAAACATAGATGTGTGTAGGTATATGTGTTTACATATATGTTGATAATAAATACATTGTTTTTTTAATATATTTTTATGGGTATATATGAACCTTTGGCTTTGTCTGATGATGTATGGACTGCAGAGAAGCAAAACCAGCTTTTTTTAATGGGAGAACTACATTATATATATTCTAAGCTATATGCTTATAAACTATAGCTTATGAAGTTGTAGTACTGTTTATAAACTCTTAAGCCTCTCCTCTTGACTGATTTTGTCCATAAGAAGCACATTACTATGGAAACAGATCAGTTCTGTGGTGTTTTATATATTCATAGTGAGCAATGTTGTTTACCAGTATGGAAAAGACCACTTAGGCAATCAAGACAGCCAAGACACATAACTCATAAAAATATTTGTTGTGTCAGATACCTCCCCACCTGAGAAATGCTATATTTAAAGTCATGTAATCACTATGTATTCCCTTTATCAACATATTCTTTTCTTGCAAAGCTAATTACAGGTGGTTAAATCACAATTCAGAATGAATAAAGGAGTGATAAGTACTTAAAGGAAAAATGCACCTTTTACTTTTCCACTTTTTCAGTGTTAGGGTGCAAGAACATTGCAAGATGCAATAGATGGATTTCAAAGTTATTAAAATGATGAATAAAAAAAGGACAGGTGGGAAACTAGCCCTGAGAAGTCTGAACTTTAAAATTCTATAAAACTTCATTGCTAGAGACTGCTTTGTAGAAGCTAATCTCAACCACTGATAGCAACTAATTAACTGCTGCACCTTAGGACAAAATGTATGACCTAGTACATACTCAGGCTATAGGAATTCTGGTCTTTGTCTTGAAAAAACAATTGATTTATTGAAGTTCCTTCAATTTTCATCTCTATAAAGCAAGCACTGGTTGGAACATTTGGGCCCTGTGTAAGTACACATAAGGCCTAGGGTGACCCTGTGCAATGATAACTTCACTTCTCATATTCCAACACTAGTTCCTAGTCATGAAAAACCAGTGCTGCTGTCTATATCCTGTTCCCTTACCACCAGACTCCTCAGAACTGCAATGTGCCATAGGGGGATCTAAAGTCTTGAAACAAATTCTAAATGTTCTGGTACTGAATTTTACATGTTAAGGGATATAAATTTTTTTTCTCTTGAGGTACAAAAGAACCTTAATTATGAAGTTTGTCATGTGTAAGTTATGCATGTTTTATTTGAAAAATTTAATTTTCAGTGTATTTTGACATTCCTTTGAGAAAGCAGAACATTTTGAATAGGAAAAGTAGACACATTATCTACCCACAAGGACCTTGGAAAATTCATCTGAGCATTGAGGGCATTAGAAGGTGTTAAGCAGCACAAAAATTTTGGAAGATTGAGGGAAGAGATTTTTTTTTTCCTTTCAAGTGACTCATCCAACCATAATGAAGTCTCAGTTCTTGGTGTAATGCAAGTTTTTGTAATACACAGACTGTGTAGTACAGACTCAGTGCATTCAAGCATGTTTGGTAGTTACCTTAGTGCTTAGTGTTCTCTTTCCTAGTTCTCTGGAAAATTATTGTTATCTTGAAGAATATCTGCCTTAATACACTTTGAACTTGATTCCACCAGATGCTGAAGAGGTAAATTTGCACCCATAAATCTGAGCTCTGTGAATTCCCTGTATTCTAGCAGGCACTGAAGGTGATTTTCTAAACCCACGGGGCTGTTTCTTATCCCTGCCCAAAGGTAACACTGGAGGGTTGGAGGTTTTCAGCATTTATATTCAGCAACAAAGCACAAACAGGTGTACCCATAAAATTTATGTTGAAAATCCTACATGTCACCATATAGAAATGCTTTTTTTGTGCTTCTGAAAATAACCTTTTCTCATTCTTTCAGCATGACCTGTCAGTCCTAACATCAGTTATGCTTCCTGCTCCTGAGTGCCAGAATCCACTGCTTGTATGTTGTTTGGCTTTTGGTCAGCCAGAAATCAAGAAAGCAGAAATCTCATGTGAAGTAAATGATCAGTGTTTATTCTGTCTCCTATATTTATTCCAGATAGCTATAACACTGCAGGGGGTTAACAGGCAAGATCATTAATTCCAGAACCTCCTACATTTTTTTTTTCTAGCACATGATGCCATCTCTAAATATAACACCAGATTTGGCATGTGAAACACAGGAATGTTCCAATTTCAATACTTCTACACTTCTCTGACCACTCAAATATCCAAGAAGTGCTGATCTATGACATATCCATCAACAACACCTACTATGTGAGAATTAAATGCCTTGCACAAGAAAACATCATCTGCTGCCCCATGTATCTTGTTTAACTGCAGCTCGGGTTGCTTTTGTTCCGTAAATCTTGTTTTAAAACTTTCTCTCATAAAGCCAAAGTATGCAAACAAATGTAGTTTAAGGGGCCTCTCTCATGGATTTGAGGCTATCTTTTTTCCTGACTTCATCATTTCTGCAAAAGCACACGTTAGAACTGCATGAAATTAAATTAATGTTTTGCCCGATTTTGGCTTTCAAAAATTGATTTCAGTTTATGTAAGTGGGCTCCAGCTACCACAGTGCTAGAAGAATGAAAAATATACTATTGCCAAACTTGCCCCAAGGTGAAATCTCAAAGACAGACTTAAAAATACCCACAGGTTGGTTTGTTTGGTTTTTTGTTTTGTTTTGGGTTGGTTTTTTGTTTACTTGTTTGGTTTTGGGTTTTTTTTTTGCTTTTTTCTCTGTTTTTTTTTAATATTTGGGCTTATTTTCTTCTGTTCATTTGTTTAGGGGTTTTTGTTTTGGGGTTATTTGTGGGTGTCTGTTTTATTTTTCTTTAATTGTAACTTTCAAGCTACTCCTGCTTCAGAACAGAAACTTCTATGTGGTCACACCCAAGTCTTCAAGATATAGCTGACATTGATATGACACAATATTGTATACAATAAAATATTTTTAGAATAATAATAAACAAAGATTTAATAAACAAATACAATTTTATGTTTTCAACTGGATTTAGCTTCAAGACTTCTTTGTAAACAAAAAAATTATATTTTTCTTTTAACACGTACTGTAGTGGTATACTTGATGTATTCTGTGACATTTTACTTTTCTAGAATTTTCTAATAGTTTGTAAAGTAACTACGATATTTTCACAACAATCTCTTAATGCCAACTCTGAAGTCAAGTTTCTGGAACTATAGTTAAATGCTTGATTAAGCAAGGAACAAGTTTTCAGAAAAAAATATAGAGAACTAGTGCTCACTCAGCAAAAAGTTTTGATAGCTCTAAAAATTTTAAATAGAGTGAATTGACTTTATAAACAGGGACTTTTTCTAGTAAGGACATTGCAATATGATAAGCATGTGCAATTTTTCAACAATCTTTCATGTTTTGCTTTAATTTATGAATACAATTGGAGAAGGGTTTCAAATGTTAGAGAAGATTTAAAACTTCCCTTTGATTTTTTTGAAGAAGTTTTATTTTCATACTGGCAACACTTCTCATTCCAATTTGTGCTGTTAACTATAAGTAAGTTTTCAAAGAGTTTTCTAGGAGTGAGCAGATAAATACCATGACCAAATCTTTCCTCATATTCATCTCCTTAAAAATACGTTCCAAATGGTTTGTACTGGTATAACTGAGAACTTGGTTAAACTAATTAATTTTTTATTTAATATTTGTAAATTCCATCATGAAGTTCTAAAAGGTGCCAACTTTTAACTTTGCTGTTTCAAGGATCTTGAGTAGATTTTAATCAGAAGAAGAGTTAGAAATGTTCAAAATTCATAAAGCAGTATATTAAATTATTTAGAAAGTAGAGCATTTAGTAAAGAGAAGTCTCCTAGTACACAAGAATTGATAGCAAACTATCCTTCCTGTAAATACAGACTTAGTTTTTGTATTCAGTCTTTGAAGAAGAATATTTTATGTACTAAATTTAAAGAACACCAAAGAAGTATTGTCCTATTGTAGGTCAAGGGCCATTTTTTAATCTTTTCCCTACATTTGTCTCATCCTCTGAGCATCTTATTTTGTAAAACATTATCATTTGGAATGTGTTGAAAATGTTAAATAAATAACCAAGTAAAATTATTTAAGTTAAATTATTATTTACATTAAGCTGAGCCTATTTTACTACCTTGTAAAAAATAAAGTGAACTCCATCCTTTCTCAGCTTGACAACTCACTAAGAGAATTTTCTACTTCAAACAAGAAGAAAGAGTGAAAAAAGATTAAGAGTGTGTCTGTATTTCACAGTGCAGAAGAGAGCAAAGGATCTGCTTTTATTAGGAAATTAACTCAAGTGAAAATCTATGCTACCATGACAATACTGCTTTCAGCACAAAACCTTGGATATCTCAGTGCAGTTCCTCAGTGTCAACATACACTCTGTAGCCTCTGCAGAAACTGTCTAGGATTCCTAGTCCTTTCAACATCTGCTGAGATCTAACTCAATTAAATTCTCTTAGCAGGAAGATTGATTGATTAAAGGAGATTCTACATCTCTTCTTTGGGTGTCATTCTGTAAAAAAAACATTGAAAAGCTTCACTCACCATTCTGACAAATCAATTAAAATCAGAGCTCTATCAGTCTGTGTTGACAGGGATTTATCCATGCAAATGAATGAACTTGGAATTCAGAAATTCAAAGTGATCAAGCTTCACATAGTCATAAAAATCTCAATTCAAACTCCAATGTATTCCTGAAGTTTATAGAGAAGTGCAATGATTACTGTGGAACTCTGAACAGAATTCTCTAAGGGAAAAATACACTGCGAGGGACACAGGATATGCAAGACAATGAATGTGATTGATAAGTGTAACTGATAACATATGTGCACTTGTAGAAGACATTTAATAAAAAATCTACAGTACAAAATCAATGAAGTAAAAAATTAAATAGGTTTAAATCTGGTTAGCTGGTCAATTAGGAAAAATAAATTTCAATACTAAATCACCATCATATGAGAACTGTTGCTAGTGGACTTCCACCCCTATCTGATCCTGGTTTTTACTATATCATGTGCTCTTACACTCTTACAAGTAAATTAGAGAAACATGCATTATATAATTAGGTGAGAGTTTCATCAATAAAGACATATATATATATATTTGTAAAATTTGAAAAAGACCCAAGAACAGTTACAACAATGAGTAGCATAAAATACAATTGCAGGGAAGGATGTAGCTCTGTGTGGTGCTACCAGGACATACTTGTGTGATATATTACTTACATTTCCCATATTTCTGCTCTGTATGCTGCATAAATGTTGAGGCAAAGGCATTTCCTCCCTCTGTTTCTTCATATATTAGAACCACCTTTTATATAAAAATATACTTTCAGTGCCCAGGGTGCTGTCCTGAAATGTTTTTTACATCAGGATACCTGGTTTGCTCCTTGTTGCATACAAAGAGAGAGACTAAACTGCTACTGACAACATTCATATTTGTAAAAATAAGATGAAACTTGCAAGAAGAAAGCACACCCCTTTTAAAATCGTGTAGGGAATATAATGTATTTTAGTTTTAAAAAGTAATGAAGGTACACTTGGCAAATTGTTTTAATGTGAGCTTCCAGTTGTAAACTTGGAAGTTTAGCAGTCTGTAAACAGGGAAATGGTGCATATCAGAAAATAGAAGTCATTGTACACTATTTAAATTATCTCAGTTTTGTTGTATGGAAACATATTTCAGTCTAAATGTCAGACCTTTGGGAAAAATGAAGAGAAACTGACAAAAAAATCAAGACAGTTAAAAGCATATTTAAGGTCAGGAAGTTTTAGCTTGTAGAACACTAAAGACCCAAGAAGTTAGTAGCACATATTTTACAGAAAATGTGTCAGATAAGTATAAGTTCACCAAGAATGAATAAAAATTGAGGTTCTTAAAAACCAAGGTTTTGGTGCAAGAGATGCTGAAAATGTAGTTTGTGGTAAGTGGGACATCAGATGTTATATTCATAATTTCTTCATGTTCTAGAGCCAATGAACACTCTATATTTTTCTACATTTTTACCTTTGACCTTCTGTATGATACTCATGAGCATAAATCATGTTTAAAAACAGGTTGTCTTTCCCTAGGAACACAGTCTGGTTTCCATTAAGGCATTGCGTTTTATCTTTGGATTTTAAAATTCAAGTTACATTATTTTGTGACAGCTGTGAAAGAAACTTAATCACTCTGCTTTCCCCTTTGCAGATGTGGTTTACACCTCAGAGAGGTAATGATGAATCAGGTAGCATTTAGAAGATGAGGAAGAGGATTTTTCTTTCTAAGCATTAGGTGGAGCTCATGGGGAATCAATTGTAAGGTAGTGTACACCTTACAATTTAATGCAACCATTAAATGTAAGGTGTACACTACCTTACAATGTATCAGTTATCAGTGGAAACTGTTCTGGGAAGGGGATGGAATAAAATCTCACTAAGGATAAATGAATCCCTAGAAACTTCCTGATGCAGTTGTCTTCTACACAGACACACTTTCCATGGCAACAGAGTCTTCTATGATAAAATTTCTACTTAAAAATGTTTGGAAAAATAATTCCATTTAATCTGGTTTTGATTTAGATTGCATCACTTTTCATATTGGGGTACAAGCAGCTGAACAAAAAAAAAAAAATATCACTGTGAGAAAAAGTTTTGAATACCCCAAACTCATTTCAGTCAGTAAATTCAATTGTGCTCACAAATTATTAGAAGAAATCTGTCTCAAAAGTCTGTAGACACTTATCATGAAATATCTTAACACCAGCAAAAGTACAAACAAAAGGAGTTAAAATTGCCTTATGGTTAGGTAATAGATATGTGATAGATATAGCTATTTGTTTTCTGATTAGATTATCATTGTTCTTCTATTTAGGCTGTTGATGGAGATACTCTTGAAGGAAAAGTTTTAATTTTACATCATAATATCATTATTTGCATAAAAGTTCACTGAAAGCAGATAGATAATGGGAATTAACACAAGAGGAAAGAAAGAGAAACTAGCATTAAAACTAAATGCTTATTTGAAAATTATTATTATATATATATTTTTAAATAAAATTTCACCTAGGTATCATTTCATGGACTTTTATTTCTGTTTCATAATTCATATGAGGATCAGAAGTAGCAGAAATGAAACAACTGCTACTCCAATGCCAGTCTGACAATTGAAACAATCTAGAGAAATAGTCAGATGAGTTTGAAGGTTTCCAAGAGGTAAATGCATTGACTGGAATATGGTGACAATTAGCATGACACACAAAAAAGAAAGATGGGCTGCATATTGGCAAGTCCTTTCTTACTGACAGTCTTACAAAAAAGGGCACTAAGGGGTGTCAAGTTATGAGACATCCAGAGTAATATATCAGGAAATGCTACATAGACCACTAGATTTATACCTTATCACCAAATGGGTCTTTTCAGTGTGGAAGAGAAACTCTGTTCTCTTGTGGAAATTGTTAAGGGAAATACTGAGATTGATACGAAAGAAATATGAACAGAAATGCCTGTGTGTTTAAACACTAGAGCAGGAGTAAGGGGTTAAAAGAAATGGCTTCCATTTGTCACAGAAAACACTATCCCCAGGTCATTGCTTCCAGGATGATCTTCCCAGCAGTAAAATTGAGGAATGTGTTGCTCACCTGAAGACCAAAAGAGCTGCATTCTGATAAGACATGGATGACTGATCAATGGAAGTTCTGCAGCCATACGCCAGGAGCACAACAGCAAGAATGCAACATGCCACACACAGCAATTCTTTTCCTGATAGCTCACCAGAGAAAAGAGACTGTGACATATACATCAAATATATTCCAAGGAAAAAGAAAACAGCAAAATTAATTGGATTTTTAAAGGTTAAAATTTGCAGCCTTTTGAGGACTGCCCCATTAAGGCCAAAATTTGTTTGCTGTTGTTCATCAGAAAGACCTCAGAGATGTGGTCAAGTTTTGATTGTCAGTGTCCTTTGTCACCTCTTTGTACAAATGATCCTGTCCAGATCACTGGGTTCATGGCACCCTGGTCCTGGTGAGCATGTACGTGTATGAGGGGTCATAGATAATATGAAAAAAGGGCTGCAAGTGGAAAAAAAATCTTGCTGATTTGAGTCAGTAAAAATCTTAAAAATCTTGTAAATAATTTTCTCCTCCCCCTTCCATAAGTTCTCCTGGTTAATTTTTCTTGAACTGGAGTGAGGCTTTGTCTGGCATTCTTTTCAAGCACTCCAGGAGCCTGGCTTTGCCAGGAAATATGGGTAGTGTGATAGCCTTGACTGCACTTGAAAGAAAGAAGCTCAAACATGTTGGTTTGTTGCTGTTAGAAGAACAAAGAACTTGTGAGAAAAATGATTTGAACTTCAATTTTTCAAAAATGAAATAGGAAAAATCTTTTTGTCAATGCAAATATGCCTATTTTCTGTGAGGCAGGAATGGATAATTTTATCTTTTTCTCTATGTACAAATCCAGGTTAACCTCTAGAAATACAATTCTGAACAGTGACCATGATATTTTTGGTGCACTTTAATACTTAACACAAGAGAATAGAGTGCTCAGTAGCCAACAAAAATACAAATAAAAGAAAATTTGTTAATGAAAGGCTTAAAATATGGTATTATCTGAATGTCTGTTCACAATTTGGAGGGTAAAATAAATGAGCAGGGGATTTCAGGGGGAAGCAATTGGTGTTTAATAGGACAAAACAAAAGAAAGACAAAGATGAACTAATTTCCAGAAAGAAAATTCTCAGCTACATAAATGATATTAAATATCAAGTTCTGGGTTTTGACCTCTAATTTAAATGCTTTTTTTCCTCGGCAGTTTTATGCATTCATCTACAGTTTTTGAGAAATGTCTTTGAAATGTGAGTAATAAGGAATGCATTAGTATGGATGTTCTCCTTACAAGGACTCTGCCTCAGCCAGTTAATATTTTATTTTCATATTTTACATGCACATCTTCATCTTATGTCTGTTAAGCACAAAGATTTTCAGGGGAACAGTGAAGATCATAAGCCCTTCTTGGGAGTGGATACACTTAAAATGCAACAATAAAGGATGTCTTCTCACATAGGATCTAAACACAGAATTTAATTTTTATTTTACAAGCTAAATCTACACCTGCTATGAATCAGAGGTACTGTTAGTCACTCATTGCTGGGTTTTTTTATTTCTACCAGCTGACAATTTGGCCCTTAAAATGTTCTCATACAAGCAGGGATGGTAAATCCACCTATTTGGTTTCCCTATTGATTGCATTGCACAACTGTTTCCAGTTGTTTACAGTTTTGCCAGACTTTAAATATTTGGTCTGGAATTGCTAATCATGATTCTGTTCTTTACCCTGTGTAATTCTGGCAATCAGGGGAATGTTTATATCTATTTGCCATCAGCTTGAAAATCTAGCTACATGGTTATGAGCATTTGCAAAATTGCAGTCCATGCAGCCTTGTTTTATAGTTCATTTAAGCAGTCCAAATCCTGCTAGATTCTGCTCACTAAGGATTAAACAAGGCTCTCCCTAAAATGGCAGTTCTGCAAAGTTCTGCCAAGAATGATTTTGGATAACTCTTCTGAGACTGTAGTTGTCATCTGTAGGAAGAAGACACTGCAGAATTCAAATCCCAGAACCACAGGGTTTACAACCATGATTGCACTGAATCAACACAAGTGTGCAGGAAACCTCAAAAACTGAGACTTCAGGTTAAGGAAGTGCACAGATAATGTATTAACTTAAAAAACTGAGAACAGTTTGGGAAGTCTGTGCAGAGAGCAGCTCAGCAGTGGTAAGAAATATTTGAAATAACTGCAGTACAGAAAAGAGCAAGACTCAATGGATAGAGATTTGTTATACAGTCTAAAGAAGCTAAGGATTGGGATTCTGAGGTCCTGAGGGAAGAAAGGAGGAATTATTGGTGTGACATGGAAGGAAAGAAAAGAATTAAACCAGGACTGACTAAGACTCCTGGAAGCAAAACAAAGTAGACAGTAGAAATAGAATGGCTGTCTGGTCAAAGAGGGCATACCTGGGACAGGAGAAGATTTTTCCTAACAATGTCATACTGGAATCATGCTTGGGTTGGAAGGCATATTAAAAATAATCTGGTTCCAACCCCAATTCCATGGGCAGGGTCACCTTTCGCTAGACCATACTAAAGAAATATTTATTTAAAAACAGTACTGGAGTACAAAAGTACTAAAGAAATACTTACAGAAAGGTATCGGTTGAAGTATTCTGTGGTGGACTGACCTTGGCTGGCTTCCATATGCCCACACAGCTGCTCTCTCATGCCCTCTCATCAACAGGATCTGGGGAGAAAACTGGGTGAAAAAGCTTGTGGGGCAAGATAGTGGCAGGGAATGACTAACCAATGAATGTAATAGGCAAAACAGACTCGAACTGAGGAATAATAATTTAATTTATTACAAATTAAAATACAGTTAGGTAATCTGAAGAAAATAAATATTAAAGCCATACCTTTCCCTCACCCTTTTTACCCAGGCTTAATTTCATTATTTCATTCGTGTCTCCTCTATCTCCTCCCTGCCCCTCTCCACGGTAGTGTGTGTGAGGAATAGGGGGTAATGGTCTATTCATAACAGTCCCTTTTTGTAGCTCATTTCTTCTCATGTTTATCTCCTTCTCATGGAGGAGGCCTTCTATAGGCCCTCTACAAGGGCTGCTGTCCTTCAAGATAAACCTACTCCATTGTGGGATTCTCCAGAGGCCTCAGTTCCTTCAAAGACCGTTCACCTCCTCCAGTGTTGGTCCTCCACTGCCTGTAGTGAGGATATTTGCTCCAGCCTGGTCCTCTTTACAGGCTGGAGGGGAACCTCTGCTCTACTATAGTGTCTTCCACAGGCTGAGGGGAAATACCAGCATTAATGCCTGGAGCCCTTCCTCCCCATCCTCTGACTTTGGTGGTGACAGGCTTGTTTCTCTCATGTTTTTCTCCTGGCTCTTCATATTTGGGGTTTTTTGTCTGGTCTTAATTAATTTTTTTCCCAAATACGCCACCAGCTTGACTGATGGGCTCAGTTGCATCCTGCAGTGGGTCTGCTGAAAGCCCTTGAGTTCAGCAAAGAGCAGCCCCAACCTGCTCTCATAGAGGTTATTCTTGCAGCTGCCCTGCAGACAGCTCTTAGCCGTGGACATCCAAATGGGTATGCCTTGAGAAGCACATTTCAGAACCAGATAAAATCTAAGATTCCTGGATCTCAATATCACCATGGATATTGTCCTAATAAGCTCACTGGTGCATCCAAGTTTACCTGATGGGGTAAAAGTCAGAGCATTAGTCATAGTCCTAGCAACCAGAGCAACGCAGCTTGGAGCAGGGTTGGCATCTATTCAATCTCACTTCCAACACAGCCTCCTGGATGACCTTCTCTTGGAAACCAGAATGTGGAGAAGGAGGAAACAAGGGAAAGCAAGCGCTGCAGAAGCACCTTCCAGCCAGGTCTGAAGCAGTTAAGGGTGTGCATAACGAGAATATGGGCTGTATGTGTTCTTCTTTTACTCACAGCTGCTGCGGCTCATTTCCTCGCAAAGTGGTTGCATAGTGAGCGGTAAATACAATCACCCTCTTAACTAAGTAGAAATATATTTTAACCTTAAAAATGTTCCAACTCTCATTGCAACATATGCACTTAATATAAGCACTGCCAGACTCATAACTCCTCTGTATACCTTTAATGGGAGTTTAACTAGCTAGATTTGATCACCCTTTTACCTTTCTCCAGATACTTATAATCAGATCATGAAAGTGACTGCTGGAAAATACATTCACTGATGAAGAAAGTTAGTTTTCCCAGAACTAATATGAAATCACAATCCTACACAAACCAAATTGCTGGCATAGTCTTCATATTCCAGAGAATAATTGTGAAAACTATTTTTGCAACAGTAAATCTGCTTGTCTGTCTAGCCTGAAACAATAGGCCCACACATTCTGCTAAAAAAAGGTGTCACACTCTTTTTGCAAAGGCCTTTTAACATAGAGAGGATATTTCCACTTAATTTCTCCATGCTGCTAAGATTAAAAAAAAAAAAACTGTTTCAAAAAAGACAGTTCTCAGACATCTGATTTTCAATGCCCACAGAATTATCAGTATGATCACTTGCCATTGGATTATATCAATCCTTATTTGGATTAGAATAAAATCTAATAAACTGCCTTAGTTCAGCATAGACAATAGTTTAATTTTCTTGAATTCACTGTATTATTTTCATCAAAACCCTTTCATCCAAACATATTCTCACCATTTACACTAATTGTATTCATCTTGTGATGCAAACAACTATAGACAGCTGTTCAGCTGGAGGGCAGCCCTGCACAAGGGAGCCTGAGGGTCCTGGTGGACCACACTGAACACAAGTGGTGTCCTGGGCTGCATCAGGAGGAGTGTTACAGCAGGGCAAGGGGGGTGATTCTCGCCCTTACTCAGCCCTGATGAAAACACACCTGGAATTCTGGGTCTGGGACTCCGCTCCCCAGTACCAGAGAGATGTAGACATGCCAGGGAGAATTCTGTGAGGGGCTCCTAATATCATTTCTCTAGCACCTCTCCTATGAAGAAATGCTGACAGAGCTGGGATTCTTTAGCTTGGAGAAGAGAAGGCTCTCAAAATTGGTCAATAGATAAAGGAGGCAATTATGAAAACAAAACTGGTCAGTCACACTTAAATGATGAGTATTGGAATGTGGGAATGTCTATTTCATTAAGGTTATATGATCAAGAACCTTATCAAACAGAGTGTAAGGACCTTATCAAATGGTGTGATAAGGAAAACCAGGAAGTCGTAGAGAAAACAGACACAAACTTGAAAAACATAAGGGAGACAAAGTCAAGAAATAAACCTTGTCAGTTACTAATTGATGGACTATCAAGAACTGCAGACAAACCAGGATTTTGCTACTGATAAGGATGTAAGCCTGAGCATCCAGGATGTTGGAGTGGGGTTGAGAAATATGGAAACTGATGAGGAAATGTGCAGGGCAAAAGGATGAGGAGACACAGATGGAGAAGAGACAGAGTTATAACCCAGGCTGGTTGTATGTAAAAGGGGGGGTTCATCTTTGTTTGATGGCCACAGCCTATCCTATTTTCTTATTAAATTTTTCCTAACTACATCCCTGCATAGTCTTACTTGCTCTCCTGTTCTGTGAAGCTGTGTGAGATCTATTTTTGTGTGTGAGTGACAGCTGGAGTCACACTGGGGTGTAGGTAGGTACCCCTGTTTTGTGGTGTCAGCTGCTGGAGTGAGAATGGGGGGTCTCAGTGACTGAAATGAGTGGGGTCTTAAAACCCTACCCACTGGGGAGGGAATGGCTTGTCTCCCAAAACCAGCTACTGGGAGGGATCAGAATAAGTGAAGTGAGTGAGGGGCTTGTCACTGGTATCAGGTGGCTGGAGGGTGTTACAGGCATTTAGGGGGACCTGTAGGTCTTGGGTGCCTGTGAGACAAGTATGCAAACACTGTATGTTTGATTGTGAGCATCAAGCTGGAGTGGCAAGAGGGTCTGGGGACACGTGGAGCAGGTAAGGGGGCTTGATATACCTGTGGGGCTACCAGGGAGACAGAGGGTGTCTGCCAGAAATCGGGACTCTTGCAAATATGTGTGTGCTTGTGAACATAGAGAGTGTTGTGTGTGTCCCTGCACTAGTGAGTGCTTGTCTCCACCAGCTGAAAGAAACCATAGGACTTGACTGCTTGCATTAGTATTTTATATGGGTTCTGTATATGCTTGCTGTTGGAAGGAGAATAGTGTAAGCAGTCATTTAGGGTGCATATTTAACATTACCTAGATTTTCGAATTTTGGAGCATAATCCTTTTGGACTTCCAGAAAAAATATTATCTATCAAAGCAGAGGTTTATTTAAAAGGATATGCTCTATCCACAAAAACCCATAAGCACCATTGTCCTGTTCCTTCAGCTGTGTTGCCTTTGTGTTTTTGAGATCACAGGATTATTCCCTTACTGAAGGATCCTCACTGAAATTCAGCAGGAAATCTTGGTTTGTGTCTCTTTTAAATTTCTTGAATATTGGTAAACATCACTCTCTATTTGTTCATCATCTGTGCTAATTTTGTTAAAATATGATTATACCTCCATTCAACAATGAAAAAATTTAAGTTAAGCAGCAGAAGAAAATATATGTATTCTATTCCTAATTTCAGGTACATCCAGAAAAGGAAAATTATTCTCCTTTAAACATGGATGTAATTTTTTGATGGGCATTTATGCCAGAAAGGACAGGACTTGCTCGTATGCAAGTGAGTGCATTTGAAAACAAAAGAAACAATTTTCTTAGTGAGTGGAGGAGGAAACAATTTGAGATCACAGTGTTTTGGTCAGAACAATGGAGAAAAAGCAGTGGAAAGACCTGACTTCTACAGTTAGGGGTGATTTTTTTGGAGTTCTGTCAAGGGAACTATAGCTGTGAATTATAACCTTTTTATAAATCTAGAACAAATTCCACTTGTTAAAATCAAGTGAGCATTACAGAGAGTTAAGCAATATTAAATAGGTGACCTATTGACAAAAATGAATTAGGCTCAGAAAAAAACATTTGTTAAATATAAATTAGGGGCTCTCTGAAACAACCTCCATAAAATATAGGAAAGTATGCCTCCACAAGCATAATAGGAAACAAAGGACATACATCATATGTGGCAAAATAATTATGAAATGCAACTTTATCACATGTGGCCAATGTTTCCAATTATTTCTGTAAAATAAGACCATTTTTTTCCATTAATGATGTTGCAGATAACTCACTCAGAGGATCATTACTGGTAGGAGAACTCTCCATCTCTTTAATGAGGAGCTCACAGGGCTTGAAATGATACTGAAGTAATTATAAGATTGACTCAAAAGTGGGAGTGAAAACTTCCATGGAGACATACACCAAACTAACGTGGAATTGAAGAGTTCCCCAGAGAGTGAACAAATGTAGGATGGCCTTAATATGCTTTCAATTCTTGCTGAATATTTAATTGCAAGTATATGTTGATAAACTGTTGCAGGTTTTTTCATTGGAAAGCACATTCTTTTGTCACCCATGAGAAAAAATTATGAGCAAGTACAAATACATGTGTAGAAGTGAAAAGGTTTGCATTTGACAGCAAAATAATAAAAATAATGCATTTAATTTTTTTTTTTCTGTCAATTTAAGAATCTGAGTGAAGGGACATGTAAGCATACCTTCTGTAATTTAGAAAGCTTTTAGATCACTAGAATAATTCACAGTAACAACCTAAAGTCTTAATTAGTTTACTCCCTTTGTGTCTTTATATACAATCCTGGACTAAAAGTCATGAGTCTAAGGCATAGAGCAAAAGATGAAACCATGTCAAATATTTCATATTAATTTGTTTTCATTTCTGATATTGATACTGAAGAAAAGTAGAAATTCAAAGGGAAACAGAAGATAGTAAATGAAATTGTTGAATAAAATGTTACTTAATTTATTAAGGAATTACATGAGAGAACAGAAAATATGACACTGATGTACCATCAAGTCAGGTACATCAGCAAAAAAATGTGTATAAAAGCGTGTTTGAAAGACAGACTGCAACTTCATTTCTAACTACATGTGTATAAATAACCATGCAACAGACATAAAAAAATTTCTTTGCAACAATTCAAGAGCACATCCTATCAATATTTCTCAACCCTATTAAATACCCCGTTGTTAACATAGGAACATACACAGCCTTTGCTAGTCTAAGAATCTCCACCCTTTTCTGCCACCACAGACAGCACCAGCCTTGTACCTTAGTGGTTTAGGAAACGGAATTATCACACTAAGAATGTAAGCTTAGAGACTTTTTATATATAAGGCAATTAAACTAAGCAAGAAAAAAATCACATTGGACTACCTTAATACTCTTTATAATGAGGACCAGACCCTTCCTATGTTCTAATGTAAAATTTTAACAATATCAGAGCTTCCAAGATGGCCCAAGCTCCATTCAAATGAACTGCCCACATAGTACAAAACTCTCGTAGCATTGATCTGAACCAGAACTATAATATTGCACTGTGGGAATTAAATGAAGTGAACATCCATTTATTTTTATGAGAATACTGCAGGTGTTAGGTTTGGAAGGTTAAGTTTGAAATAGTATGCTGGTAAGTGATACTGCAATGACTAGGCTTTCTGGTCAGCTAAGCAGGACAGCAATAGCAGGGGAGATTTTCCTCTTCAATCAAGAATTTGCAAGCCCTGCAATGCATGTAGGAGAAAAGATAAGTATACAGCCTCATTGTATGTGAACTCTTGGTAGCCATAAGATGCAGTGCTGAACACTGCACAGCTTGGGCCTAATTTACTGGGAATATTACTATGAGTTAAAATAGTGTCATGGGAAAGCTGAGGTGTCTGGTCCTTTGCAGTAAAGACTGCTCTTATAAATCAGTGATAGTATCAGACATCTTATATTGTCATGGATTTTAAAAAAATGCAATAAAAATTATGCTTGAAAGAGTTAATGAGGGAATTCAAGAGCAATAAAAGATCACAAGGCTAGCCCTTTATTCCAGCCAAAGAAAATGGTGCTAAATTGTAACCAGGTGTTTTTATTTCCTGATTCGCAAAGTATTGCAAACTCAGCACTCTGTGCTAGAAAGTCTCTGTGCTAGCAAGATGCAGTCTCACATACACAGAACATTCATGAGATTCACCTAACCCTTATAAAACTTTAGACTTCCCGAATTAATTTTGTGAATTCCAATTGATGTATGTCCCAAAACATACAGAGGGAGCTGGCAGAAGAACATGTCAGGCCATTCTCCATCAGTTATCACCAGTCCTGATTAACCATGGAGATCCCAGATGGCTGGAGGTTGGCCAATGTGACACCCAGGGTCAAAAGGATGATCCAGGGAACTTCAGACCTCTCAGCCTGATCTTGATACTGGGAAGGTTATGTGGCAGATTGTCTTGAATTCAATCACACATCACAAACAGGACAACCAGGGGATCAGGCTTGATCCTAAACCAGAGTGGGTTTAGGAAAGACAGGTCCTGCCTGACCAACCTGATCTGTTTTTCTGACCAGGAGACCTGCCTAGTGGATTAAGGAAAGGCTTTGGATGCTGTCTGCCTGGACTTCAGTGAAGCCTTTGACACTGTCTCCCACAGCATTCTCCAGAACCGGCAGCCCACGGCTTGCACAGGTGCACTCTTCACTGTGTGCAGGCCTGGCTGGATGGCTGCGGCCAGGGAGCTGTGGGGGGTAATTATTAAGGCAGTCCTGCTTAGTTTCTTAATGATCTGGACCAGAGGACCGAGTGCACCCTTAGCAAGCTTTGCAGATGACTCAAAGTCATCTTTGATGACACTTTGATCAACACTCAGAAAAGTGTTGATCTGCTGGAGGGTAGGAAGGCTCTGCAGAGGAGTCTGGGCAGGCTGGATTAATAGGCTAAGGGCAAAGGTAATAAAATAATAAAAGGTTTAATAATGCAAAGTGCTGGTACTTTTTTTTTTTAGGTATTTTCCAACATTAATGTTTCAATGATTTTAGGATTCTAAGACTCTTGGAAGTGATGACAAATAATCAGAACCTGTGATGACACAGGTGATCAGACAAATAATGCAGAACTTATTTCTTCATTAGTGTCATGTAGTTTTGTATATGCAATTCTTCTGTCACATGGATAACTAAACTGTACTTCAGCCACTTTGCAGAGTGCTACTCCCTAGCACCAGACTGAATAATGTGCTGCAGTATCCGTTCTCAAACTCCACTGAGCCATTTTCAAATGGATTCTGGTATAAGAACAGCAGTACAAAAGGATTTCAGAAGGCAGTTGATAAGAATTTCTTTTATAGGAGCTGCAAGAAATTCTAAAAAATTTAAACATTAAAATTTTCCTTAGCTAAGATTTTTTCCTTATTTGAAATTGCACTGAAGATCCTTTGTTTTCCTTTATGGAATTGTGGGTATTTTCTTTCTATTTAAACTGCTCAGAAGTTAAAAACCATTCACATATAAAGAAATTTTTACTCCCATCTGGCAACCTGGATGGATGTTAGTCTCCTATATATCCTGAGTCATATTTGATAGGTCTGTATGCCCTGGCAAATGTTTGGCATAGCAGTAAACATAAGACTCCCATGTTAGGAACCACGGTTTGTACTAAAATCAGGTACACATCTGATTTTAATAGAAAGTTGGACACCCAGACTGATTCAGTCAGGTCCTTACAGCCTGTGTAGACATTGAGATAAAGAACTGTAAGTGTGTTAAGGGTGAACTGACTTCCCAGGGCACAACAAAATCATCTGCACAATAGGTGCCTCCTGATTCCTCAGAAGCTCCAAGTTTTCCAAGGTAACTTGATAAGCCAGATATAGTACAGCATTTACTTGGTATCTAGACTCTTCTGAATCCCTAACTGGAAACCATGGCATCCTGCAACATCTCAAATGGCACTAGAAAGACGTGTAAGCAAATTAATCAAGCCTTTAATTGCTATATCTCAGTGGTATATTTGATGTAGCTGCTCAGCCCTATCAAGGGATAAAATTGTTTAGGCCATGTTCAGAAGAACATCTGTAAACGGAAACTTTCAAGAAAAAAAACAGCAGTCCCTTAACAGACATTACATATCAGCTGGAAAGCAGTCCAAATGAAGTAATATTTCATCCTTCTCTCATTTGCTTCTCAAATTTTTATGAGATTGGATTCTTTGACCAAAACATGCACATTGACTACACAGAAAGACATGGACAGTTTTACACTGTTAGGCTGCTAGAAATTTGGCTTCCATTTCTGACAAAGGAATATGGTTCTATGCATATTAAGGAAAAGATAAATTAAGAAGATATTTATCAGAGTATTAAGAAGCTGATTCAGTCCAAACACCTTTTTGAACTGAATCCTGAAAATTCAAATTTGTGTCATCTTCATGATATGAATTCAATACTGGTATGAAAGAAGCTTATTCATTTCATTGTTTTATTACTTCTCAGATTGCAACAGCTCTTGGTCATTAATCCAGAATAGAAATGTTTGACATACAGGGTAAATAAAACTTATAAACCCATGAGTTTTCCAATTCCAATACTTGGAAAAAAATGGGTTATTTTTGTACACAACAAAAGTGATATTTGGGCAGATGGAAGTCCAGAATCGTATCTTTTTTTATTTCTTTTTCTTTACTTAACCTTCATCATGAGGAAAAAAATTAATGTAATTTCCTTATTAAATATTAGCAAAAAATTACAATTCACCGACACAAGAATTTTTTAGAATCTTACAAAAAAATAATGAAAACAGAGAATTCCATGGTCTTGAGTAAAGACTGCCATATGTTCCTTCCCTTAGCATCTGTCTTCTCAAACTAAAGGCACTTTAGTTAGGAAGCCTGAATGCTTCAAAATAAGCATTTTATAATTTAAGAATACTGGTAATCTTGTTTGCTTTGTTTTCCTTGCATTGTTCACCTAAGAGCTATAAATAACAAAGAACCACTTCTATAATTTTTTTAAGATAGACTTTACACAGCAAATGATCTTGAAATAAACTCTCTTTATTCTATGAAACCAACTTTTTTTTTATTTTGTTCTGTTTGATTTGGCTGAACTTTTCAAGCATCTTCCACAGCATTTACATGTAATGAAAGCACGTTTTTTAGCAATATCTGCAGAAGTGTCGCTGCAATTTCTTTCAGAGGATCACATTCTTTGCAGCCAAACTGATCTTGAATTTCTTCAGTGAAGGGTCTTTCTTTTAGAGATATTTAGGTTTCTGTTGGATGTCTTTAAAATAGGAATGTCAGGAAGGGACAAAATATCATTATGAAAAAACTGTTTTGGAACATGAATGGGCTGATTGCACATTTCTTGTTGGCAATTCTCTGTAGTATTTAATGAAGGCATGCATTGTGTTATGATATTACATGCATTGTAAGCATTATTTATTTCAGTGGGAAGTTCTTCAAATAAAACTATGACTGTGAAGCACCACAATTTTTACAGTAAACTTTTAAATTCCAGAAACAACTTTTTCCTTCTTTTTGCTGAAACATGTCATCCATCATGACCTTTTTGCATCTATATGAATACAAAGTCTGTGCTTTGTAGCATTAGCCAGGAGCACAAGGAGGTCACAACCTCTCTCTCTTTTTCAGTCCTTCTAGATAATCCCTGTCTGATCAAATAAAATATAAATCTTGGTGGTAAAGTACATAAGACAAGACCTAATGGGGCATAATAAACATTCCTCCTATAAGCAAATCATTCCATAATTTTACACTGAAGGTTTTCTTTGTGTCCTCCTCTTGATCATCCATCTCAAGATGCTGTCAGAGACAAACTACAGGGTTAAGCATTTCTTAAATTGCTGTGCACCATGCATTGGAAAAAGAAGTTCTTCACATGACTACTCCTGCAGTTTTGAATAAATAATCTTTTGTCCATTTTAAATCAATATCGCTGTTGTTTGACAATGTATATTGTGATTACTTGTTTACTGGTGGGAAAACTCAAAAATCTGTTGACATTCAGAGAACCTGCATCAGCTTCAGATAGTGCTCCTGACAACAAAATTTTAAGGAAACAGTCTGAATTAAAAGCAAATTTAATGCAGTTTTTTTTTTTTTTATTTTGTTACAAGTATTTAGATTATAATAATTGGATCAAATTTCTGGTTTTCTAGAACTTCATCCTGCTAGCTCTAGAAGAGGCAAGAAAATTCTGACATCTAAATACAATTAAAATCTAGATTTTATATGAATGAGAAATGGAATACCGAAGAAGCAATACCAGTATTTAAAATAAATATAACAAAATCCTTGTTTGTTTTATGTCTTGCTATCTTTGATCCTAATGAGACTTTAAAATAGTCACATAGGCATAGAAAAAACAACTTTGTGAAACTCAATACTTGTTTGGTTAATTTTTTTTCCAATTGATAAAATATTAATGAGCTGCATTTTAATATTTTTAATTCCCAAGCAAAAACTTATAGTAGGATGCATATATCAAGATAAGAATAGGCTTTCATACACCAAAAGCACTCAAAACAAGTTCTGAAAGTAAAGGTTTACAATATAGCACCTCTAGACATTAAAGGTTACAACCAAGAATTAAATAGAGGGATGATAAAGTCTGCAAGACACTGAACAGGATAGACTACCCTGATTAAGACAGAGCACATAATTAATCTTTATGGTGGTCTGGAATTCTTCAAGTAAGATTCAATAAAAAAATAATCTCTGAGTATTTATATACCTTCAAAAGATCAGTCTGCAAAAATCCAGACCTGCTTAAGCAGACTCTTTGTCTATATATTGTAACTGCTGACTGGACTGACTTCCTTGGGACTACATACTGTTGCACATTCCCAAGAGTGCAGTGCTTAACTACATTTTGGAGTTTGGTTCCAGAAATCAGTTGTTTCAAAGGGCTAGCCTTAATTTACTGACAAACTTCATATTACACAATGCATGCTTTTTCAAGTCCTCTCCTTTACACTTCCTGTTTCTGGGAACTGACTCCTAACCTCAGCATCTTGTTATTTTTTATTTTTTTTATAACATAGTACTTAATAATTCTTGATTTTGGAGTTATGTGATAAAAACTCATCTGCACACCCACAGAGGAGCAGAGACACACAATAGTGTCTGCGAGCTCAAGCAATTCCCTCCCCTGGATGGCACAAGTCACACGAGCCACCATTTCATCACAGACCCATCTCCACAAACCCAAATAAGAACAGGGGCATTGTAGCAGGCAGGCAACCCAAATTAAGACCTCAGAAGAAGAGACATCCTATCTGAGAGCCTCCCAGATGTGTCCTGGAAGAGGCTCAGCCCCAGCGTACAGTGTGAAACCCATCAAGATGAGTCAGGGAGAGAGGAGCAGGGGGAGTGACTGAGTAGGTTGTATCCAAGCCCAGATGATGGAGGGATTTACGTACAAACACAGAGACAAATTAGTAGACCCTGATCCCACTCAGGCAGAGAGTGAAGGAGAATGAGTCCATAAATGCTCTTTGTTTCTACATGAGAGTTCAGTTTCTGTCTCTGTGTACCTTGCTGTGCATATGCACGTAAGGGACATACACGTGAGCTGTCCTTGTGTGGCCTCATTGCTTGCTGGAACTGAGAACATGAAGCTGCAGCAGACTTGACTTTACTTTCTGCTAGATTCTGTCCTATTCACTAGCACTGGCTTTTAGAATTGACCTATTTCCTATATTTTTATAATAATCTATCACTAATCCTTTGAGAGCCTTGTACTCTCATTTGGATTTGGTTGTCACTCACCACTGCAGTCAAAAGCTCTGTTTTCTTCCCCAATCTTCTGTCCTAGACTTAAGCGCCTTAACTTCCTCTGCTGTTTACTGGACTTCTCCCACACAAAATAGGAACCTCCAGGTTTATTGTACCCTTCTTTTCTGGAAGCTGAAGCAGATGTTTGATGCTCTGATACACCATTTTGGTTGCCATCACAGCCAGCTGACATGAAAATATAAAATTACATCAAAGTGACAGAATACAGTGGAAGAGAAGGTATAACTAGTCCAGTGGTTTATTCTTTTTATTGCTGAACTAGAAAGCCTGAGCAAAGCTTCTTTCCAAGATTACAGAAAAATTAACTCCTGTGTGGAAAATAACCACAAAAATAGTGCATTTCATCAGTATGTGGGAACCCTTTATGGCAAATACGTTCGAAAAGGAATGAAAATTCTCCTCACCAGATTGCAGGCAACTCTTCTGTTTCAACTTTTATAATTAATTATGACTGAAATTATGTGTTTTATAAGCCCCAGCTCTATTTTATTGGTTATTATTACTACTACCATCTGTGGGTGGATGCCTTTCGTGGTACAGGATGTGTTTTCTGCTTACCTAGAGTTCTATTTCAGCTTTCAGGTGTCCTTGCCATATTGCATTATTTATTCAAGAGAAAAAGATTAAGACTTTCCCTTGAAGAGTTTTAAATAACTTGTTAAAAACTGAGTTATTTTCTTTCTTTCTTTCACTTTATGTTTTTGGCTTCATAATGCTCTTTGTAAGTACTTTGCTCCATAGAGGTTTCTCTATTATAAATTGAAATTTAATTTTGGTATACAGTCTTCCATTCAACCACCACCTTAGGAATTCACATTTATATCACTTATATTGTTATATATTCAATTCTAGGCTTTATCTTTTCTCTTGAGCCCAATTACCACTGAAAGAAAATATATCTGTTAGGAAGTGGGACTTTTTGAAAGTGTCCTGTCAGCTATATGGAGAGAAGCCAATCCACTGCAGGCTTTATATATGTTCAAATAAATTCATGTGTGTATATATATATTTGTGTATATGTATGTAAAAGGAACGTAGGAGGGTGTAGAAGAGTGAAAACAGGAATCAGTAAAGATAAATGACAGGAAATAATGTGTATGTTTGTGTGGGAAGAAGAGAATGTGTTTGAGGTAGGGGGAGGAAGAGTATAATATTTCAGCCTTTGGTTCTGAAAATTTCTCCTGAGCAAGCAGATGCTCCTTCTCTTGCTATCAGCAGGGATCTGAGTACGTACAATGTGCAGACCTGATCTGACAGATTGGGAAAGAAACTGAACAGTTGAATTAAGTGATGTTAATGGAGAGGAAAAAGGTCCTTTTATCTTGACTCATAAATCTAGTTCTTTCCTCATCTGTGCAAAGCAGGCAGTTTCGGGAGTCCCTTCAGCTGGGCTTGCTGCTCGCAGCTCATGTTACTGTTTCCTCATTAATGCTGTACAGTGCCTACTGTACATCAGAAATAAATGTAAATGTAGAAATAAATGTTTGTTTACATCAAAGTGTGGGGATTTTAATATATACCACAAGCATTCTGCAAAATGCTTGTATTTAGCTTACATTATACCTCAGCAAAATTAACCAAGGACTATTGCTCTTCATGCCAGAATGCGTGTTTTGTCTTAAAATGCTAATAACTCACCAACTTCTGTGCTCTGGGCAGAAGTTTGTACAACCATCAAACATTTTTCCCTTCCTTTATTGCTAAGAAAATGAAATTTGAAACATAGTTGAAGGAAAATAAGGGCTCAGAGTTTTAAGACAAAACAAAAGACAGAAAACTTAATACTATTAATTTTCATGCAGTTTTAACATTATGCATGCACCTTAAATTGATGGATAGAAGTTGACACTGTATGGGGATAGACATAAAAACCAAAATTTAAGCTGCTGTGAGAATCATAATTAAATTCCCCAAAGCTTCAATAGAGCAGCATTCAGAATTGTAGCAATTTTACCACGTGAATACAGAATTTTTTATTTTTTTTTTGCAAATAGATTCCAATCAAATAATACATCAAATTCAGGATTTGACAGTGAGCTGTTCAAGGTGCAAGCATTGCTACATGGTGAATTGTCAAAACCTAAAACATGCAACTGAATCCTCAGCATGGATGAAAAGTGGTTCCCAAGTTAGGCTGAAATCATGGAGGAGCCAATAAGCTTGTGATTATAACAACACCTAGAGTGATGTCAATTATACAACTTGCTTTAGCAGTGTGTTCTTCATCTGTACCCATCTGTTCTTGGTATTTCAGTCATTCTTATTGCTCTGCCAAGACCCTAGAGAGGTAAGAAAATGCTATTCTCACTCTAATGAAACCTGTCCAGCACTATGCACAGTTGCTACAGGAATTCCTGCAAGGCAGGAATGTTCTGTATTTCTGAATCCAGTCTTATGGCATAAACACTGAAAGGGTTTTTGTGACCAAATGTAAGGCAACACAAGGCAAGACCATGATCTGCTATTGAAAGACATTGTTAAGAGGTCCTTTGCTCATAAGTCATCACACATCATTGACTGAAAGTCCAGTTAACAGTGTTTTCATGGCAGCAGCCCCAGCACTGCCTTTGGAATTGTGTATCTGCTTATCATGGGGATGCAGTAGCTTCTTATGAAAGCTCCTGTACTTTGATGAAGCTTCTTTGTCTAAACCACATTGCATTACAGGATCACTAGTTTGGAAGAGACCTTCAAGATCATTGAGTACATCCCAAATTTCCTCCATCCTGAACTAGATAAAAGCCCAGTTCTACAATATGCCACCAATACTTGCAGAATATTTTTCATTCTTGTACACAACATGAATTTTAACTAATTCAGATAATGAGTTTATTTAATAGTTTTCAAAGCAGCATGGGTTGGAGAGATACTAAGATCTCAGCAAAACGGAGATGTATTTTAGCAATTACTGAGACCACATGACGGTTTTAAAAGAACCTCGAGAAGAGATGACTGAGAAGTGATCTCATCAATCTCTATGAGTATCTGAAGGGAGGGTTCCAAGAGGCTGGATCCAGGCTCTGCTGAGTGGTGCCAGGCAATAGGACATGAGGCAATTGACAGAAACTGATGCACAGAAAGTTCCACCTGAATGTGAGGAAGACCTGTGCAGCTGATCAGGCCCTGGAACAGGTTGCCCAGAGAAGTTGTAGAGTCTCCCTCACTGGAGATGTTCAAGAACCACCTTGACACAATCTTGTGCCATGCCCTCTAGGATGACCCTGCTTGAGCAGGAAGGTTGGACCAAATGGCCCTCTGTGGCCTCTTCCAACCTGACCCATTCTGTGATTCTTTGTAGAGGTGCACCTGAAAGAAACTGAGATCTATTTCTCAACCCTTTTCAGATTTTTTAGACCCTCATTCAGGCAAAGTCATCTCATTCAGTGACTAAAATGATTGCTTTGTGAAAGGCTGTGTAAAGATGTATACCTTACTTTGGATGAGCCAGTAATACCTGAGTAACCCTAACCTGGTGATCTCACAAGCAAGAGCCTCAGGCAGACCCCTGTGAACACCCAAGAATGACCCCTCAATATGTCATTTCTTTGGCTCATGCAACTCTCAAATTTTTTTCTAAGATGCTGCAGGTACAAACCTGTTAGTTTAGAAAGCACTGCAAATGTGATAAGGACCAGCCTTTCTATAGGAGAGAAGAACACTGCTATTAATACTGTATGACAAACTAGCCCACAGTTGCTGAAAGTTTGCAAATCCACTTCAGTTTTATTATTCACAACACTTCAGTCTTTCTCCACGCCTACTACTGCCTCCTGTGGGAAGAGCTATCACAATCTAATGATACGAAGAACCAAGTGATTTTCCATATTTCCACTGACTAGTGGGATGTGAATTTCCCACCCATAATTTAACATTTCCAGGTGCTGTTCTAAAAGACAACTTCTTTCACACAGCAGAATTGTGACTTTCATTGATACACTGACTTTCACTGACTTTCACTGACACTTCAAGTTTTAAGGTCGTGGCAATTGAACCAAATAGTATCAAATATTTTTTTTATGATCTGAGTTACAGTATCAGAGGTAGATATGCAGGGGTCCCACAAGCTTTGATATACTATATAAAGTCCCACCATGTGTTCATTAGCCCTCATAGCCTTCCTCTAAATCATTAGTCTTCAAGAAGAAACAGAATGGAGAAAAAACTTCATGCTGTTTTCTAACAGGTTTAAATTTGGTTTCAACATCTGTAGTTCTTTCAGAAATTTCCTACATTAACACTGTTAAGCTTTAAATAGGCTTGTAGGAAAAGGCTCCTCACAATGTTAAATGGCTCTACTCTGGACAGCCATCAACTTGCTCCACTTTGTGAGCAGAACTCTCCACAGCTGTAGGTAGCTTGTATCCAATAATGTCCTCAAGCAAAACAAACAGGCAAAATGAGTTATTTCCTAGGCAAATAAATGGTTTCAGTATGTCTTCTTATTTTGACCTTATTTGTGGCTATTTGTTGCATAATGAAATTTCCTATCAAAAACAGTTTTGTTTTCACACAATGAAGAATGGTAATATCATTCCTCCCAAGTGAGAGACTTCCAGTTTGATTTCAAAATCAACATAGACCTTGGAATACCCCAGGTGAAACAACAACTGAGCTTAATGCTCAAGTTTTGCCTTATGCAATCGTAGCCACTGGCTCACCTCTCCCACTTTTTGCTTCAAAACTAGTCAAGGAAGAGACAGAAAAAAATCTCTGGATTGAAGGAAGAATAATTACAAAGAACCTACTGGAAAGTGTAACAATCCAAAAGTTACAATATAGGACATTTCCAGCAACCATAAGTGTTAGGAGGAAGTTTGTGATGACAAAGGAGGCTGTGAAGGGTGAAGATGTTGGATAGTACCTCTTTTTCCCCAGTAACAGGAAAATGAAAGCTGCTGTGGATCTTTGTTGATGTGGAAATGACACCAGTTCCCTTCTGTCCGAAAAAGTGAGTGGTACATGAGTATAGTGCAAACAGCAGGTTTATTTCTCTGTTCCAAAATGCAGGGCTGTCAAATACGGACCCCCAGATAGTCCTATGATTTGATTTGTGACCCCTTATATTCTCTTATTACCTCCTCCTAGAATTTTCCTTTTTAACACACTTATTCTTTCCTAAAGAAACATCCACCCCAATTGATTTTTTCTACATTGGTCCTTGTTTTGGGACAGTTATTTGGCATTTCTGATGTTTTCCCCATATCTCCTCCCTGAAAAGTCCATGATATTCCCCTTCAAATCTCTATAAAGTTTGTCTGTACCTCGTATAACTCCCCTTAACAACCTGCACAATACATCTATTCTTTATGATAAGTAACATTTCTATTGCCTCACAACTGTTGATTTTTACACACAGCAGAGTCTTCATGTCATGCCCAGTAGTTTCTCACATCCTGCTCAGCTGGTTTAGCTTTAGGCTCGGGTGTGGTCAGTGACCTATTCATGTGTCCCCAGCCTTAAAATAAGGGTTCAAAAATATTTTATAAAACCATTTTCCACAGAAAAACTTGAAAGAATGAAGCTTTTTTTTTTCTCAGTTGTTGACTTAGTATATTTTTTGTTGCTTTGGCTGAGTTGTCAGGCACACTCTGTGTTGCTTTAAATGAATGCAGTTCTGGTAGTTGTGGGCAAGGGTAACTTTTCTGTACTGTATATATTTTTTTAATTTACTTAATAAAACAATTTTTTTTTACCAATTTTTTTACCAATTGAAACACATTTTTTCATAACACAGTACTAAAGGGTAAGAAGTGGAAAAATAGTAGTTTAGATTTGGGAATCAGCTCGACCTGAAAAACACCATGAACAACAAATCATGAAGGATGAACCTATGAGCACAAGAGAAAAAACACTTCTCCCCCCACCTTTCCCACCCTTCCCTTTCCATTTCTTCCCTGCTGCTTGACAAGGGCCCTGCAAGGCCCCAGTATTTTACCCAGGCAAAATCTGTGCCTTCAGTTTCTGAATGCACAGGGATCATTTCTGAACATGTAACAGAAGAAAGAAAATGTGAAGTCAACAGTTTTGATATGGGGAACAGTGGGAACAAATTACTGAAAGCAGTTTAAGGGGATCATTATTAAACCTGCTGTAAAAAGGAAGACAGATAAAAACAGGGTAAAATCAGCTTTACCTTTGAGTAACAAACAGTTACTAACAAGCATTTAAAGAACAGACAGTACACACACATAAAAAGAATCTCATTTGCATTACCTACAACTCCTCAGTGAGGGAATTACAAACTCAGGAACATAGATGGGGAAATAGTTAAGGGGATTCATACATTTTTTGGCTGTTATCTGAACCTGAAATTTAAACAAAAAATAATCCCCAAGCTTTTTCTCAGTAACACTGTGTGGGTAAGGATTAAATTATACATTTGATTCACTGCCCAACAAAAAACCTGGCAGAGATTGAGAACTTGAAAATCTTTTTTTGCTCTGAATGACAACTTTTCTTTATAATAATGAACCATTTATCTTCAAGTGATTGAAACAGGAAGCTGGTGTAATAGTGTCCTGTTTTTTTGCTAGATTATCTCAACTAGCACTTAAATGGGATTTTGCTCCCTTGGATCACAATATCAAACTTCAAATTTTGTAATATGGTTCCCCAGTCACTCTTTGGCTACTCGGAACACTTTGAGAGCCAAAGCTTAACCTGGATAGAATTTTGGAATTATGGCAAGAAAAGTAAATGGATTTTACAAGTTTTAAATTTGTTAGAAAATGCACTACCTGAGTGTATGTTAAAATCATTCAAACTGTCTTGAAAGACTATAGCAAAGAGCACATGCAGAACCATCATTTTACATATTCTTAGTCTGTCCCCCATTTTCAAGTCACAAGAAGTGAAATAATTTCACATAGACAAACATATTCATAGCCAAGATGCAGATTTTTCAAATTGTGACAGAAACTGAAGGTAAGATATCTTTGTGATGGGAGGCTGGGTGATAATCTGTAATTATTCCAGTAGTCTGAAAGCAGCTCTGAAGAGGGAAAAGGAAGGAAATAAGGATAGGGCAGAAAAGAAAAACACCTTCAAAATATTTTATTGGAATATGCTTGGTTCTGGAAGAGTTAAATAAAATGGGGTCCTTTGATAATCAAAGCAGCCAACATGAAGAACTACAGACATCTGACCTGCAAAAGACTTTGTGAGGTCACTAATTCCATATTCCCTTCAAGCCCTTAAGCCTAGAAATTAAGAAAGTACTCAGACTGAAAGAACAAGTTGGGTTCTGAGTAGTCATAAATATATTTTTGAATGCATTTTTGACTTTCTCATTTAGGATCAATGAGTTGCTACTAGTGCTATGAAGAACAGGCTAAGGAGGACAGGGTTTTAGAGAAGTTGTGATTAATTGGTTTGTTAATTGTGTCAAACTAAGGCTGTAAGAGTAACTTCAGTCCCTACTTAAGTACTGTATAGTTCATTTTGCAGTTAAGGTTATATTAGAAAACTCTCTTTCCACACCTCTCTCACACCTGGATGAAAAACAGGATGCGGACTGTGGAGGCAAAATGCTTCCTACTTGAACATATTTAAGTCTATGGGATCTGATGGGATACATCCCAGAGTCCTGAGGGAACTAGCTGATGTGGTTGTCAAGTCACCCTTCATGATATTTGAAAAGTAAGGGCAGTCAGATGAAGTCCCAGGTGACTGGAGAAGGGAAAACATTGTACCTGTCTTAAAGCAGGGTAGAAAGGAGGAGCCTGGGAACAACGGGTCTGTCAGCCTCACTTCTGTGCCTGGGCAGATCATGGAACAGGTCCTCTTAGGAGCTGTGCTAAGGCACAGGGAGAACAGGGAGGTCATTTGGGACAGCCAGCAAGGCTTCACCAAGGGCAAGTCCCAAACTAGTGACTTTCTGCATTAGTGAATAATGAAAGGGCTACAGATGTCATTTATCTGGGCTTTTGTAAATCCTCCTGTGCCATAACACGCCTCTCTCTAAACAGGAGAGAGATGGATTCAGTGGGTGTACTGTTAGGTGGGTGGGTGGGTAAGGAATTGGTTGGATGGTTGCATCCAGAGATTAGTGATTGATGGTTCAGAGTTCTGACAGGCATCAGTGAGCAACATGATCTAGTGGAAGGGGTTCCTGCCCACAGCAGGGGGACTGGAACTCGATGATCCTTAAGGTCCCTTTCAGCCCAAGTGACTCTGTGATTCCATGATTTTGAGATTTTATGATTATATGATCTAACCTTAACAAGACATCAGATAATCCACATAGAAGGGAGGATGATTTGCTGTATTTGTTCTCTGCACACCAGTCCAGGTAGAGGTGAAGCTTTAACCTGCCCTCTAGACAGAAAAATACTTTATTAAAATTTATTTTAAAATTGTGGGGGTTTCACTTCAAGGTTAAGAAAATTTGGACACTTACAGAAAAATATTTATGTGTGCACTGTGCCCAAGCTTCCAAATTTATCTATGCACATGCAGGACTTGAATAAATTGCCCATACACAGGTATCAAGTGTTATTTCTATATCAAATGGATACCAGCTGGCTCAGTAAATAAAAAGGCTGCAAGACTTTTTCAGGTCTTGATGCATATCTGCCAAAGTCATCTAGATAATTTAAATACTTTGGTGCTACTAGGTGTCTATGCATTGACAACGCACTCAAACCCTTGATACCACTGAAATCTCTACTACTCTGACAAATTTAGTCTGACTTGCTACAGATTTAACATATATGTTGGTTAACAAGATAAACAAAAACTCACACTACAGGCAGTGAATCCTCCAGGGGAACATGCTGAAAAAAAACTGCATAGCTGATGGAAGAATAAATTTCTTGAAACTGTAAAACAATTCATCAAGAACAAGGTTTTAACAGTCTTTTCAATTCATGTGTATCTGCTGCACAGTAACTTTTAAGAACAGATCCTTTCAAAGTAATTTCCAGTAAAACACACCAGTCCCCAGACCACCCATGAAATCTGATGATGGTGAGGGGAAAAGGCATGGCAGAAAGCTTGATTGCAAAAGTCAATTATAACATCTGTTTATTAGTTTTTGGTGGTTTTGCAGAGTGTACAGGAGAAGTGTACAAATATATTTATATATTTATGTAACTTGCTCATGGCATGCAACCTGAAAACCCTGCAGTGGTAGAGAGATGTTCTAGGAAGAGCTGTCCGGGTCTGTGGCAAAATACAGGAAAGTTGGTCAAAAAGAGATAATGGACATGCCCTAATACGTGAATATATTTCTGCAAGACATGAAACTTTCATATAGCATATTACTGACTTGGGAGGAGAAAGAAAAGCTTTTTTTTGGGGAGGTGTGTGACTTCCCTCTAATTCAAAAAGTCGGAGATGCAGTTTTCAAAGACACAATATCCTGTTATGAACTTCTGGCATGCTGAAATAGGAGTAATCACTGTTCCAAACAGCTTACAGACTAACCATGATATTAAGTATTGTCTGACAGCTTAATGTAAACAACTTTGAATCATGATATGTTTTCACTAACAACTATGTCAAGCTCAAGAACTAACTATTTTGCAATGAAAAGACGTGAAACCAGATCAGAAGATAACAAGGTATGAAAGCTGAGGTGAAATGAATGTGCAGAGCCCATAGTCCTTCCATAGTCCAGGGAGGCAGGAGCAGCTGTGGATGTTGCTGACGTGATTCACTTTGCTCTACAGCAGAATTAGATTGTTTGTGTCAATCTGTTCATCAGTGAAGGCATTTACTTTAACACAAATGAAACCACCATGATTTTAACTTTCTCTCCTAAGTGTGGTCTATGGGGTAAGACACTGAACTGCTACCATAATAACTTGTTTTCTAGAACAATGCACAGACCAAATCCTGTTCCCACTTCATGTTTCATCTTGCTGATCTCAAAACACTTTGAGACAAATGGAAAGAAGCAAAATATTAGAGAATAAAATTTTTACTGCCACTAACTCTTAGCTTAGCTCAGTCCTCTTTCTATCTAAAATCAGTGTCTGTAGCTGAAATTATGGTTCTCCACAGCATGTACATTTGACATTACTGTCCTTCCTAGTTCAGTTGCCCCAGAGCATGGTGCTGATAACACCAAGGTCATGGCTTTAATCCCTGTATGGGCCACTCACTTAGGACCCCTCTGGGTCCCTCCTGACTCAGACTGTTCTGTGATTGTGTGATTTGTGTGTAGGTCAAACACTGCACTGGAGAAAACTTTTATACTTTGTGCAGCTTTGGTAAGAGTCAAGCCTTATTTAGTTTTTCCATTTTTCTTCTCTGTGCCAGTGTCAGCAGAAATGCTGAAACTCTCCTGGCTGATCAATGTGTTTATTTAACTTGTTTCCAAATAATTTTCTTTTTAAATAGAAAATTAACACGGAGTAAAGGAAAACAGAATAAAAGTTACTGCATCTACCCTAAGTTATTACTGGAAAAAAGCATTACTGCAGCATAAATTACTATTTTTTCTTCACTGCAAAGATGTTAACTTTATCCCAATATGGTTTTTAGCTCCATCAAGTAAATAAAAGATTTTTTTCTTTATATTTTAATTGATACAAAAAATAGCACAGTACTACAAGAAATTGACATCTGTGCTGACGATGAATGCACAAACACATAAAATTATGAAAACATTAATTTTCTCATCTTCTGGAAAATGTTGAATGAGGAAAAACTTGATCCTTGGAATACCAGAATGGCTGGAACTGGGAAAAAAGGGTACAGAGAGTCCACAGTGCTGGTTTTCTTTAAATCTCTTGCCATAAGTAATAGAACTTGAACCCAGTGATTTTATTCATATGCCCAAAATTAAGGGAGCATATGGAATTTGGAACAATAGTGTATTTGGGAGAACTTTTGGGAATAAGAGAAAATCTATAAGCTAAGAGGATGGATGTTGCAACTGAATATTAAGAGATTCTTGGCTGTAGTTCTTGACATTAGCCTAGCCATGAGGCACAGCAAGAAGTTAGGATGAGGTCATGGGGGTGTAATGGCCTTTTTAAATAGAGCAGCAGGACCAGCACCAGCTGCCTGTTCTGGGAGGAGAGCAGGACCCTGAAAAAACTACTCACACAAAAGTTTTCACACTTCTAAAAGAAAATGCAAGACTAGAACTGTAAACCTGCAGGCTTCCTAGGTTATAATGGAGGCTATAGTTAGAAGTAAGCGTTTTTTCATTTTAGTGTTTTGTTTTCTGTTGATAATGAAGATTTTGCTAGAAGCAGTCAATTCCATACCCTAAATTTAAACTAATAACATTTAAGGAGATGCCACTGTTTAAAAGTGTTATACCTAGGAAAACATTTTGAAGGAAGAGTTTAGATTCTCTCCCAGAACCTTGGAAAATATTAAATATGTTTGTAATGAAGCAGTTGTCTACTGTTAAGAGGTATGCAATACATATAGCTAGAAATAGACTGAAGGGTACAGGTGTGTAAGGAAGGAACACTACATCACTGAGTGTTTAGTCCTAAATAAAATTAATGAAATACCATATCTTTCAGAAGTTTCATTGATTTTCATGTATGAAAAATCAGTTTTTCTTTAAATTATTTTTATGTTGCTATTGGCTGGTTAGGTCTGCCCAGTTTTCCAATCTTCCCTGGGAATTTGCACTGAAAGGATTAGAAGGGAATCTAGGAACTGCAATTCCTGGCCAAACCCTCACTGTATCTCAATAACGCACAACATTAAACTGGCTGCTAGAACATTTGGCCCTTCTATCCAAGACTGCAACATGATGTCAAGAATTGACAGAGAGTGAAAAGCACTAGCCAATACAAACATCAGTTAAGAAAAAAAGTAAGATTACATAGAACATTGTGTCAATCTGATATGCAGAATCACAGAATATCCTGTGTTGAAAGGGACCCACGATGATCATCGAGTTCAGCTCCTGGCCCTGCACAGAACATCTCCAGGAGTCACACATGTGCCTGACAGCACTGTTCAAACACTTCTTCAACTCTGTCAGGCTGGGGCTGTGACCACTGCCCTGGGGAGCTGTTCCAGTGCCCAGACACCCTCTGGGGAAGAACTTATATCTAATATCCAACCTAAACCTCCCCTGACACAACTTCAGACCTTTCCCTCAGGTCCTGTCACTGGTCACCAGAGAGGACATTGGGGCCTGCCCCTCCACTTCTCCTCATTAGGAAGTATCCAAATGTGGAAGTATCCAAATAAAGATGTATCCAAAGTGTTGTTTCATTCCCATGAAAAACAAAACAAAACAAAACCCCAAATAGCAAGTTATGATAGAAAATGTATCCAATCTTCCATAATCCTTTACAACTACCATAGCTTTATTTTCTTCACTTTCATGTGAGAAGCTGACAAGGCTGCTGCTGCTCTCCTGTTGATCCTGGTAGCTCTGGCAGCTGTTAGAACAAAGACAAATCTTTGTTCCTAGGAGACCCAGGAGATTGTTTCATATGAGCCACAAGGATTAATGCAATAAAAAGAATGGACTCACAATATTTTAAAGCCTTCTTTCTTTTCAGCAATCAGTAGAGCACATCTAAACTTGAAAGAATCAGTACACACTTCCTGTCTGGCTATATTTGTGAGTGTCTATTTCCAATGGAAGTGAATAAATTATTTAAAGAATATTTAAAACTAGTACACATTCTAGAAAATGGTAATTTTTATTTCATTTGGCATGACAGGATTAAATATTTAGAATATTTATTAATATCTTTTAACCTGTTTGGTTTCTATAAAAGTGTCTTACAAGTCAAAAAAAATGTCATGTTAATCCCATGTTAATCCAACAGTAGTCCAGTCACTAATGGGACACCAGTATGCAGTTAAGATCCCTTCACCAAACTAAAATTTATTTGGCTTCTGCAAGCTACAGTCATGAGTCAGTTTAGGATTTTTTTCTTTACTATAGTCTGATTTTTCTCCCTGTACTTTTCACAGACTGATGATTTCTTCCTGCGGCCGAATGAGTGCCTTGGCTGCAAAATGTTCAATGAACAAAAAGAGAGCAGCTGTAGTTAGCCTCAAGGCATTGAAATATTTGGGTGGAGATAAGTCAATTGTACATCTGAGCAAGTAATTTCTGCCCTGGCATAGGGATTTGCCTTCCTTTGAACACTGAAAGGAGCTATATGACTTTTAACCTGGACTGACCTTTAAAGAGCTGCTGATGACTACTGGAAAACCTTACAAAAGCTTAGACAGAAACAATTCTCCCTATGTGTCTTATTGTCCCTTCAAATGTATCATTAAACAGAACAGTTCCATCTAAAATATATAACACAGAGTTTTCCAGTCAGAGAAGTAAAATATCAGGCACTTAAATGAGGCGTATGTAAGCTCTAATAGGAAGCGAACATTGTTTTCTTTTTTGTATAAGGCTCCAAAAGTCTGTCCTTGCTGATTAAGCCAGCATTAAATGAGATTTACAGTGTAAAAATATAGCTTCATTGCTTCAAATCTCTCTTTTTTTACCCCAATACCTACAAAAGCTTGGCAGCTCAAGCACTGAGAGCCTTGTCTACAAAGATGACATATATCTATCCCTGTTATTTCATTGTTCATCTTCTTTGTTCTTAATAGTTTACTTTTTTCATATTTAGATCATAAAAATCTTGGGCCAAAGGTCATGTTTTCATTCTGTGTTTGTCTTGATCTAGGCATCCGAACCTCTATTGAAACAACAAAAAGACCCTACAGTTCAAGTATGCAATAACCAGAAGCAGAATATCAAAATTTTCACTGAACAAAAGGTAGAATTAATTTGCTTCAAATATGCTGTGAATTTGCTGGCTTTTGTCAGCGTCTAGGCTCTACACACAAGGCTTCCTTTATTTTAACTCTGTATGTCGAAACATTACAGCTGCTTTCAGATCCAGGGGAGTAGGACAGAAACCTAATGAGCTGTGCTCTATATTTTTCTTATGGTGAGGTGCTGATTTAGTCAGATAAGAGGAAGTTAAAAAATGATACCATCAATGAGTGTGAAAAAAACTTGTTCCTCAGTCATATTATCTGATTATGCAACTGCACAGATCCCTTTTTTATTTCCTCCCTAAATGTAGATGAGTATTGTTTAAGCCCTGGCTCTTTTCCCACTGTGATTTGGGAACTTGCCATAAAGCTATGCCTGTGGGGTACACATATATCCCCTAAAAGGTTTAAATAAAAATTCACTGAAGTAGTTGTACAAAATAGACCACCACCCATGGGAATTAAATGGGGGATTGGCATAAAAGGTGGGGTTTAATATCATGCCTCAGCTTCTTTAAAAATACTCCAAAGCTGTGTTTGCATTTGAATTTCTCCCCATGGGAAGGCCCTACTTTAATTTCTTTAAAGGCAATCCTTAAATTTTCCAGCTTTGATATAAATCTGCCACAGAAATTCTTTCCCAAGGTAGAGTTACAGACAGAGTGTTGGGTTAAAGTAGTTCTGAAAACTTTTTGAAGGAAACTCCGGGTAACCTACACATGGATTTTAAACGGTGAAAAAAAATTATGGACATTGTGTGTAATGGCATGTACCATGAGGCCTCATGTGGCAATTCATTGCAAGACTGATGTCTAATGCATGCCTTCAGGTTCATTGCCTATTACAATAAGAAAAAAATATTGATGTGGCAGCTGTAGAACTTCAGAGCTTTGCAAATAAGGCAGTCTCTACATAACAGGGTCATTTTAGCAATCCAGTTTTGTAAATATTTGCCGTAGCCAATAGACAGGTTGTGGTAAGTGTATTATGAACTATTAAGTTAGTGTAATTTGAAAAGAAGGAAAGCAATAAAGTTTTTTTAAGTAATGTATTTTCTTATAAAGATGTAGAACAATATATTATATTGTACAACACAATATAGTATTGTTTGAAGGATACTGTGTGGTGGGATGATTCAGGAGAAACATGTTGCCTAGACATGCTGGTTATTCATAGGATCTAAACTCTGGCATTTGCATTAGAGTTTAATGCTGTGAACTTGACATTCCTTGGTATGGACTACATACAAATACAGATGGCTTTAATACTGTAACAGTACTATATGTTAGAATGAGTGATTTAGTAAAGTTAGAAAACATATTCTTTCAATTATATGGAAATGCAAAAAAAAAAATTTATAAAACTTGCAAGGTATTTGACCTCGATTGAATTACATGATTGATACTCTTGCATAAATATATTTCAAAATTTGGGGCCCACTCCAGCAGAAGATGTCCATGGCCTTCCAGGTCATTCAAACCCTGCTGGCTGCAGAGGAAGCCAAGGGTGTGGGAGGAGAGAAAGAAAGAATGTTAATAGTTAGAGGCTCTCAGGCTCTTCTTGAAGGGTACTCTGTTGAATTGGGGCCCTAGTTTCAGTTTGATATCAAGGGAAATACAAAATCCTTAGATCTGGCAAATGACTTTTCTTTTATTTTTTTGTTCCTCATCTGTCATGAGCAAGTACTGGCTTTAAACTGATTTTATCAGAGCTGCTCTGACCACCTTCCATTGGGCTGATTGCTGGAGCAAGGTTAGAGAGTGAAGACAATTGCAAAATCTTGCGTTGGTGATAGAGCTTCACTCTTTTCATTCAAAGAACATGCAGAATTGTATTCTGGTTTCAGTCAGGAAAGACTGCTACATAAATCTAGTCTGCTTAATACAGGCCATGGAACTGCATTCCCATGATTCTCCCACCAAGCCTATCATTTTTTTTTGGTATTAGCTTGTTTGGCAACAACATTGTTATGTATTTGGCTCAAGAACAGGTGTCCTCTTCTTACAGTTAATTTAATTTCACTGTCCTGAAAAAAAGTGGCTGTCTAGCAGATGAGTTGGAGAACTGACACAAAAAAGAAAGTGTTCATATTTATGCAAATATGAAACAAAGCATACAGAAAAATAATTGCTAATTTTACTGAATACTCTGCAACAAAGATGGAGGATAGGTGTTATAGTAACTAATTAAATTAGTCAAACTAGTCTATTTAATTATCCAGGGCCAGGATGAGTAAAGGAAATATCTTTGTTTTCTGCATATACAGGCTTGGAGAAGATTTTCTGTGAACTTTATTCAATGTAGAAGCCCAATACTTTGAAAACACTTTGTATTACAGAAATAAGGAGTCTGAAGGAGTGTTTAAAAATAAAGCATATGTTAAATAACTACAGTCTCGTTAGTAATTTCTAGATATATGATGGAACAGATTTATTCAAAGACCTTCTTATTGGTTATAAGTGCTATCATCATATGGCAGCAGCTGCTGAAGAGTAGGGCTATGTTGTTTAAGTAGGTCTCAATAGCAGTAATTTTTTTTCAGAGAGCAAGCTATGAAAAATAGGTCAAGTGGAAACTGAAAACACCAGAAATCTCAGAACAAAGTCTGTTCTTATAAAAGAACAATCCAAATCTTCATCCAAAACAAACTTTGGCATTTTTAAAATTTGCCCACTGATATCCTCTCGCTATGATATGAATAATTCTTACCACTAATCTGGCTGTTATCACTGTTTTTCAGTGCTACAGTTACAGTAGTTTACAGTCACTAGTAGTTTATTTACTTTACAATACAACTAAAAGGACTATGGGTCAAACTGGAGATGTACTGATGAGAGCCAAGTAACTCCACTGACATGACTTGGGGGAGCACAGAATCACATGCAGAAGTTTTAAATGCACTAGCCTTGCCAGCTGAAGACTTTAAGGGTTCTGGTTCCCTCTCACTGTCTACTACCAGAAGGTTACTGCCCTCATTTCTCTTCCAGAAGGCAGGAACTTTTTAGCACACTTCTGGCAAAGTTGGCCAGGTGAACTCAAGTGACCTTTTGCAGCTGGCTTTACCAGAAGTGGATTAGTGACCGGTGTGATGTCATTTGCTTGTAGAGTTTCAGAGCCATTAACTTTCTCCAGAAGATGAGCTCTGTCTATGGCTGTGACTCTTTGTGAAGCTGATTTCTACCCATGGACTGAGAAGACAGTCCAATAATAGACTTGATGAAATAAGAGACTAGCAATTAAATGAGGGAGTAAGAACAGGTTGTATGGAGAAAATTTCTTTGTGAGAGTAAGAATAGGCAAATCTCTCATGCCATTTCTGAGCACTGTTCAGATAGCATGCTTCTACCCAAAAGACAGGAACTGTATATCATCAACAGAAAACCAACATCCAAATATAAGTAAACACATTTAAATTTTTTTCCAGCTCTCCCTTAAAATAAAACTTTCACTTTATACTACCGTATTTGCAATCTAATATTAAACTGAAGAGGTACAGGCTGGTCTTCCACTCACTGAGTGTCATCTGCAGTTATTCCACTCTAAAGTCCTCTTTTATTTCACCTTGAATATTGGTTAAATTCAAATCTTATGTTGTATCTATGGTCCTATAAGAAAATATGATGCAGAAAGGGAAGACAATCAAGGTAGCATAGCACTTCCAATTTTTCAGCCAAATCAGTGAACCTGTGGTTGGCACTCAGAAGGACTTCTGGTGCAAAATGAGGGAGTTCCCTCTTGGGGGAAGAGAAAGGAAATAGAAAAAAAAATGTTTAAGTAAGAGTGGAATATTACTTTGGACTGGATTCAGCAGGCGTGGGACTGACCTGCGGAAGTAGCAGTTAAGGAGAGAGAGAATTTAAAAAGCAAGAAGGAGAATTTAAATCTATATGTAAAGCTCTGTAAAACAACTCCAGCTCTTGTTATTCTCATTGTTATTCTCATTGTTACTTTTTATGCTCTTTGATAGCGACTGTCTTTGTTAGAAGTGTAGGAACATGCTCTTTTTCACACAAGACAGTGCTCATAAGTGAAACTTATTGTTCATATAGTATCACCAACACTGTCTTTCTGGCTGTTATGAGCAAGCTGACACCTGATCACATAATAAGAACACGGAAGATATCACTCAGTGGTCTCTGGAGCAGGAAGTAATCTGATGCCAGGAGCAGGTGTGAGATGAAAATGTGTTAGAGACATAAGTATGGAAAAAATGTCAGATCCAAAGCTCTAGAGAGATAAGCATTACATTTTTCTGATCTAAAGTAACTTTCAAAAAAATAGTCTTGCAAGAAAACAAATAATTTTCCTGGAATGTCTTTTCTGCATTTATTTTTGTGCAAACTTGTTATCTGTTTCATTTGTTTAAAAAAAAACAACAAATTATAATGACAGGATGAGAAAAACAGCATCTCTACCTAAGCTTTAGAGAAAGACATGTAGCACAGTAGCACGTCTCTGTTTGCTATCTAGAATTGTTCAGGTTGGGAGATAAGGAGAAACAAACCACTGATAAGAAAGGAATTTGAAGAAGATTAAATATTTTTAAAGCTATAAAGTAGGGCAAAAGTGAAGCAATTCAAGAGTTTAAATATGAGAAATATTTTATTACTGATTAACTGAGAGCTGAAGATACCCTAAAGTGTTTCTTGGCCTTTTCAAGGAGGGTTTGGATGGAGCTCTGAGCAGCCTGGTCTAGTAAAATGTGTCTCTGTCCATGGAAGAGGGCTTGGAACTTGAGGATCTTTAAAGTCCCTGCCAACTCAAACCATTCCATGATTCCATGATATTCAGATCAGCCTTGAACTGATCTAACAATGCTGGGTAAAAGACAGTAATAGGAAAACTGACAACCAGCATGTTCATGGTCATACCATGGACTGAAACAGGGATCTGTAGAGCTCTGCACAGTTACACCTTGCGTTAAATGGATGTGATCTTAAAACAACTCACATAATCTCTGAACTGTCAGAGAAGGCACCCATCATACTTTTCCATAGCCAAATGACATAGACTCAATGACTGTATGTGTAGAGATCACTTAAACCACTGAACTGTTCTTCTCTATAGTAAATAGTCTCAGATAGAAGATGTGCTGTGGGTAATACTGTGGAGTGCAGCCTTTCAGTAATATTAATCCTTACAGCCACCACAGATTTATCAGTGCTTGACTATGAGACAGAATTAGTCACTCCAGCACAAACCTGATACAACACCATTTACTTGCCTTTCTGAGGAGTGACTGCTTAGTTTCTGTTAACATAAATTTTGTACATGTAATGCATTTCTCTCTGCATTCCAAAACTCAGTCCTGTGTTCAATTTTCACAGAGCATGGTGGCTACAGATATTTAATAGAAGGGTTCTTATGGTAAAACCTGGGTGTTATAATGGCATAGATCTGAATTTATTAAAATTGTAGAAAACATTCCAAACCAAATAGAATCTTTCTTGATCCTATTTTTATTTTTAAGATTGAATTTGTGTTACCATGCAGTTGCTGACCAAACTTTTCTAAACTGTATTGTTAACATATAATTTAAAAAATACCCACACCAATAGCTTTGCCTCATTTAACTACAAGTTTATGTAAGTTTTACCTGACTGCAATGCATTCTAATTGAAATTGGATATTACAATACTGTGATATATAACTCAATTCTTTACAAAGTTCCTGAAATGCAATTGCAATTTTTAAATTTTGCATTGCATTCGCATAAAATGACACATTGAGATTTCATCAATATATCTTGGGATAGAACACCTTGGGACACAGAACTTGCTATAGAATCTGTATCACATAAATCTTGAAGAAAGCAGCACTAGAAATTTTGCCCTCAACATCTAAAAAAAGCTGAACTGTTGAAAATCACCTTTGCTTTATTCACAGAAAGAAGATTCATGGCCACTAATTATGGCTAATAGAGTTAATACATGTTTACAGGCTTTGAGAGAGATTTTTCTTAGCCTTCATTAGCTGCAAGTTAAACAAAAGGGAATCTTATGTTTTTCTTCTGTATTTCTTCTATTTCACCTGAAAGAAACTTGTGTGTTGGATTAATAGGGGTATTTGGTCAAGTTTTGGGCACTTTCCCTGACGACTTTATTGCTTGGTGTATTAGATTAGATTCAGCATGGTTCTCTTAGATTTGATATGTTTTTTGATATGAGCATGCGTGCTAATCTGTCAAGTAAACACAGACCTTTTGCTGGTTTGGCCAGAAAACAACATACCTAGGGCTTGAGCCATGTGACATCACTGTTTCTATTTCTGAGTTATTGCTGAGGACTCAGCAAACATATTCCTATGTCATTTCAGTCTAAAATTGGTGCAAAAACATTTTTCATCCTAACCTAATTAGCAGTAAGTGATGTTGACAATCTGAGAAGACTGTTCATACTTCTAATGGGGAAAAAATAATCCTTCCAATATGTTTTCTGGTCTCATGAGTCCACTGCAATGTGTTGCCTTCCACTATTCGATTAGGTAAAGTAGGATAATTTCCTTCTTCTATTTGCACTCTTGGGAAGCCTGTGGGTCATGACTATGTCGTGCATTTGGCCCAGACCCAAGTCCATGACCTTTTCTTGAAAAACTTCTGATACTTAAATTCCTTTGTCCAAACACTAGAGGTTTGTTACTTCCATGTTCACACAGTTTATGAAACAGCTCCTGGTTACTGAGTTCTTAGATTGCTACAGGTTTCATGCACTGGATCAGTCTGCCCAGGGAAGCAGGTGAGTCACCATTCCTGGAGGAATTTAAAGAATTTAAAGGTAGATGTGGCACTCAGGGACATGGCTGAGTGGTGAATTTGGCAGTGCTGGGTAAACAGTTACATGTGATAATCTTGGAGGTCTTTTCTAATCTATGATATTCCATGATCCTCTATCCTTCTCATCAGACAAAGATGCATTCACTAATTTGCAAGGCACGTGTTGGTTATTCCAGATGTAAAAGTACTGGCTGGCACTGGGCTGCCCCTCAATATTTCAGCTGAAACCTAGCTCTCACTGAGGAGGTCTCAGGGCTACTGCTGGCCCATTTCAGTGCAATGAAAGCCAAATGCTGTTTGCCAAGGGTTAGCTGCAGTAAACTGATTCCACTGGAAATGGATCGAGGGCTGCTTTTCCACAGCTGTGACACCAGTTAAGGAACTGTTATAGTTCTACCCCTCAGCCCTTAATTTCCTCATGGTTTCCACCTGTCAGTTCCTGCCCAATATACCCTCTAGAAGGCATTTTGATTTACTCAACAGAGCTAATTGTTCACTGAACTTTTTTATACTTCTTCAAGTTGTGATTGCAGAAAATGGTATAATTTGTTCATGGGAGGCTGGAAGAAGTTCATGATTTGGTTAGGGCACAAATTTGTAGACTCAGACACACAGAAATAAAGAAACATAATACACAAATCAAGAAATATTAGAACAAGCTTTAAAATTTTACCTTGGACTTTGTATATCAAGATACTATGTCATGAATATCAATTTCTTGAATAAAGCATTGGAAAGTAATTGGAATTTGCTGGTTAAATTTTTACATTACTTTGTGTGAGCGACACAGATTTTGCTTTCCAAGTCTGGCTGTGGATTTTCACCCCGTCACCATTCATCTGATTGGAAATTGGTTGGTTTCATTCCATGACTTTGACAATGTAAAACCTGATTTAATTCTTTCTCAGTTTAGAGGTACACAGGACTTATAAACTACTATGGAACCAAGAATAACACACCTGGCTTGGAGTGGACCTTCTGACAGCTTAACAAGATTTGCCATGGGGGTCACAAGACAAGATGAATTCCTAGGTCAAGTGGAAGATTTGATCCAGAAAAGTATCCTTACCCCATGAGAAGCCACCCTTTATATCGTCCCTCTTTGGCAAGGCATTTAGAGTGCCGTTTCTTCAGGTTTCTTAAAGCTTGCAGACATGATTGAAATGTGGAAAGAGTTTCCAGTGTTAGCCTTTGGTAGCTCTGAACGCCAGCTCCTAGTTTTATGGCAGGGTCTACTGAAAGAAGAGAAAGGAGTCTTAAAGACCATTCAACTTGACATTGCCTACTCTTAACCCCCATTACCCCTAGAACTCTATTTAGTAAAAATCCAGAAGGTGGCATTAATTATTCAGCTTGTTCATTGGCCATCCATACAACACTCAACAGACATATGAGGTATAAATACAGAGCTGAGCTATTCAGACTGAATAGCAACACAAAACTTTTACTTTTCCATATGCCAGTGGAATACTTCAAAATAATTTAAGGTTCACTTCAATCTTTTTTGTTAGGATTTATCATATTGTTTAACTCAATCATAGTAACAAAACCACTGCATAATCACCACACACAGAGCATGGAGGCAATTGCATTGCATCTTGCTCCAGAACAAAGATTTAGGTCCACATAATAAAAAGCATATTTCTAAATTTTAGACAAAAAATTGTTGTTTTTTTTCAACACTATCCTAAAGTTTTAACCATCAAAGCACCTCAAGTGGTGATCAGTATGTTTATATTTCTTAGAGATGGTTGAAACTTATTCAGTGAAACTCTAATCTGCTGAAGCATACTATTATGTCAAAGTTAGACATATTTCAGTAAAGTTCATGACTTTTGGAAGTAATCATATTGTGAGGGGAAAAATGAAGTGATAAATTCCCAGCATTGTAACTGCTGGGAAACCAGGCATAAGGGGGATTTCAACTGGAATCTTTGGATAGTGTCCCAGCTGTCACCTCCCGTTGTAATAATGCAGTAGGAATTTATGTGTCGGTCTAAAACGTGATAATTCAATACTATTCCAGTGATAGAAAATAAATTGGAAAGCTTTTGTTTGCATGCCAGTGTAGTACAAAATACATTCAATTTCCACAGAAGGTTTTCACAAAATGAAACCACTATTCTTTGGTCAAGTCTGATATTTTAACGCATTTGTTTTGCTCATGGGAAAACTGGCAAAGCAATTTTCAAGGGTATTCAATATGTCAGTTATTCAGAAAAAGCATGGGGATAAATCTACATACAATAGTAATGACAGAGCTCAGGCATGAAGAAAATTTTTCATTTGCAAAGTCTTGGGATGTAGGATATTGTGCTCCATACGTGCAGTTCCTTGAGTAGGCAGCAAACCTGCGCTACTAGGGGTTTAGTCCATTTGTCCAGAGGCTGCTGGTAAACTCATAGCTTGCTGCTAAATAATTATTTGGAAACCACTTGCTGCAGGGTCTGTTCTTTGCCACTGCTGTTCAATCTCCCAGGAGACACAGTGTGATACTTTCACATGCAAGAAGCTCTTCTGGTCCTCTTATTTTGCTTACTCCCACATATAGAGGGTTTCTCTTCAGAAAACAGTATCTACTGATTTTATCCCAGCACCACAGAACTGAGTGTTACTAGGTCAGCAGCTTCTTCTGCTGTGTAAAGCTATAGGGCAACTTGTAGCAACAAAAAATGAACAACAAAACAAAACCCAACTCAAACCAAACCAAACCAAACCAAACCAAACCAAACCAAACCAAACCAAACCAAACCAAACCAAACCAAACCACCACAACCACCACTACCAAAACCCTCCCAAAACCCCAAACCACAAAACAAAACAAAACAAACAAACTGAAAAAAACCCCTTTCCATCTGACCCCGCCAAGAAACACCGAAACGAAACAGCAAAAATAAAAACAAACCACAAAACAGCAACAACACAACCTAGAGCTCAACATAGCAAAAGAAATTATGCTAGTTTATGTGTATTAAATGGTATACGTCTTTTTAAATGAAATTTCTAAGACAACCTCAAACTTCTGTCTTCACCCAAAATTCCAAAAACACAGAAGAAAGGTTTTCTGTGTTATTATTGTTGTCTTTGGTTGCTTTTAGAATTCTACACAGATATGTGTTTTTTCCCTTGAACACTGAATACTTTTCATGGCTGCTCCTAAGGTGACCCCTAGATGAAGACACACTCCTGCATTGCCCTGTTCAGTAGCAACAGTGTTGTTCTTTCAAAACTTCAGTGGGGTCTAATGAAATTTAAATTTTAAAATTTTTGAAGAGTTTTGGAAATCCTTTACTTGACACTTAAGCTGCAAAACAAAGCAGAGTGGATGCAGTGTACTTCATGAAGGTGCTATGTGGTAAGAGGAAACATTTGCTAGGAACAAAAATATTCTACAAAGGGTGAAAACAAAAAGAAAGAAGAAGGAAAAAAAAAAGAAATAGCACAAGAAAATGTAAAAGCTATTTTTGTCTAGTTTGATTTCATTTTCAAAGCAGCAAAAGCTTCTGATCAGGATTTCATTCTTCTCCCTACATGGTTCGTGTGGGTAGGAAACTGCTTTCAAGAAATCTGCTCCTGAATAAACATGCTTTTGCATGAGCTGACTGAGCTGAGAAAAGGCTGAGAGAATTGGGTTTGTTCAGTTTGGAAAAGAGAAGGCTTTGGGGCGAACTAATTGCAGCTTTCCAGTACTTAAAGGGGACATAAAAAGCAGGGAGAGACTTTTTATAAGAGCATGAAGTGGTAGGATTGGGGGTAATGGCTTTAATGCGAAAGAAGTTATGTTTGGATCAGACACCAGGGAAAAAACTGTGAGGTGGTGAGGCACTGGAACAGACTGACCAGAGAAGCTGTGGATGCCCCATCCCTGGAGGCGTTCAAGGCCAGGCTGGATGGGGCTCTGAGCTACCTGATCTAGTTGTAGGTGTCCCTGCCCATGGCAGGGAGGTTGGAACTAGATGCCCTTCAAGATCCCCTTCCAATCCAAACCATTCTATGATTCTATCCTTCTATGACATTAAGGGAAAACTGGTCCCTAAGGAAACCTGTGGAGTGCATATGCAGTGCAAGTACAGTGTAGAACCTCTGTTCCGAGTTCATTTTCTCACACTTGTGGTCTGCCTGATGTTGACAGGAAAAATCCCTCGGAAGCAGCCACAAGAGGGAGCAGATACGATTCTCTATAAGCACAGGCAGCTGCTCTGTAGAGTTGAGGGTTCTCTTGCATTCCCTTTCAAAGCAAAGTAGTTTACCAGTCTCTCCAGTAAAAGCTCCTGAAAAATGTCTGCTGTTACATTTCCCCCCCTTTTCTTTCCTTCATGGAATAGCTCTTTATTTGAGATACATTGCCTATTTCTTCTTTTTTTTTTTTTTTTTTTTTTTTTTTTTTTTTTTTTTTTTTTTTTTTTTTTTTTTTTTTTTTTTCTAAAATTCTTCCCTGAATTAGAATTACTGGCTTTGAAACAGTTTCTGTGTTCTGGTAAAAATAGATGAGGTTCTCCTTACTGATTAATGTGTTTTGTATGGTGGTAATGAAGACAGTGAGCTATAATTCACTGGATAATTAAGAAAAACTTGAGAGAAACAGAAAAATATTAATTTCCAGTGTTAGTTGAAATATATATTCCACATTGAAGAAAAAACCGAATGTTTAGAGCTATGATATCACTACAAAACTTATTTATAGAAAATAAGCAGAAGCAATGGTGAGAAACTCATTATTTCATTTTTAGGTTTGTTCTTCTAGGCATGAGTAATACAAGTGTTTTAGTGGCTTGTCTCCTACATTTTCTCTGAAGTAAGGGCATCATTCCACAGCAAAAACTCAAGAGTCGACCTCATGAAAAGTGACAAAGTAACAGAAGAAAGCTTAAGTGAAAACCATTTGGAAAAATTCAAGGGTATTATGGAAGGAAATTCAGAAATAAAGCTGGTTTCCTCCACGTTCTCACTGTGCTCTCACGGAAGTATTTATGTGTTTAATACTGAGGGGCTAAGTGGAGCCCAGACAGAAGAACTGCTAAAGCAATCTCCTGCATATGCAGTTGCTCACAAGCCCTGCTCGGTGCTGCAGCAGAGGAGGGACACAAGGGCACACGTGCATTGGTGCAGATCCAGGGGAGAGAGTTCATGCTGTGATTTACTGCAAGGCTAAATCTTTACAAAGCTGTTAGCATCATTTGTGTACATGTTATAGCACATCTATGCTGTCTGCCATACCCATCAGTTTCAAATACTTTACAGATGTCTGTGTGTAACTTTTATTAAGAAATTATGAATAATGCTTTTGTTGAGATTACACTGTGTCAGTGAACAACAAAATGTAGGATAGACATGAGACTACAACCTCACTCCATGTCAAAGGTTTGATTTAGCAAAGCACTTAGTGACCCTTTCCAGGTACTTAAAATGTAGTTCTTTGTCTTAGGAGCAATGAACAGGAAAATGGTTTGTTTAGTTGAAAAATACTGACAAAAAATTCAAACAAAATTAGGTTTTGCTTTCATCATTTCTATGATTTATCAGTCTAAGCATCCAAATTCTTTAACAAAATGGTTGTAAAAAAATTTCTGGTGCTTCTTGTAAAGTCTATAAATAAATTTAGCTGATTCTAAGTTTCTTTCAGCAATTGCCATGAAGAGGAAGCTAAGGCTCCATAGTATGGAAAATCCAAAACCCAGACATGAATTTGCCAGACTTGCTAACAAGAGTGTAGTCTTCGATATCAGCTTTAACTATCTCATGCACTGCCATAAGCAGATGCTACTTAACATCCAAATGTCAGCATTACAGAGGCTTTCAAACTTGAAGTACTTTTTCTTTACATAATTTCTAGAAGTGATCAGGCTATTCTCAGCTGCCCAGCTGACTTAATGTAAACTTACTGCGCACTGTTTTCTTTTTACTAAAGCCTCTTGAAGATCACTTTTTGATTTGGCCTTAAAAGTGATCTTACCATCAAGAAACCTTGTATTACCAACAAAAAAAAAATATTAACAATAATACCAAAGAATTATGTTCAATTTCCAGTTGTTTAAATTTTATCTCTTGACCATAATGTATGATGAAACTTTCTAAGACATTGCTCTGCCTAGAGCTGCACTTAAAAGAGTATTGTGTGCAAATCTGTAAGCAAAGTAAATTAATGAGTGGCTTCTTAAATGCCATAGATTTTGTATATTCCTTTTCACATGTGAAAAATGTGTTACAAATCATATGAGCCAAAAGTGAGCAAAACATTTCTATTCTGAATCATTTGCATTTTATGTTCCCTTTGGTCAAGCACAAAATAGCAAAGGAAAGGTGGCACTCACTCTCTGCCCTGAGCCAATTTATTCTCATTATAGAAATCCTCCAAGAGAGGGAAATATTATGTGCCATGTGGGGGAATATGTAGAGAGAGAGCACCTTACACAAAGAAATGAGTATCAGAATCATCTCTAACTGTCCTCTGGTTGACTATAGAAACGGCCCCATGACCCTGCTGCTGCTATATATTTTTTATGTATGTTATTGTCAGTCAGGAGAAAGATAATGCTGAGTACTCTGAGGTACTAGAATTACTGTCTGAGCATTTCACATAGATTTTGTTGCTATTTGTTTTTATTCTGAATTTCCTGTTCAATTTAGTGCTTTGGCATCTTAGTGCATCGAACCCTGGGGTGCCTCCAGGCTATATCCTTAGCCCATTCTGCACAAGAAATTAAATGAAATGAAGAAAATGATTGCTCTCAGCCAGCTTGTGCTATCTGGGAAATGGGATTTCCACTACCCCGCTGGTATGAAAGATGAAAACAAAAGGTTGACCAATATGAAAGCTAAAGCTTGAATATATTTTCAGCTCAACTCTTTTTGTGGAACAAAATGTTCTTTCAGAATTTCTTCTACATATTGACTTATCTGAGTAAACAGCCCTTAGTTAATAATGCAGAACACATGGTCCTGTTTTGATAAGCACATCCCCAGGGATTTATGCCATTCAGTTTGAACAGAGCTACTAGTCATATATTTTTGTACCAAAACCTGGGTAGCTCATGTTAATTTATGGTCAACAAAGACTTTTTGAGTCCTTTGCTAATCACTATTGAAATGAAATGTGAAGTACAGTGATTTTAAGGGCTCTATGAGGCCTACCCTATAAGATAATGTTTAAAACTGCCATTCAGGTTTGGAGATGGAAATAAGAAAGTCAGAACAATGTTCTGGATCTCATTTGGGTAAGAGGGCAGAGTGCACTCGGTCCATTTCAATTTCATGCTCCTTAGTACTAAGATGCTTATCAGAATGTCTTAGCCTGGAGGTGGGGGTTGTATTTTCTTTGGAAACAGAAGGAGATGTTAGCTATATAACACTTCCTGGGTTAGCTAAAAAGTGGAGATAAAGGGTGTGGCCACCATAAAATAGCCCAATTCTATTTAAAGTGGAGTAACATGCAGTAACTAGTAAAATGGGTTGTGGCTAATTCAGCCTATTACAGGACTCTGCCTGAAATCATCCAAGATTTCACAGCTGATGGACAATGCACCTGATTCAGTGCCTCTGTGTTATTGCAAATCATTGCCGTAGAAATGTGATTAAAGGATGCCTATTTTTCATACACACAGGAAAATTCTAGTAGAAAGTGTTAGAGGTGAAGCATTAAAGTCAAAGAAATATTCACATTGCTGCTGCAACTGAAAACTCCTAAAGAAAGCACATTTACTGTATCACAAATGATCAACAAACTACTACATGTTCCAATACAAACTGTGTTTTATTGCTGTGAGCTTTTGTCTAAGTGACACTGGGCAAAATAGAAATACAAATCCCTCTAGCTTAACTCCGGGTTATGAGAATAACTTTTCTTTTTCTCTGATAAATGGGAAGCAAAAATCATGAGCTGGTGATGAAATGGAATGAATAGTAGAAGGAAAGGTGTCAATTTAAAAATAAAAATAAAAGTGGGACCATGTGGAGAGTGGCAACAGCAATAATTATTTGTATAACAGAGCTTATCTATCTTGCTGTGCAGGAATACAAGGTTTCAGAATCTTTCTGTTAAAAGAGAAATTCTCCCATAATTCTCACTTTAATGGTCATCACTGCAGTGCCCCCCCCAAAAAAAAAAACAAAAAAAACCACCATTCTGGTCCATATATTCCTATTTTTTCCAAATATTATGTGTTATGCTTATTTATTTTCCCTTCCTCATAATGATTAATAATGTTCTTCAAAGAAAAATTCCATGGAAATCAGCGGATGTAATTCTAGTGTACTTGCTTGAGTTCATCTGGGAAAATAAATTGCAGATCAACATCAGGAAAAAAAAAAATCAGAATGCTATGTAATCTTCAGGTTTTCATTCATTACAAGCTCTAATTGCACAGTCTGTCTCTTTTTTCCCACCAAAACAAAAAATTGAACCATTTTTCTTTTGCAGTTTGGGGGTATGATTAGTTTATCTAAGCTCTGATAGCACAAATGCATTTTCAATCTGCAGATAATTTTCTAAGAGAAAAATTAGAACCTATTCTTAAGATGCAGCTTTTTACAGCTGAACTGATTTAGAAGCAATTTGGGTGTAAAATACATAATATTACTTCTGTTGGGCAAAAGAAATGAATTCTTATTATTGTAACATTAACAGTTACCAAAGAAGTTCAAAATAATGTTAAGGACATTTCAGTTGAAGAATTCAAACTTTCATACTAACCCTGTAATTCCTGTTTCACAGCAGTTTTAATAAACAGTTTTCTTCCTTATACTGTGCTCTTCTGTACCTACTGTGAGAGACAATAGACATCTGGGACTGAAATGAACACTAAGCTGCGGGTCAGCTTGTATATGCTGATTCTTAGGATTATAACAAGGACTATTCCTGAATTTCAGATTGAAATACCCACTGAGATCTCATAAAGAACTATTTAAAGCCTCCACAATAACTTTGCAACAAAAAGGTCAAATAAGAATTGCAAGCAGAGAAGCTGCTGGAGATCAGCAATGAGATTGAAAGTAAGGAAACCGAAACAAGCCAAAGACAACAAGCGTGTTATCAGCCTCCCATCTACTCTGAGAGATTTGATAACAACTTTGAAGGTCCTCTGGCTGGCATGTAACTCTGCTCCTTGACATGTAAAGGCTGTGTATGTTTAGATGATTCAAGGTTAAAGCAAACATTCTGCAAAGAAAATACATTTGCTGCTGCTGTTTTTGGTAGTTGAAGTTATTATTAATTGATACTGTGTCATGTTTCATAGCCTGGTCACAGAAGCACCCCAAACCCAGATTTGACCAAACACCTAGATCTTTTAGGAGGTGTGCAGCCTCCTTACTTCATTCAGCTGCCTCTGCTGAAGAGGGATGCACTGAGGCACCCAGCCCTGTGTTGTGTGTGTGGGCACTGCACTGTCCTTTTCTGCTGTTTTCATTCAGAGGCAGCTGACATACAACACAGACAGATTCACAGACATGCAAGGCCAAACAATAAAGACCAGATTGTCTCTGCAAACTCTGTTTAAAGAGAAGAAAGAAGTTCTTGTGAGGTGTTAGAGAGGTATACAATGCCACAGTACCAAGATGAGACAGCCATCATATCTAAGAAGTGTGTGGTGCAGTGCTGCACCCATTCCCTGTGAAGATTCAAGCTCTCCTTAGGAGAAATACAAGTTTTGTTCTAGAAAAGAACTAAGATCTTCTAAAGCTGGAATGACTAGAAATCATACTTAATGAATAAAAGGGTGCCACAAAAGCAAAATATTAATCCTGACTTCTGAGCTATTATTGCCATATTTCATCATTTGTGCCATATTTCATCATTTGTGCTTACACACAGACAGTGAATGCAGTTTCAGCTAAAGCCTTAAAGTACAGGTAAATTTTCTTTTATAAGTTTTAATTACCTTGATGAATTAATTTAATATGAATTTGTGCAGATTCCTTCTATCCTACCCAGAATAGCTGTATGTGGATGACCATATTGCTCTAACTTATTAAGATGCAAAACTAATCAAGCCTTTAACTTCATGGGGTCATAGGGAAACACATAGGTCATGATATTTCTTGAAATAAGCAATAAAATAAGCAAATTAATTTTGATTTTATTCAGGATGTAGTGTGGCATGTTAGCGGTAGCTTTAGTAACTCACTAATTAGGGAATCAAACATTTATTTTTGATTTTCCATTAGGACAACATTCAAAAGTTTAAAGGAGGGAGTTTTTTTTTGCAGTTCATGTAAAATTTTAAACAGCAAAGCCTCTTTCAAAAGCAATTACTGCTAATGCAATTTTACCAGAAGCCAGTAGGCTATGCTCCTGCTCTGATTTTCCAGCTGAGACACACCTGGTCATCATTCGCTCTCCATGCAAACAGAGAGGCCGCTTTGTTTCAGTGATTCACACAGCTCTGTACAGCTTATCTCCACCATATGAAACGTTTACTTGTTCCAGAGAACACATTTCATAACATTTATTTCTAACACAATTCCCATCATCCATTTTCATAGAGACAGTGAGTGGAAAGTACCGTGTCCTGACTATAATAATAGACATAATTATTGCTGGGATACTAAAAGCAAGACTCCTCACTTCCTCACTTCCAATTGTCCAAGCAAGCAAATTCTTATTGGCCAAGATAATTAAGTTGTCTGTCAGTTTTATCACCTCAGTGACAGACTCTCCTCATTTTAGCTGGTGTTTTTTAGACTAGGTAGGAATTTCAAAGAATAAAAGCCTCCTAATCCTAATCAATTTTACTGTAAGATCATCTGTACGTGGGATATTTCAAGAAAATTAAGATGATTCAGATAAAATTTTATTTTCATGTGCATATGCTTAAACAATTTAAATATCATGGGGATGAGTTCAAGTGTGAAGTAGCTAGAAGCTGGTATGGTCAAAGGCCAGTTTACCCCTAAGTGCATGCATCTGTGTAGTTTTGATACTTTTTAATTGACTTCACATTGGCAAGCAATTTCTGTTAATTTTCCTTACTTTCCTTACTGTCCTTAATGGTAAGAAGCTCAGACTCATAGTTGTGAATGGGTCTGTTAAATTACCTTTACGAGTTTTTATTCTTCTGCAGTAAGTTTTCAGCTGAGAGGTGTCCTGAAGGAGGAATCAATTCTTACATACTTCTCTGAAAGACCACTTGATTTGATTTCTACCTGAAGGTTTTACTCTTTTCTGAGATTCATGGGAAAGAATTTCAGTAATTCATGCTTACAGAGTTTATTATAAAATATAGGGAAAAACACAAATATGGCTGTTTCTGAGACTGAAGAATGAGGTGAGGTGGACTTGTAGCCTTACTTTCAACACTGTTTATGGTTTTACTCAAAAATGAAAGTAAATAAAGCATAAGCTGAAGTCTTCTCCACTCCGTGCAGGACTTCTGCCTTGGAGTAGCACTAAAAAACCTCACAAGCACTTTTGTAGTCCTGTGATGCAAAATAAAAAACCAATGTCTGCATTTCTATTGCAGGACTGGTAATACCAAAGCTGATGGTTCCCCTTAAACCCTGTGCACAAAGAGTTTTGGCCCTGCACTGTACTGCCCTGCACCTCTACTTCCTGATTCTGAGCGATGTCAGAGGAGAAGGGATTGAAGATAAGCTCTATTTTTCCATCCTTTTCCCTTTCTCCTCTCAGCTCTTCCCTCTACAAGAACTGTGAGTAGAGCTTTTGTTTGTGTGAGCTCAGTGGCCGAAGGGCAGGGGTGTTGCAGGGGATTTCATATGCTAACAGATGGAGACTGGTGACTCAGTGTCACCTGGTCTTTGATATTCCCCTCCTAGACAGCTCACAGACCTCCTGTACAATTAAATCATTTGCAAAGTAGGGACAAAAATGTTTAGTGATAGCAAGTTTTTGTATGGGTATTGGCTAGGATAGAAATGACATTTCCTATCACTAATGTCAAAGGAAAAGGAGGGGGTGCACAGTTCCTGCCATGCAAGTTGAGGGGAATGGGCAGTGGAGGAGGTGAAGTAAGATAAAGCTGGGTCAGCACCAGGGGCAAGACCCATGGGCCAGTGGTAAGGATTAAGCTGCAAATAATCTGTTTCCCAGACTCAAGGAAGTGTCAGGTAGAGGAGGGCACACTTCACACAGTGATGGCCTGTTGGGGCAGAAAAGCTGAGCTCTGCAGAAGGGCAAACCAGCATTGTGTCCTTTCTCACATCATGAGATAACCAGACAGGTTACCTGCTATAATTTCTACTGTCCCCTGCCTCTCTGCCACCACTGTCTGCCCCACAGCAGCCAGGGAGACAGGGAGATAGTTTAACTTATCAAAGAAGAACCTAAAAACAAGGCTCTTTCCCTTTGCTGAGATGGCAGTAACAGCTTTATTTCTTGAGATCTTTCAGAGTGAAGTTGCAGGAGGCAAAGAGGAAGAGGTATCGATAAGCCTCTCTTTTTGAGATGGGGGAAAGGGGTGGAGGCAATTCACACAACCAATAAGGGGACCTGGGGAGAACAAGAGAAGGGAAAGAAACTTACAATTCTACATTTTCAGGGGTACATGTTTTGGGTCATACCATTTTTCCTAACTGCATTACAACAGTTACTCTTGAGAATTTGGGAGCTATTTATTTATTATCCTTTAGAGGACAGAAAGGAGTTCTGCCAGCATGTGCAGCACTGCTTGCCACCAGATTTAGGCTAAGCTAACCTGTGTTTATATTTCATGGGGGACAGATCTTTGACATGGGGGGAATTCCAACCTGTCTCGCTCCAGGGAGCTTAGACACTCCAAAAACATTACATCATCTCTCTGGGTTGCTGCCTGCTAGAAGTACAGCGTCGTCTTTGTGATGTATCAGGATGCAGATTTATATTTAATGTGCAATTCAAGGGTAAGAACAAGGCTAACCAAATAAAGAATGCTCCATGAAACATTCACAGCTGAGTGAGGAGCTTCTGGAAAAGCCTTCAGTATAAACCAGCAACATGGCTCAATCAGTACCTTTCCAGGCAACACTATCTAACCACTGGGTAAAAGGTTTCAATAACAGAGCACTGGCAGAGTATATTGACTGTTTGTCATTGCACCAAGATGACTTCAAAAAACGCTGTGCTCATATCAGAACAAGCCACAAAATGCCAAGGAAATCAATAGGTCACTTACACACCTTTAGAGCCAGCAGTATTATGAGAGTCGCACTGAACTGATGGTTATTAACCCTGCAAAATTAAAAACTCACTTGAGTTCAGCACTTTTGGTGCACCAAGGGAGGCAAACATAACCCAAAGAAATGAGTTTATAGCAATTTAAGGATTTGTAGTTGTCCTTCTGCTTGTCTAAAAGGTAGATAGAGGAAGAACAGCCTTGTTATAGGTTGTGATAGGTTGTTTATCATTAAAGTTTTAAAATTGTTTACAATATCCTATCCTTTTAAATGGTATTAGATGTCCTAGATTTTTAGGGACCAGTAAAACCTAAAAGACTCACAGTTAAATAAGGCTACTCTATAGGACATGGAAAAGATGATATTGAAGACAGAAACCTTAAAAATCTGAACCTCACTACTGTCTGTCAGTTTTACAGAGAGGAATGGTAGATACGACTTCCAAAGAGTTGGACTGGAAATGCTACAAACTCTGTCTCCTCTCAATCCTTTTACCATACCTGTACAGCTCCTCTGGGGAATCTGTCATGCTCAGTAGAGACACAACAGCTAGAGATACATTGTGACATTCAGCTTTATGTCACTTTCTCATTCAGTAAAATTAACTTTCTACTCATTTCCAACCAATAAAACAAATTGCCATGAACTACCCCTCTCCAGCTGTCCCGGAACCAAAGAGGGGTTAGTGCTATGACTAGGAACAGCTGGCTGAACTAAAATTGGGCACAATAAAAGCAATATTGATAGGCAGAGGAAAACATTTTGGACAAGTAACCAACACAGTAATAAAATTCTTGCTTGAGGGACAGCTGCTCTCATTTCTTAAGGTGGCAGACAGCCTTAGTGTGGTTCTGCATTTCTCATTACATCATATGACAAGAAGCACCATAAAAGTCTTCTTTAATTTATGACCAGACATGAGATTAGACATTCTCCTGGCAGAATATGACCTGGCCAGTTATTAAAACTTCTGTGGCTTGGTTTGCAATGAACTGCATTTGAATGCATGCTCTGAATGAATGTGATGGGCCTCAGACAGTCAGATTCTCCACAAGCAAAGCTCTGCATGAAATCACACAGATATCACAAGGATCCACAGATTTAAGACCACTCAGTGTTTGTTTTTTTCATAAAACTCTTCAAATGTTTTTTTCAAACCATTACAACTTTTAACATCCATATAAAATCTTATGGCAAGGGTTTCCACAGTTTAAAGGAGAGTTATTTGAAGCGATCTTACCCTTTTACTTATTTTGAGCTTCTCTTCATTGTTTCTTTTAGTGTATCTAGGTTTTGTAAGGTATAAGACAGTATTTTGTTGCCCTCTGTTCAACTTTTTAATGCTATTCATGATTTTGCAGAATTCTATAAGTTCTCCCTCATATCTTTAAAGGATGGAGAGATGCAGTATGTTTGTTGACCCTTTTTATGAAAAACTCACATAATTTTGATCTTCTTTTTTCCTTTTTTTTTTTTTTTTCCATACCTGTTCCAGTTCTACTATATATTTTTTTTTTTGCAATGGGATGACTGGAATTATACCTGTTCTTCAAGATTTGAGCTCCCCATGGATTTGTAAAGTGTTTCAATAATGTTCTCTGCTTTATTCTCTATTTCTTCTCTAATAATTTTCAACACTCAATTTGCTTCTTCACAGCTTCTGAGCACTGAACTGATGTTTTCCTAGAAATATCTGTTATAACCACAAGGTCTCTCCTAAATGGTAATGATCAGTGCAGAGCATATCAAAGAAATTTTTTATTTCAGTGAAAAAAAAGTTTTTATTTCATATCTTTACATGTTCAGAAGAGTCAGACTGGTGATATTAATTTTTAAATTTAATTTTTAAAGTGAAAATATCTAATATTTTGTTATAGTGAAAATAATAATGATTTCCAAGCCCTTTAAAAAAACCCAAAAAACAACAACACTCTTTCATGGTAAATAGTGAAAGTATGGAAGAGTAGAAAATACAGCTTCTTCTCAGTTCATTGGCTGTGTTTCAGAACAGTAGATACAAGGACACAAGGATTTCCAGCTACCCACAGAGAAATCTAAGTCTAGTCTTTGAGTGGGTCATAAGAACTATCCAGCATTTCCATGTCAGCTTGCAGTTCATTGTGAAGCCTAAATTATAAAAAAAAAAAAAAAAAAAAAAAAAGCTATAGAAGAACAGAAGTTTAATAGATTAAGTCTTAACATCTACCACTGGCCTGCTCTTTGGAAGTAAAACATCACCAGGACTTGACCAGTCACTAAACAAAACCTCTGACTTTTGCACTGCAAGAATTTCTTGAAGGAAGAGAGACCATCTCATTAACTCACAGAGGTTTTGGTCCTACTTTCAGCACTCTATTCAGAGAAAGTGTCATCAATCAGCTTTCTATTAATTTGGGTGGCTGTATCTTGGCAGCAACATTCAAATTACTCAGGGCTTACAATTTAGAAATATCCTCACCACTATATTGAATGGTGATTTATCATTACAGCAAGGAGATGTTAATTAGAGCAGAACTACAGGCCTCACAATTTAATCATATTTTAATGGGTTTTCAAGTCCTACTAAAAATATTTCCAAAAAATATTTGGTGATAGACAAATGTAATTAAACTGATGCCTCAGTTTTTCAAACTTTGAAGGGTCACCAGTTACAAGCAATGCTTCAAAATCAAATCTCATTTTATAATACTCTGTACCATAATTATGGATGAATAATGGAAATCGATACAAAGGCAGAAACAGAAGCTGTAGAAAATTATTCTGGTAAAAGCATTCATTAGTGTAATGTTTTATGTAGAATGCAAAGATGAGCAGCAGCTAAGATCTCTATTGCTTATATTTTTTTAAAAGAAAACCTTTAATGAAGCTGCAACCAGAAATGTATTTTCATAACTGTGACCTGAGATACTGTATTTCCTTAAGTACATATCAATTTCAAACACAAGTCTGCCTGGCACAATGAATAGGACTCTCCTAATAAATCATCCATCCTTTCCGCTCATGCATGAAATCAGTGTAACATGCATGAAAAAAGATAACAGATTATTACACCAAATCAAAAAGGAATAAGGTGTACTTATATTTTTTAAGGAAATATGTTCAAGTTGGATTGCTGTGTCTGCTTAATGTTTCTGCTTTGTGCTTGATTCTGCAAGTTTTATGGAATAAGTTTCAGTCTGAGTGAAAAAAAAAGACCAAGTTATGGTAACATGGCATTTGCCCCAACATCATAGCATACAAAAAGTACCAGGGATGTCAGGTTGTTGGACTATCAAATTTTGAAAATTAAAAAAAAGGGGGGGGGAAGGAAAATAGCTAAAATACAAAAGCGGTTTAAAAGCAATAGCAAGAAAAGAGAGAGACATTTTAAACTATTTTTGCTAATTACACTGTTGTCCCTTTGTCACCGAGTAGATTTTCAATCCGTGGGGCTGCGCTGACACCTAGTGGTGCTCGTCAGGCTGCAGTGGGACCCTTGGGTGGATCGCTGGGTGCTGCTGTGCCCCCAGGAAGCCAGCATCATCTCAGTGCTCGAGAAATCTCCTCCAAAAGCTGCATGAAACACTGTTGGAAAGGAGGTGCTCACCACCTTTGGCCGCTCCGTGGAGTGGCTTCGTGCAGAACACGAGGATGAGTTTTCTTTCATGTTGGGGAAAACACAGCTGGAAGAGAAAATGGGAATGCTCACCCGGAGAGGGGCAGCAATGCAGAGGGGACTACAAGCCAACAAGGAAGCTCCTCAGTAGAACACAAAATGTTCTCTTTCAGATGGCCATTTATTCATGCAAAACACACAGAGCAAACAACCTGAGCTTACCATCCTACAACACAATCCAGCACTTCTCTGTAGTCACTATACCATAGTCCAATGTTATGGCTGCAGACATTAAGGGAAAACTCCTGACCTAACCCATATAAATCCCATTTAGCTTGAAATGCCTCTCAGATGCTTCATTATGACTCTTCAGTTTTATCAGGCTGCAGTATTTTTATACAGTGAGATGTATCTTCAGATTTAAATCTTGATGCTCTAGTGAAAGGTGCATTACATTCAGGATTTTACTATATGGAAAAGTTTAATAGTGCAAACCTTTAATAAATTTCAAATATTTGAAAAAAATTTCAACTACTCTAACCTGTTTTCTTTTTCCCATTAAGTCTTCTCTAGAGGATCAATTACTTGGCATTTTCTGACATAATTTACTGATTGAATAGCATTTGGTGAAATTAAGTATGGATTATGGACAAAATCCAAGGACTCAGTGAATTTGAAAGGTATTTTACCTATGAGTTAAAGAGGGTCAAACCTGAGTATTTCATTTAGTAATTTAACGGTGCTCTTTCAAATACTGTTCCTTAAAAATGCAGAATATTAATCTATTCTCATTGATTATTACATATTCATCAAATCACATGGAAGTACTACATCATATGTGCTGGAATAGGTGAGATCAGAATACTGCTTGATAAGATCAACCAAAGGACAGACAACCTGGTTAGAAAATTAGGTTTGGAGAAAGTTGTCTACATATCATTGTTTGTAGATCTACATCTATATGCAATGAACTCCATGATTGCAGTAACATTCCCTATATGTTATTCAGATTACTATATAAGCTCATCATGCAGCTCCTGTTCAGACAGGACACTATTTACAATACCTCTCTGGCAGCACACATGTGGGTTATGAAGCCTCTGATACTATTAGGCATGCTGAGGAAGAAAAAGGGATTTATAGGAGCACTGTACCTCTGAATCAAACCTGGGTGGATACATGTCATTCCTGTGAGGGCTTCTGAATACATCCAGTAGTTTCAGCCAATTTTATAAAAGGGAAGAACTGCCAACAACATTAATTTCATTTAAGTGTTCTGAAAATTATAAAATTTTAGGGCTTCCCACCTCTCTCCAGTGGAGATGCTGGCACATTTCTGCCTTGCCTGGGAAAAGAAACAGGGCTGACACCACGCAGCCTGCTCAGCCAAATGCTGCTAGGAGGCAAGCAGGGATGTGAGGAGAGGTGGAGGCAGAGCAGAGAGTCTGAGAAACCTTTGGGAGTGGGGGTAAAGAAGTTTGGAGCTGACAGTTTGCAACTGCAAGTTTTATAAGGGCTATTTGTTTCTGGAGAAATTCTCTGTATGCACATAGTGAAATTGTCAGTGCCACAGTCAATTTCTCATGGTTTAAAACAGAAGAAATGAGTACTGGATAAACATAGGATAAGAATGGAAATGTGGGGCAGATACCTTGCTCTCACTCTACCTAGATAATTTCCATAAGTTTAATGTCTTAGGATCATGTCTTTCAGAGAAATCCTTCAGATGTTGAAATATTTACTACCCTACATTAAGATCAGTTGTCAAAGAGCTTATGGAAAATGATAGGTGGCTTGTATTTGTTCACTGAGGAATGGATCTCTGTAGTAAGACAATCTTTTAGGATTGGTCAAATGTACTGCAGCTTTGCTGGTTTAGGATGTTGAGAGTACACTACTTACGGAAGTACTTTTAAGATATGAAATGCTATATAAAATTTGGGTGTGGTTTGTTGTTTTAGAACAAAAATATAGCTTTAGAAGAAAAATTGTTTCTATCAAGAAAGGTGATGAAGATTTCTAGCTATTGGAAAATTATAAAAGAAAAATCAGGGTGAATATATTTTTGAGGTAACAGGCCTCATCTTATAAGAAATAATGGAGTATAAAGTGAAAGATTTTGATATAAAGTAAGAGCTTTTCCTAAGCTCTCTTCTGTTCTACGTTGTACTTGGGCAGATTCATGAAAGCTGTGATGGGAAAAAATGTGAAGAAAATATTTCTCTTTTGTTTTGTCAGTGTTGAAAATATTTACCCCATATTTTAGCAGTTTGAACAATGTTAATAGCATCTCTGAATGAATCTCCAGATTTGTGGAATACATTCTTGTAACTAAATGACCTGTTTGAATAACACACAATTTTACAAATTCTGATCCCAGTTCCTTTTCTTTTTTTCAATGTAAATTTAGCTTTGCTAATGAAAATATTACAGATATCACTTAAGCAGAGAAGGGAAAATTTAAATTAGCTATGTTTTACATTTGATAATTTCTCTTTTTTTATTGGTGTCTTTAGAAGTGAATGGGGTGACCCTTCTTCTCCCACCTTCTTTTGACTAACTTTTGCAGAACCTTCTTAAACACCAGAGAAGAAAATGTATGGCTTTGTTCACTGATCATACCAACATTATGTTCCCTAAGATCACTTGAAAAATTCAGCATTGTATCTACAGAGGCAGACCAACTCACGGATTTTTCTGGGATGTGCAGCAGTGTACAGAAATGACACAAAAATGGACCAATGTCATGTCTGGAGTAACAACTTGGTCATGGGATATTTTACTACTGGAAGCACCTTTAGATTAGATGTAAAATATCGGTCCTGAACGCCCTAATACCACTCCATAAAAACCCTAATACCACTCCATAAAAACTTTTTTCCCTAGCTATCATAAATTTGTAAATCCATTATGGTGCTCTACTAATAAATCTCCTGGTGCAGAGTGGAAAAACTGGTACAATTTGTTCAGATATGCAGACAGAAAGGCATATCTGGAAGCTGCTCTGCAGATAAGGTATAGCTCTGTTCCGATTTCAACCAAATATGCTGGGAGTCAGCTACAGTTGTAAGGTTTTGGGGTTGGTGGGATGGGTTTTTCAAGTGAATGTCTGTGGATTTTATGCATATCACCTTTCCTTTTTGTCTCTTCCTTACCATTGACTTGGAGCTTTGTCTGAAGGTACTGGATTGAAATACATAGTCTAGAAATGATACTCAGCGATCTGTTAAAATAAAGATTTCTGATGTTATGGAGATTCCTCATTTTCTTTCCATTTTCTTTAAGCTACCTGATAAATTCTTTGAATATCTGTCTCAAGCTGCAGTGCTCAGTTTGACTCCTGCTGTGTTCTGTGTATTTTTCTCCCAGCAAAACAGTCTGGCCATTGTTCAAGGGGCACTGCCATCCAAATATGTCATATTTCTTCAGATAGTCCATGCCAACATAGTTTTAAGTTGTATTTCAACTAAAGAATAAATAAGCAGTCTGAAATTTCCTTCTGTAACCTGGTTCCTATAACTGCAAAAATACTTTCTGAAACAGCATTTGTAATTTTTTTGTGTCAACAAGCTGTGGAAACAGTTTTTCATATGTTTCTAATAATATCTGAATTTTCAAGAGATATTGCAATATGTGAATTTTCAAGATAATCTTCTTTGACTCCTTTGCTAACTAACCTTACTGTTCTCACTCCTCAGCAGTACCCTAGCACATGGTTTGCTGGTAGGAATGCTAACCAAAACAGATCATTTACAATACCCAGTCACAGGTACTGCTCACTCTGATATATGGAGAGTATGCTAAAAAAATCTGATTTTCAAAAGTAATTGGCTCACATGCTACCAATGAAATGCAGTTCTTTGCTTCCATTGAGGTTCCTAAAAGATTTCAAGAAATATTTAGTTCTTGGTCCTAATATTAAGTACAGAGAACATTTGAAATTTTGATCACCATTTTTAATATGTAACAATGAATGTCATCTCTTTAAGAGTAGATCAGTTATTAGGTTCCTTAATAAAAACACCAAATTCCTTTAAATATGACACCATGCAGCCTTTGTACTTAATCAGAATGAATCTGGAGAACTGAAAAGCACTATTCAATAACAGTAAATACTGTTCATAATATTTGAGTGAATGTTCTAGGAGGGGAAATAAAAAGTTTATAAAGTCAAATAAAATTCTATAAAATTATTGAGTTTGTTCTATAAAAAAGTGAATAGCACATTATGATAATGCAGTTCTTAGATGATATAATTCTGTTTTTTGGATTCAGTGTTTTTAAACTGATATTTATATTAAATGGACACAAATACTTGTGGTTCTGTGGCTCTAGCAGCATTTGTCTCCAGGTTCACTCTGTCTCAGACACGACTCATAACTTCTGGCATGTAGAAGTCCATCCAAGTGCCTTCAGGAGCTCCAGTCCTCTTCCATAGAGTAACTCCACAGGAATGGGTGTTTCTCTCTCTCATCCTTAACCACATTTGAAGACATGTTCACATAACTTTATTCAAAATCTAAAAAGGAAACTCAGATTGTTCCTTGGCTTCCTGGAGGAGCAAGTTTGACCTTTTCAGGTCTATATTTGATTTAAATATTTATGCAGCAAAAATAAACCTTGAGTGTTTTTACTCTGTTTTCTGGAAACTTGAAATGTTAGGTTTATATTGTCTTTGATTTTCCTTTCTTATGACTCAAAGTAGCTGGGGTTATTCTATCTGGATATGTTGCTTGGTTGTGAACAGCCCTTTGGCAGCCAGTCACTATAGGTGTTTCTGAGGGTTCATTTCTGGGGCCAGTCCTGTTTAGCAGCCTTATCAATGATGTGGATGAGGGGATCAAGGACACCCATAGATGACCCAGTGTTTGCAGATGACACCTGGCTGGGCAGGAAGGCTCTGCAGAGGGATCTGACAAGAGACTGAACCAATGGGTTCAGACCAGCTGTAAGAGGCTCAACAAGACAAAGTGCTGGGTCCAGCCTTGTGTCCCAACAACCCCGGGCAGCACCACAGGCTGGGGACAGAGCTGCCCAGAGGAGAAGGATCTGGGGATGTTGCAACGGCGCCTGAGCATGATCCAGCTGCGCCCAGGTGGCCAAGAAGTCCAATGGCATCCTGTTGTATATCAGCAATGGTGTGGCCAGCTGGAGCAGGGCAGGGATTGTCCCCTGTACTGGGCACTGGTGAGGCCACACCTCAAATACTGTGTGCAGTTCTGGGCCTGCCACTAAAGACAGAGCAGGGCAATGGAGCTGGTGAAGGGTCTGGAACACAGGTCTTATGAGGAACAGCTGAGAGAGCTGGGGATGCTCAGTCTGGAGAAAAGGAGGCTCAGGAAAGATCAGGGAAGGTTTAGACTTTACATTAGGAAAAAATTCTTCCTGTAAAGGATTGTCAAGCTTTGGAGCAGGCTACCCAGGGAAGTCGTGAAGTCACCACCCCTAGAGGTGTTTAAAAGGCATGTAGATGTGGCATTTAGGGACATGGTTTAGTGTGTATTTAGTAGTGCTGATTTAATGGTGGGACTTCATCTTGGAGGTCTTTTCTAACCTAAAGGAGTCTATGATTATACAAAATTTATATATATATTTATTTATATATAAAATATTTTGAGAAAAAAATGTGGAAACCTGCTGTTTTAACAAGATTAAGAAAAAAAATAGTGAGTTTATTTTTTAAATTCCCTAAAAAATAAACCAGTTTCAATTTTATGGAAAGGAATTCTTCAGTGGAGTTTTCAAATATATTTTAGAGAGAATGCTTTCAACAAAATGCTCCCCTTTTACATTCTATACCTGAATGTAACTTGAAAACTGGAAGTTTATGTAGAAAACTGAAAATACAGTTTTGACCTTACTCAGGAAGAGAGGAAGCACAAGATTAATCACATGCAGTTTTAAAAATATTTTATTTGAATTTTTTTTATTACTATTATTTTCATTGATTAATGATCCAATATCAGTAAAACAAAATTTCTCAATAAAACCTAAAATGATTTCTTATTTTCTGCGTACGAAGAGAGTGCAAAAAAAAGGGGTACAGAATTTGCATAAAAGGGTTCACTGGTGATGGTTACTGGATATTTGGGATGCTCTGTGTTCTTGTAAGATCTGTAGTTCTGAGGCCTTTTCAAAAGGCTGACCTGAATTACTAACTCCAACTTTAACAGCAAGGGAGAAATCGTGGGTCGTTTGAAGTTAATAGCCAGACTTTCAAGGTTTTCAAAGGAGCTAGTTTTTCATCACAGATCTATCTAATGTAATAAAATCTAGATCATCTAATCCCTAGTCCTGGAATTTAAGCACTGGACTTCCTTTTTACATTGATCACTGAATAGTTCAGAATTAAAAAGAGAATATTTTTTTCCCCTATTGATGTAACATCTCAGGGATTGGCAAATCTAGGTGGTCCTACCACCCCTAAGAGAACTGAAATTTTTTAATGGAAATTGGAGCATAGATGAATGAGCTAACAGCAGGGTTCAATTTTAATGACAGCAACAAGGAATTCTGTAATTAAGCACATTAAGGCAGAACAACCTCTTTGAATTTCAGAACATCTCTAGTTCATGCTCTAACATCTGTTTTTCTTACACTGCTTTAATCTGCATCCTCCCTTCAGGCATCTTACACTAAGGGCTTGACAGACTCCTGGCTGACAGTAGCTGGCATCCTTTTAATTGACAAGGGAAACCACTGTTGAAAGAGATTGGGAAGAGCTTCCTCTCTTCCCTCAGGGTCTAAATGCTCTGCTTTTGCAGAACTCCTGCAGGACCTGCTAGCTGCAAACCCCACCTGAAAATACAGATTTTGCAGAATCCAAGGAAAAGCTCACCTGAGCTTCTCATATGCTTTAGCCTCTTTTACTTCAGATTTTTGCCCAGTGCACCAAAGGGAGTATTTTATTTGTCACAAGTCTGTTATTTTAGCAGAAAATGAAATAATTTCTGTTTTCACAAAAAAAAAAAAAAAGGAAGCATTTGTTTATGTCCCACTGGAAGCAGATGCAATGAGAGTTTATCTAAAACTTCTTGTGCATATAGTTATGAGATGTAAGAACATGCCTGTATTTTTTGTTGCATCAGGCCCATTGAACGTACCTTGGAGAAACATAAACACTGCATAGAAAAGTGTTTGTATTGCTCTTAAGCAATCCCAAGAAAATATTTTATGTGCCATTATACCAAATACATCCATAAATTTGTCATCCAGTTGTGCTGGATTTCTTTGACTAACTCTCATCATACGCATAAAAACTCTGGTTAGGCTGTATGCTTCTGGTTTCTACTTTGCCTTCCTGATAGTATTTAATGCATCTGGTACAATGTAAGTAAAAGCAGTGTTTTTTTTAAATCACTTGTTCTGCTATTTCAATGATCTCAGTTATTTCACTTGGCCTGTTGTCTATGATTTATCCTTCTTGGCTATATTCAGCTTGTTGAATGGCCATTACCTGGTGATCTGCTCAGATTAGTAGTAGAGATGTTTTCCAAAGGAGACTGTTTGATGTCTGTTGTCAATGTGCTACATTTCCTTCTTATAACCAGTACTCATGGTTGGGTGTTTCTGACTGAAACTTCAGTTATATTCATGCACAGCTTTCAAAAAGGACTGAATTCCAATTTGTCAGGACTATTGTAACAATGGTGGAATGATTATGATTAAAACTAAACTGATATTTCCACTTCTGCAGCCAGTGTTTCTGGTTGTATTATTCAAGTCTTCCAAAGAATGAAAATGGATTAGCCAGATGATTTTTTTTCTATTTTCCTTTTTTATTCTTTCCTAAAAAATCCCCAACAAAATAAATGCTCTAGCTTCATTAATCTATTCTTTCTTCACTTCTAAAACAAACCAGCTCCTGTGGATAAAATGCTAGACATAGCAACATGGTTAAAAAAGCAGACTGGTAAAGACATAAGACATACACTGAGCCTTGTTATTAACAGACTTTTGAAACAGAAGCCTTGCTGAGATCTCAGAAGCTGTTAATGGCACTGATATTTCTCATTATTGGCTCAACTCTGTATCCTGTTTGCTAGTCACTTTAAATCCAATACCTCCCACAATGCAATGTGGGCATTGAGCTCATTACAGATTAAAAATGTAAATCAGAGAGGCTTCTGAAACAGCAGAAATTATCACAAGGTATGTGTGTTGCTCTGCTTTACTTCCTCACTGTACCTGTTGGATTTGTTTGCTGAAAATAAAAAAGCAGACCATCTTTTCAAAACCCTCACATTTTTCATCAGAAGGATATGCTCTCAGGTACTATATTCCATTAAAAATTGGAAGCCTTAGGCTTAATAATTTGGAAAATTACTCACGGTGTAGTGACAAAAACAAAATAAGTGTTACAAACCACCTTCAAAATGAGATACACCTACTCAGGAAGAGCCTGCTCAAGGGAAAGTGGTTTCTTCTGGCAGCTTATTCCAGAACTCTTAAACCTGGACCTGCAGTGTCCAGCAGCCGCCCAACACTCTGTCCCCGGCAGAGGACTCCCCAGCACAGACAGACGCTCAGCACTGCAACCCCCACCCACCTGCCCCCAGGACAATATTTGTTTCATCAACCTGCAGGAAGCTGAGTACATAGATAAACCACACTACTTTGCACACCTCTGTTTTGAAGAGCTGTCCAGGATAAGTAATGTTGGCCGGTGTTGTGAGAGTCTCTAATTATTTTTTTTGCTCAGAAACCACATGCAAACTAGTTGGCCCTTGCTGTCTCTTGTCATCTGATGTTACAAAGCAATCTACACTGTCTGTGAGCTTCAGAACACATACTGACAAAAGAAGTAGTTTCCCTGGTAACAAGGACCATATGAAAGCTCTCAGAACATATCCTCCCCAGGAGTTAATTTGTTTCAGATGGGAAAGGTGATTACTTATAAGAAAAAAGAGAAAACAGCTGAGCTATTAAAGGATGAAATAGTAAAGAGTAAGCAGTGTTATTTGTTCCACTTCCACTGTTTTCATTTATATGCATGATATATATATTTATATAGAAATATATACATTTCTGTATGAACTATCACTGTGTAAGTGCTAATACAAAATGTATTTGGCAGTAAAGAACTTCTCTGAGGTCTTCATTACAGCACCAAAAAATGAAAAATCATTTCTCAAATGTAAATTCAGATATTTCACAAAGATTTCAAGGATACGAAGAGATGAAAACACTACAGGACACATGAACACAGATCTAGCCAAAAGATTAGGATATGATGGGATTGCAAAAATTAAAGAAATAAAAAGCAGAATAAATAGTGATAAAAGTCACAATAACATTCAAAAACAAAGCTGCATATGTGCATATAATGTTGTCATGCAGATAACTCTTAGGTAAAGTAGACCCCTTTTCCTCTAGAATAACTGAAAGGATTATTGATCTAGATGGTCTTCCAGATATGGAGTGTGGGTTGCTAATGGTTTATGGCTCACTGGGAATTTCAAACAAATTCTCTGTGACTTTGACAGAAAGAAAAACTTCCTGAGTGTCCATGAGCTGAAGAGTGAATGGTGTCCACAACTGGGCATGGTAGAGGCAAGGAACGTCACACAACTCATGGTGTGAGAGGTGAGCCGTGCAAGGAGCACTTCAGTTGATCACCAATTCAAGAGTGGGTGTTTGCTCAACTGTTTAACCATCATATCCACAGAGACCCTTTGTCAGAACATTTCAGTGAAGAAGGATTCTGATAGGCTTTATAAAGACACATTTCTTACAAAAAAAGGTCAAAACATTTCTGGAAAGAGGAGCAGCAAATTAATCAAATATCTTTAAAATGAAAACTATGACTACCTAGATGAGATCATTGAAACCAAGGGGTTTCTTTGTTGATACTTCAGAGGTTTTAATCAGCTTGCTTTTTTAGGTAGGGATTGTAAATTTTGGTTGCTGTAGGTTTTATTTATTTTTTTTGTTTTGGGTTTTTGTTTTATGGGGTTTTGTTTTTCTTGGTTTTTTTAGGCTTTGGGTGTTTTTGATTTTTTTTTTAATTTGATTTTATTTTGGGGTTTGTTTTTTTTTTGCTTTCTTTGTTTGGTTTTTTGTTTGTTTTGCTGGTTGGTTGTATTTTTTGGTTTGGTTTCTACAGATGTGTGGGGAGAACCCATCCAAAAACTACAGATTGGCCTTGGTGTTTACAGTAAACTAAAACTAAAAACACTAAGAGTTGAGGCAGGAGAAATTAGAAATGTATTGATCTCTATATTCTTGTCATAATAGTGATTATTAATCTGCCATTTATCAAAAAGACTATGGCAGCAGCAACTCCTTATAAATTTAAATATTTTCCTTGTTGGTTCTTAACAGCAATAGTTCATTCTAGTTCTCATAGACAGAAATTTTTTTCTACTATTTTTTTCTTTTCAGCTAATGAAGGTATAAAAATTAATACCTGTTTGAGAAAGTTATGAATAAGAAGTTAATAATAATGGATATATTTCAAACCACTTTATTGAAAAAATAAAATATACATTACAATGTCTCTGTAATATCTCTATTCCTGAAAAAGAAGGCATGAGTTAACTGCTCATAGAATTTTGCTGTATATTTAAATTGTATGAAGGAATTCCTATAAATCATACTTCCTTCAGTGTGTCACACCTCAAATTAGCTGGAAACCTCAACTGAGCTCTGGCAGGACTCTGTGATTTTCTTGCAGAAGAGAAAGTTTCAGGGAGTGTGTGAGTATTCCAGAATTTCCTCTTGGTTTCAAAGTGTTTCTGGTTACAAATCAAGATATTCCTTTTGTTTTTAAAAGATGTGACTGACCTGGAGCAAAACTTTGAAGAATGTCTGAGTGTCTTTTCTCAATTTTAGAAGTGATTTTGGCACACTATCTAGAGACAGCTAGGACCAAAAGATTCCTGAAGTGTCTGAGAAGTTAAACGCTTGTACCACAGGGACCCATATTTGGGATTCACAGATTATTCTGGGTTGGAAGGGACCCATGGGGATCATCAAGTCCAAGCCTTAAGTGAATGGACCATACAGGGACTGAACCCATAGCCCTGGTGTTATTAGCCCCATGCTCTGACCAGCTGAGCTAAAGTGTTCTATAATCTAACTCTCCTAGATCCTATAATAAGCAATGAGATGTTGTGGTACAGGAATGGTGTTCCCCAATATAATCTTCCCACTGAAACCCTCCAAACAATGCATCACCAGCTCACTTCCCCATTCCATTTCCTGCAGTGGGCTGGAGAGGAGAATTGGAGGCACAAAAGGTGAAGATCACGGGTTGAGATAAGAAGAGTTTACTGGAAACAGCAATGAAAAAAGAAACAAAAGTAGCAGTGACAATACTAATAACAGAGTGAACAAGAGAAGCCAACAGTTCACAAAGGAGTGTTCATTGTGCAGAACCCAGAAATACCTGAGTCTAACAAGGACATGAGATATCTCAAACCTTCCCATCTGCTTTTCTGTCAAACCCTTCCTACCTGTTCACACACTGGTGATGTCTCAATCATGACCTGTGACTGGGTTTGCTTTTATATTAACCATTAGAGCTAATTTTAAAGTTTAAAATAGTTCTTTACTTTTTTTTCATTTTGTCATTTTTCCTCCCCCTTTTATTTAGAGTACAACCTCTCTAATACTAAATAGTGCAAGTATTTAGAAAGTGTATTGAGTAAGGCACACAAAACAAGAAATCTGATTTCTGTCTCCTTTTCAGAGCCTTTCTTATTACTAGAAGTCCTCAGATTCTTTTTTTTTTCCCTAGGGAAGATAAAATCTCCCACATGTTTATCTTCCCACTCCAGTCTTTACCACTACTTACCCTAGCTGAGGAGCCCAGTCTCCTCCAAGGAAGATAAAATCACTTACACTGTCATTTTTATGGCTGTGCTTTCTGTTTCTGAAGGGCTTCCCCCTTATACAGATGACCTCTCACTCCTAAAATAATTTGTGACGTTTTTAATTTCTGTTCTATGGCTAGTAATTTTCATTCCATATCTACCTTCTCTCTCTCACCCATTACTTTTAGACAATGAGTTGTTAAAAGTTAGTGTCACAATTAGTAGCAATCTCATTGTCCTGTCTTCTTCCTGTCTTCTTTAGGCATTTATTTTTACTGTAAAGTGGAGGATTAAAATATAGATGATACCAGCATAAAGAAAGGTGGCAAATTTAAAAAATAAAAATTAAAATTAAGTGCTGACTACCAATATTTGTACAGAGATATTTTAACCCTCATTATAAATATTAATTATGATTGTTGCTTTTGAGGATTTAATCTGTAACAACTAGGTATCTGGAGATTTTCATATAGTACAAAGAGAACCAAGACATACTTTTGAACTGAAAATTAATTCATGCTCTGATATGAAGTTATGAAACCTCATAGTAAAGAAAATCCTCTACATTATTATCTAACCATAGCTTTTTTTTCTTCCCCAAATTGATTCAAGATGTATTTTATCCCATTTTTCCAAGGGCCAGAGCAAGAATATATTCCATTAGAATAGCTGTTGATACCATAAAGCCATCAAATAAAGAACATAATTTCAAGCTAAACAGTGGAATCCTGTCACAAACTAAACACTCCATCTGGTGCCATTTAGCTGAAATAACTTCTTCAAGGCACCACTCCCATGAAACATACAAACTTCAAACAACATTATTTTACTACAAATATGGACTATAAAACTTGATAGAAAAAAAGGAAGCCATAAAGCCCTCAAGTTCCCTCTGAGCCTGAGCTAGAATCCAGATCTTCCTGAATTAAGTCGCTTTCAACATTTTGTAGCAGAAAACTGAAGGTCCCAGTAGATGTAAGTTTTATTTTCATAATTCATTCTCAGCTTGGCTGGGAGCAAAGTAGCCACCTCCACATTTTTGGCAAGAAAACTTTCTTTACTGGAATAAAGGTTTGCCTCTTCAATGGGATGTTTGGCAAGAGACCAGGAAGAAATAATATCTGATTTCCCTTACACTTGACTTCCACTTTTTTTTTTTATTTTCAAGCTTTAGCAAGCACACTCTCTTCCTCCTTCAAATTCTCCAGTCCAGCTATAATTGCTCTGTTAGCTCCTTTTTGATCCACTCACATACCAAGTATTTTATATCTGCTTTACAAATATTGTATTTTTAATGACCCTGAAACCTGTGAGCTTTGGAAGTTGTTTTTTTTTTCCTCAACTTCCCAGTTTACGAGCATCTGAAATTCTTTTACCCATGGGAAAATTATTACACCAACATCATAAATCTGCATTTTATTTTCCAACATAACAATGAGTTTTCTTTTTTTTTTACAAGATTTTAAATATTCATGAAAAGTCTCTGGTCAGTATATAACTCTAGTCCCTTAGTCCCTTAACTCTTGTCAAGTGTCTTTTCCTTGAGTATTTTTCTATTCTAATTATGAGCCAATCTATGCTGTAGACCTTTTTTTTCCTCTAACCAAATTTATCCTCACCACAGCCAGCATGATAGTCCTCCCACAGCAGAATCCCTTATATTTATTGGTATTAGAAAGAAATGTGAAGGGGGTGCTACAATAATTCAGCCTTCATAAACTAAACACAAGCACTCTTCCTTGCACTAACCTGAAACAAAGCACAAAATATTTTTGGTGTTAGTTCATAACTGAAAAAATTATTCTGTGCAAATCGGGTTTTATACTAGTCTGAACAAAAATGAGAGATACTTAACTATTCAGATAGCACACCTCCCAGTTTAAGAACATGAGATCTCTGTAGACTTTTACAGAACACCCCAAACATACTGCTATCTACAACAAATTTCCCCTGACACAGATCATCTGCCTCATCATTTCCCTCTGAAATAGAAACTGAAAAAAAAACCCTAATGAAAATTCTCTGGTGTAGGAGACAAAACTGGGGAATTTATGGTCTATTCAGAGCTTGAAAGAAACCATGTTTTACCTGAAAGTCAGGAAAGGGAGTGGACTTTGAGAGGAAGAATTTACATACTACGCTAAAATCTTTATGCATTGAAACCAAATGAGAACAACTTTCTGGAAGCTGCAACTTTCACAGAGGTCTGTTATCCACAACATTCAAGTTAGGATGGTTAACAAAAATGCCTCTACAAAGTATGGTGCAGATAAGTGTGAAAATTTAAGCAAAACCAACAACAGCAACAAATAAATAAAAACTTTTGAGGAAGTTGAAACAAACAGAACAGACAGTTTTACATTACATTATTGTTCTCAACTTTATCCCATACAATTTATAATCGGGAAGAGTAAATTTGTTATTAGGCAACTCCATGGTGCTACAGGGGAATTACATGTAATAAAAAACTAATAGAAATTTTAATAGTGGTGACGCACCAAAACCAATTTTAAAATGCTTATAACTGTATTTTAAATTCCATAGTACTTGCAGGGATATATCTAAGTTTTTAACAGAATGAGATGCTGAGGGGAGCTCTCAAGGGTTCCTGGAAGCAACTTGTTAAAATTCTGTCACCAAATTGAAGGGAAATTGAGATTAATTTTAAAGTCTCTAATGCAATTCATACTTTCTCTGGGTAGAAAAAAAACATCCCCACTAGAAATGGTCCCTGGTAGTCATGAAAACAACTAACAAAGAGTAATTTATTTTGCTTTTGGAATGCACAGCACTGGTCCGAATTACATTATTAAAATGTCTTGGGGATACTCTAGCCCAGGCACCTACAAGGTCTTTGTGTACACCCCCATCCAATTACCTGAACCGAAGCTTATGCTGTTCTGTCACCAGAATGCATATGCTTTTCTTCCTCAGTTGAAGGAAGGCTTGTGGGGTTGTTTGTTTATTTTTCATGGCTAAACATATAATTTTTGGATCACATGTCATCAAATGTAGATTTTCTGGTCTAACTTCCTGAAGTATGAGGATGGTAGGTAACTTTAATGGAAGCCGTAGGAGAAAATGCATGTTGCTGCCTGATGGTCGTAGAATGAGAAGGTTTAATGCATTAGAGCATTTTGTCCTGGATTCATCTGAATATGCAAATGACCTTAACGACTTTGTGATTGCCTTTGAAACTACTTCATGCTTTCATTCAGTTTTATTGTGTATTCTACTACGCTTTTTATCTATACAGAAGGAGGTCTTCAGTGAAAATTTAGGCTTTGTCCTTGTAAACACACAGGCACTTAAACAATTGAATAGTTCCATTACTTTCTGGGAGACCAGGAGAATGTATTTGAAGTGAAACATTCACATCTACAGTTGCAAGAAAGCAGTTTAATGAAAGTATTATGGTCAAGCATCATAAACTGAATTCTGTTCCAGCAGAAAAGACTACATCCTGCCATAGAAGTGGTATGAAATTGGAACTTCAAATTTGCTTGCTGTTTTTCCTCAGTAGCCATATAATCCTAGCTATTGACAGACCCCATACACCATTCTAAACCTTAGAGATTGCATTGTTTTTTACAGGTTCTGTCAATATGAAAACACCAGTGGAGAAATCATATTTTCCCAACTAACACAATTTTTCTATATATTTTTTTTTGAGCTAGGGCAAAGTGTGAAGAGCTTAAAAAAAGTTAAAGCATAAGCAAGAAAGAATAGTTTAGAGGAAAATGCTACTAAGCCAAGATCAATAAAATACCCTTAACAGATGACATTCCTGTAACAAAACCATAGATGCTAAATATTTACCCTTAGCATAAAACTCACAAAGTGTACCCTGAAGATACTCATCAGCCAATATTTATATTTTTAAGTTGTCCTGCAATATTGTGATAAATTTCAAAAGACAATATATCAGAGGAAAAAAAAATCACCTTGAAGGTATAGAAATCTATGTGTCCTTGGCAACTGAAACTGTTTCGGTAAAATTAAGTAGCCAAAACAAAAAAAGTGTATTTGAATTATGTATTTCTAAAATATTTTTTAATATAGTTCCTATTATGCCTTTTAACAGGCAGAAGGCACAATTTATTACTTATGACAGAGGCAAGACAATCTGAGCAAATAATATTAAACTAAGTTTCTTTTCTCTGTAAGAAATACAAAGATATGTTTCGCAGAAGATTTTGGTAGTGGCTTATTCCAACATTTGCACATTGTGATGGAATTCTGTAATTTGATTTAGATAATTTTCACAAAGATGTAGTAAATGTTCAGATTTTTCAGCTCTACCCACCTTGAATATCAATAACAATCTGGCTTTTGGCTTTAATGACAGTGGATCAATGACATAAATTAACATATAATAGCTGAGAAAACAGGAGTTTAGTCTGCCTGTCTGAACATTGTCTTGTTAACTCTCTGAATTAAATTATGTTTTAACTTGATAACACAGCACTATTTTTATTAGTTAATGAATAATATAATAATTTATTTGTTGAGAGCTGTTACCTTTAGATTGAGTAAAACCATTTTAGTTCAAAAGGGAAATTAACGAAAATAATAGAATACGTTTTCTGAGGGTTATTAGTTTGTCACACCATGATTAGAGACTGAGCCTGTTTAATTGATCATATTGTGGTACTAGCACTGCCTGATACAGCTGTAACATACTAGTAATGTAATTTTTTTTTTTTTCCAATTAAATGGAATAATAGTATGTAGACCAGGAGTTTCCAAAGCTGGAGTCTAAGTTTATGACCATTAAAACCAGTACGACCTCAGTAATAATTAGATTTCACTGGAAAATATCATACATTTGTGCCTCTCCCACCTTTAACCACGCAAATACTTTAGCTGCACAGCTTGTGCATCACATTTCAATCCATCAGCATTTTGTTAAATACTCTAGTCATGCTCCAAAGAAGTAGCATCACACTCTCCAAAATTACTGTGTAGCAGGGAATGAAATTACAGGAACTTTTGCTCAATTATAGTTCAACTGATAACCCTTTGCCATGCATGACCACAATACATCTCTGCCTTTCCTGGTTTAAAGAGGTTAAACCTTGTAAAGACAGACTTCAGCTGTTCACCATGTGTAAAGAGACCTTCAAAGTAAATGATGTACAGCAATGGTCAGTCCTAAAGGGAGAACAATCTGCAAACACTACTTGGACAAACCAAGTTTTAATTTTACAGGTTCAAGTAGATATGACAATAGAAACACAAGAGTATTTCTTGTGCCAGTTCTCCATAAGCTTCACAATCATCATATAAAGCACTGTACTCTTGAAACCATATTTCTGACATTCAGAGGAATCTTTCTCTTTAGATGTCAAGACAAGTCAAAAATGACTGATCGATGTGACCTCATTTTCCATAATTTGCAATTCTACCTTTCACCAACACATTTTTAGATCTTCACATTTTCCTCCACAACAGGCAAAACCTTAATTCTTTTAAGAAAAAACTGCACATGTGCAAACAGTCAAATATCAGACCTATATAGATGGTTTTAACACAGACAGTAAAAAATTATTATATATTTAGTACAAGTTGCAGCTAAGTGCAGCATTTTAACTACCACTATGATCACACTGAGGAATTTTACTTATGGTATGAGATGTATGGCATAAGCATCCTGTCTCCAGAAACAGGATTAAACTATTGGTGAAGTGGTGCCTCAGAACTAATGAGAATTTGCAATCTCAAATCTTAACAACTGTTAATCAGAAAAATAGAAATCAACTATCAAAGGCAGATCCTATAGTTATCCTAGCATCCTGTAGCTTCAAACACTTCCAAAAAATATTGGAATTTAAAATACAGGCATTTATACATCTATGCAAAACATGCAAAGCCAGTCTATGATGTTCATATGACAAATACAGCAAAGCTGTTATAACTTCCTGGATGTTGCTTTGCCCAGAAAATATGCCTGTTTCACCCTAATATAATTAAGATAATTTCCTTAGTCTGAGAATTTGAGGCTCTCCTGCTGTTGAAGTGGTCCAGGAAGTAGAGAGTAGCATCTAAAAACCGGGGCTGCACATCCTATATGTGGATAGAGAATTTTAGAATTATTGTCACTCTCCATTACATTCAAAATTTCTGTTCCCATTCAATGGAAATATATTCTTATAATTAGTCCTTTGACAAATAGCAGCTCTGAAAAAAGAATTGAGAGACCAAAAATGAGCTTCTTTGGGCTTGAAATTTGGCAAAATGCTTTTAAGATCACCCTTAGGAGCATGTGTGGTGATGTTACTCCACGCGGCCCCAAGCGACCACAGAGAGATTTGTTATTTCACTTTAGGCTATCCTCTTTTTTCTGGAGATTGAATTTTAAAGATGAAAACATTATAGTTTAAGGACAAAGGTTCAACCTGAACATCCAGTTTCCCTGTGGGTTTTATTGAAATTGTTTTTGTGATCTTGTGCCTAAAAATGAATTGAATGCAACACAGCAGGCCCTGGGTAACACAATACTGACATTCAAAAACAATTAAAGTGGCCCCAGTTTTATTAATAACTAGGGAATATTGTGTTTTCTAAAACAGATGCTTTACTTATACCACAGAAATGTAATACAAAGCAGTTGTTATAGAATCAAGGCATATGGTTTATAATGGTGCAAATTATTGATAATTTTCTCAATTTTATTTGTTTAGTTTGACCATTCTCCCATAGTCTTTCAGTAGCTACATTAATTATTTAAGCCTGAGATACCTGATAATAGATACTTTCTCATTAATACAAGTCACAGAAATAGATGTTTTGATGGGTAGAGTAGATTTTATGCCATGTACCGAAGTGAGAAATGGATTTAAACTGGATAAAGCCAAAATTCCTCAAGGTATTTGGAGGGAGAAAAATTCAAAGAGCAGTGCAACTTTATGTAATCAAAATCCATGAGAAGGAATAAACAAACTAAGACAAATTTTCTCCCCATTTTTCGAAATACTACTTAAGCAAGATTGTGTTTGGAAATTGGAATTCCTGGCATATTTCCCCAGATGCATTCTGCAAACATATTCCTACTTGATTAAAAGAACACCACCTACTACACATCCACAACCTCATCCTATCCTGCTGTCATGCTTCCTTAGATAAACTGGTATTTTCAAGAGACAATCAAAATATTTTGGAAGATTTGCTAGCACTTAATTTAAAATGTATCTCTGTACAGATCTTGTATTTGCACAAGTATCACTCTCCTCTATCATTCTCTTCCACGGCTTTTTTGTCTCACATCAAGCCTGAACTTCTGTCCTTGCCCTTCCACTGGTTCTTCTTTGTCATCCCATTACAGCCTGTCTCAGTCTCTGAGCTACTTTACAGATTTCTGTGTACCTGTTTGTCCTGGAATCAACCCCATGTACTATTTATATTAACTAAAATATGTTTTAAAAATTAACTTTTTCTATCCACAAGGGCTAATTAACTTCAGCAAAGACTCTGTTGCCTTCTCAAATGAAAACACAGCAACATGCTTTGCATTTTGGAGTGGATTTGTCTGATCTGCATATTTAGACTGTAAAATCCTCATGGCAGGAGCTTTGTCTCCATCTCTTCCTGATTCTGTGAAGCAGCACAATGTTGGCACCTAGCAAATAATTTGTTATAAGAATAATAAGCTCTGTTTTGCCAGGCATGATCTAATGGTGTCCTTTCTAAGGTTATGCGGCAAGTATGAGAGACAAAAGGTACTTTTTTCTTGAATGAGGATGGTTTCTCAGAAATATTCACATTTTAAATGGTAAAAAATGTCATCTTATTTTTTCATTTAACCAAACTTCTTTTTCAGACTAAAGCTGTTTAAACAATACAGCTGACCTGATTCTCACCTCAGATAACTGGCAAAAGAGGCACTTTCAAATCTGGGACTTCAAAGTGTTCCAGAAAAATCTCACATGGTTTGCTGCTCACATTTAAAGGTAAATTAGACCATTAAAAAGGCCACAAATGAGCCCTAAGCACAGGGAATTCAGAGCCTAAAGTTAAAATAGTGATAATTAAATCATTATAATAATAGTAAAATTCTTCCTCATTGATTCTCAGGCTTTGCACCTTTTGACTGTTCAAGATAATAAAGTTAAGTACATCCATACGTATTTGGAAAATGTGGGCCTAATTTTATGTTATGTTTAACAGCACATGGTGGAGTTTTTTTCAGTGCTGAGACATTCTTTTCCTTCCCAGAACCTAAACTCTCTTTTATGTGTACATAAAAATTATGAATTATTTTTCCCTAATTTGTTATTAATCTGTGATATATCTTAAAAATAAACCCTTTAAACACCTGTCTTTAAAAATATTCCACATATCACTGCTAGAGGCACAAAATACCTGAAAAAAGGCTGCTCCTCAAGACTCCTTGCTTCACTTTTGAGGGTTTGCTGGTTTCCTCTTCCCCTACACAGCTCTCAGGAATCTGCCCCACAGCAAAGCTCACCTCACCCTGCCAGCCAGTGGATCCATGTCACGGGAGAATCCCTGTGTGTATGAAAACGTTTGTTAGAAGAGTTTACATGGCTGATAGCAGAAGCAGGAGAAACACAAATGCCACTTAGCTCAGCCAAGGATTCTGCCAACCTGCCTATCAGTTGCACCAGCTCTTGCACTATTTGAAGGCAGTTAATGACAGCTGCCATTGATATATTTGTTTATACGGAAGAGCATATAAATCAATAATACTAGGTAAATACTATAAGAATAAAGACATTGGGACTGTCAAGACAAATAACTGTTTTACTCTTTCCTTTCAAATGTGCTCAGTCAGTGAAACAGCACGTTAAAAATCCCTTCCCAAGTATTTTATATTATTGCTTCAGAAGATAGTAATAATCATGGAAAGCCTAGAGCTACCAACCACCATTATCATCTCAGCATAGCAGGTAGTTTCAAAATGATGGATTTAATAAAACCAAGTCTGTCAGAAGTATTTTTAAGGAAAGCTTTGGCCAGACATATGTTTTCAGGTAACGCTTCCCATCCACATACAAACTGTTCCTTCATCATGAATGGATTTTTTTATACAGATAGATATTTGTATAAATTGTAGCTTTCATACATATGTATGTCTGTATGTGTATATATATATATATTACAAATTTTAAGCCTGAGAAACGCTTCTTCATATTGAGGGAGACACGTATTTTATACCAGAAGCTGTGAAGTATTAAGTAAAATACTCAAATAAGTAAGCCTCGGCTCACTCACAAATACGTGAAGGATGAGCCTGATCTAGGAACTTAAATGAAGCTTTCTGAAGGCAATGAAAAATCTCCTTTTCATTTTTCAGTGTGCTTTTCACAATTCTTTTCACCATTCAAGCATGTTGTCCTCAGACCCATATTGAAACAATTTTGGTGCTAAGCACACTTTAGATTTTGCTCTGAAGTAATCGATGATATGTGAAGAAGTCAGGAGAGAAAATTATTCACAGTGGTTTACTGAACACTGCTAAGATGTGATTTCTTTTTCTATTTACATTCAGAATTGTATACCTCTACTTATAAACTCCTCTAATAAATTCCAATGTTAGGGTCTGGTTATAAATAGAAAGTTCATCAAATGGATCTTGGATGTAGCCTAAAAGCCAAATCAATAGTTGGAGCAGCCATACACATGCAACAGATCTTTTTCTTACCAGTAATCTCACACAACAACTGAAATTATGACTAATGACAGTTTCTTATTCTAATGTGCTGAATGCCTGTCTGAAAAGCATCCACATTAAGATGGCTAACTTGGGCATTTATCTGGGCTTATACCTCTTTCCGAGATAATGAGGTCATACATAAGCTAATGTCCAACTATCTTCTGAATGGATTCTTCAAGGGCAAATGCAGCAAAAGGAGCCAGTGTTACAACTGGAAAGAACAGCAAGTGTCCATGGTCAGTGTTTATAAAGAAAATAAGCAAGCATGCAAAGCTGTAGGGTGCTGCTCCCTGTTTCTCCTGGCCCTGGTCACTTGGGCACCTCCACAGAAGTCTCTGTAGATCCCTTTATGCCAGATAGAAAAATAAACTATTCAGAAATTCCTGAGAGTGTCCTTTGTGAAGTTTGAGTTGTCTGGTTTCTCTGGTTCACCAAACCACTGATAAGGCTCTGACAACCAACTCAAGGACCCAAAACTGGAAAGAGGGATAAATTTATTTGGGCTGTCATGCACAGACTGAAGCAATCAGCCTCCCAATATGAAGTGCCATAATGCCCTCAAATTATGTAAACATCTTTAAAACTGAAGCTGTACTGTCCTGTGCCTGAGCTCTTAGAATAAGGGACAGGATTTACACAGTGAAAAAGAGTGAGGTTCCAGATTGAAGTATTTCATTTTTGCAAGAGTTATTAATTTCAGTGGGAAGCTTATCTAAGTGGGGCTAGATCAGGCATAGAATCAGAGAGATGAAATAATGAAAAATGACGACAGAAAATAGAGACAGCAGAAAAAAGAGTTTGGAAAATAAAATGGGTGGAGAAAGCTATGTTAAGAAGGGCATAATTTGCAAAGCACAATTTTTCAAAAAACATTCAGTACAAACAGATTGGACAAAAGATTGTTAAACAGGAATATTGATAAGAGATCTAATGTTGTAAGAGGTTGAATTACTCCTAAAAGGAAAGTGACCTCTGATTAGTAGGAGACAACATGAGCTGAAGGGAAAAAAATGAGGGGGCTAAGGGCTGGACAACCGAACACAAATCACAAAAAAAAAGAGGACTAACAGAAATGAGGGATGAAAACGTGACAGCTTGAACTCTAGGTGCTACAGGGAGATGTTGGGCATCCAATGCAGTGAAAATTAATTATAAGGAGAGTGGTTTGCATAAAATGAAGAGCTATAAATATATATATATATACACACATACTTATAAATGAAGACACAAATACATAGATGAAGATAACAAAGAAATATAAGATATATTTTATTTATAAATTTCATTATTTAAAATGTAGCTCAAAATTTTGCACAAAATATGCACTTTTTTCTCAGATGTTTATCAAGGATATTTCTACATAAACTAAGTGTATCACAAAACTTGTTCTTATCGAAATATTTTTCTCAATATTTCTTAAGTGGAGACTTTTTCATACTTTACCATTTAAAATAAAAATGAAGGTTGTCCAAGGAAGAGGAATTTCAGGAATTACAAGATGTGTCCAAAAATTAAAGATTTTACCAAGAGCAAGTTCACAAAATAATAATTCCAGAAAGCAACTATTTAGTAACTTTAAAAGATACATTAAAAAATCTCTAATTACAGTGAATTATTTTTTAAAGAAAGTCTACCTTTAAATAAGAATCAAATCAAGAAACAAGTCTCTCATCTATGTCTTTATAAGTGTAAGGGAAATACGAATTCCTCATATGCTAGGTTTAAGAATACTACATGAGCTTATAATTCATCTTATTAATTAGGAATTACTTTTATAATTAATGAAAGTCAAGTGCTTGTTTTGAAAACAGGCATATACTTCATGATGTTTGGAATGGAACTTATGAGCACCAAATCAAAAAGTTATCAGTGTCATGGACCTTTCCCTTCCTTAAAATATGACTAGATTATTTTGGTGTTCTTCCTCCAAATTTGCTATTCATATTGCATGTTCCTTGATAAAGGGAGTCTATCTTGCTAGTTTGTGAAGTGCCAAACATAGTGAGAATTTAGCCTCACCTGGAGGATCTAAAATAACTAAAAACTATTGAAAAGAAAACCATCAAGATGATGTTCAAATCTGTTTGCAAAAGTCCTATTCAAAAGAGCTATGAATGGCAAATATTGATTTAGTGTATGCCAGATAAATCAGAATAAACCCATTGTTCTATGTAACTTTAGGATAAAACAACCCTTCTGCTAAAAATGCATCCACAGTAAAACCATAGAAGGATGCATTTATTTTCTTCACTGTCATAATCTAGAATCAGTCCTAATCCCAAATAATAAACTTCTATTAATGTAATATTTTTAGATGTTTGCCATTTCAGCATATTTTTAACATAATTATGAGTTGTGAGATTGGTATTTTAGCATGCAATATATCAGTAAAATTGCAATCTATACTATACTTTTCTAATCCTAAATTTAGCTGCAAAACTCTGTAGTATTGTTTGTGGAAAATTCCATATGTTTTTAGACTTTTGACCTAGATTATTTAATGTTTTCCAACCAAGAACTTCCCAGACTTTATCAGGAGAGTTGTTAGGAAAAAAAAAAAAAACATAGGAAATTTAAAAAAATACATTTCATTGGGCTGTTGTTTTGTTTTTGTTTTTTAGGTTAAAGACCTTTAATTCTATTAAAGTACAGAGGAAAAATAATTTCTGCCAAAACATTGCCACTGTGCTGAACAGGCATCTGTATGGTAAGAGGTGCCAGTATCCTTCTAAGTAACCTGTAAACTCAAATAAACAGCAATTAATGCTGAGGAAGTTGTCAATAAATAAACTGAGCTATATGAATAATTTTATATAGAGATGGCAGTAAAGAAGTGCAAGTGCAAGTGCAAGGAAGACCTAATAGTTTATAGAAATTGTTTTCTTCGTCTTCTGCAATCCTCAAAATTGTGAAGGACAAATAAAAAGACAAAGCCAGAGTCATAGTGTAAGAAATGTGTATTAATTTATAATGTAGTACTTAATGGCTTCAGTGGATGGTAACAGCAGGGCTTAGAGCCTTGTGAATTATCAAAAAGGGTTAGTTTTTCCACTGAATGTGTGCATGAATAAGCAGTGGTGGAAAGCTGAAGAAAAATCTGGAAGACTCTGATCTCAGGTTACTAGAGTTCTTTTCTTTAAAGACTTACTTGACCTTATGACAGCATGTCAGCAAATTAGATTTAGGCAATGCTGTTCCCAAGAGCTCTAATTAAGGTTCATATGTATATTCTGTGGTTCATTAAAAAAGCATGCATTATAACTGCCTTACTGTACACTAATTTGCATACACATCAAAATAGAATCTGTACAACCGGAATCTGCAGAATGACTTTAATTTCTCTGAAGCATTTAGATATTTCATAAATTCTCCTAACTATTATTCATTGTTGACATGCATTTCTTGAACTGTCTGAGCAAGGATAATTTACATTTGTTTTTGGAAGTGGCTAACACAGATAACTAGTCTGCTCAAGAACATCTAATAAAATGAAATATAATTCTTTTTAAAAAATAACTGAACAGATTGCCCTGGGTGTGACATCTATAGAGGACAACGAGAATACAGTAATGAGAATGGCTTATGCTTGCTATTCCTCATTCACACTGAAAACTTGTCATAAAAATGGATTACCTGCAGTTCTGTACTGTTTGCAATTCTTGTCTTGTCATGGTAATAAGACATTAGAAGTTTAATATATCCTGTGAAATACTATAGCATATAAAGATGTGTAGATATCAAAATATTTTCTACCTCAACTTCTTATCTTTTACTGTGTATATCCCAGGCTGAAAAATCAGCATGCTGTCTACTTCTTTCAGGTTTCTGGGAATAACTGTGCATGCTCGCAATGACCACAGATCTCTTCCTTGACAAAAGGAAAAAGCCTCACTGAAGGTGATAAAGATCTTGGGTGGCTGACAATACCATAAACTGGGGTTACCTAGCTGAGGTTGGTGGTGTGTTGTTATATTAGTGGCCTAGCTGCTCTTCACTTTTACTAACTCCAGAGAAAAATCTGCAAGCTACTGAGTGCTCCTCAAAATGTAATGTCACTTCCTGCCTTTCAGTGACCACAGAGACACTCTACAATTTGTCCAGACAACTTTGTATTCAGCTTATTTACTAATGGAAATTCAGTGTTCAGGACTGAACCAAGTCAAACTAAAGAATCTGTTGATAAAAAACAAACAAAAATCAAGAGAGATGCTCCATATTACGTTGTAACTCACATGGCATTAGATTTGAATGGCCATACCTTAAACACATGTTCCAAAGCTGATGGAAAGGAGTGCAGAACTATAGAGGAAAGCCATCTCTCACCCCTCTCACCTCCCCTTTACCAAGGTTTGCAAGCTAGGATGCTACAGCTTCTGTCACCACTACTGTGTTGCCTGTGGGTACTCTGTTTATGGACTGACACTGCAGTTACTTAAAAGACTGTGAAATTAACATTAGATAGACTGGGACTGAACCCATAGCTATCAACATCTACATTTTGTATGTTTTTTAAATCCCTTATAGTTACTGAGTTTTCTGAGCTGCTCAGTTCAAATGAAACTTGTCTGAACAACCTCAAACTTGAAAAAAAAAGAATTAAGCAGAAAAGATATCAGAGTAAGGCCAAAAAAAAAAACCAAACAGTCAGACCAAAAGGAGGTTTTCTGTGGCAGTTAAATAAAAGCAGTACAAATTTATGTTAATATTAGAAAACGTGCCACAACATTATCCTATAGAACCATTTCCCTAATGTAAGAGTGTGTGTAATCCTTCCAAAAATGTCATTAGAAGAGAATTTGTCACCCCAAACTTTGGTTACATTTACAGTAGAATATTTGTACAAGCTGTTTGCTGAAATACGTCTGATTCCTCAGTAAAGAGAGGAAAGGCAAGAAGCTCTAGCCTGTATTTACCATGGCACACACTCAAGATAAGCCTTAAAATTACCTTTTGGTGTCCAAACAGTGTGGTTTCCCCATCAAAAGGTTATTTGTTATAAAAGAGCTTTATTTGGCAAAACATTGAGAACATTCACTTTTTAATTAGAGCAGCAAACTTCTGAGCCCAGAGTGATGGCATTTTATAATGCTTTTTTTCCTGATTATAAAAGAAACAAGTGCAGCAGAACCTATTTCATCCTCAGGGAATTTCCTATAGGTCAGTTACACTATGAAAAAATAAACCAGGAGTTGTTACACTGAGTACACTTTCTTAACGTCTTGAGGACTTTTTAAATGGTTGTGGAGCTTAGCTCTTGATGTTTTTTCTTTGTTTACTCTCATACTGCTAGAAATTTTAAAAATGCATTTCATTAATTTCCTTTTCTTATATATTCATATCCTTATTTTTAACTGTATTTTTATTTGTAAATATATAGTGTATTTGTATTTAATTTTATTAGTTAGGTAGAAGTGGGTCAAACATAAGTTTAAGCATCTTTTTTTCCTCTGTCCTTGAAGGAATGGGACCTTCTGTTTTACTGGATATTTTAATAATTCTTGCTGCTCCCAAGTGGATATTCTGCTGAGTGATTGCAAGTAAAGGCAAAACTAATTCAGATCTAGTTGATTGACTGTGAAAATTATATCCAAACCTTCCCAAAATAATAAATAATTAGATGACATTGTTGAATTTTTTTTAAACTCTACTAAATTAAACTAGATTTATTCTTTAAAAGTGTGACTACCTTCAGTTTTCAGACAAAACAAATTACATTCTGCTTGTCATTTCATGTGATAAGACCCAGTGAACTCATTAATTAAAACAGACACAGAACAAAGGCGGCAGTTTAGCAAGAGTGCAAGGTCAAAACTGTCTCCATGTATTTTTGTGAGAAGGTTGAGGGGCTCGTTACCTGGCCCAGAGTCCTCTGTAGCTCAAGAGTTTGCTCTCTCAGAGCTGGATTGGATGCAATTGTAGTTTTCCAGATTGTGTTTATTTCTAGATATCGAGGGTAATGGAAGTTCTGCTTGAAACAGCCTTGTGCCTGAGAGTGTAACATTTTGCAAGCCATGTAGATGAGGTTCAACTGTGATGTTTCAATGTTTGAGAGGCTCATTTATCTCAAAACTGTCATAGATCACTTAAAGGCTGGGCTTCTAGGGAGGATTTTGCCTGGAAGCAGCATGGCTCAGAGCTAGAGGGCCCTCATATTGAGGCTAAAGAATCTTTTCTGGAATAAAATAAATTACCAAAAGCCTGTTTTGCTTTGTAACTTGAATAAAACACTGAATTTGTTTGAGATTCATTTTGGGTAACACAAAAGGGATTTAAGGACAAAATCCTAGAAAAATCTGTCATATTGATGTTCTACAATAGCTTAAATAGAAATAATTTAAAAGAGAGTTTTAAAATAATGAGATTGATAATTTCTCATGGAATCATCCATCATGCCTAAGGAGTTTGGATTATGAAACTGAAAGTGAGTTTTGGAAGACACACAGAAACACTCATTTAAGCAGAGATAATAGAATTAATCAAGGCAGTTTGCAAAGGAATAAAACCAAAACACTAACGAAAGGGAAAAATAGCATTGTCCAGCTGATGAGAGTTTTAAGATTTGCTTATCAAAAAAGATGTGTAAAATGATGTGCAGAAGAGTTCTTCATCAACATTTAAAAATGGAAGTATAATAAAGAATATTCTTATATCGCTGTTCAAGTCTGCATTGGTCTAACAACTTGAATAGTATGTCCACTGTGAACAGGTTCCAGCAGTACTAGAAAAACTAGAAAGAAAATATAGTCAGTTTTATCGGCCAGCTGAAGAGAAATTATGTAAACTAGGACTTTTCAACTGGAAAAAAAACAGTTAAAGGAGGCTGTAATAGAGCATCATTAAAATGAATGATGACTAAAACTTTTATAGGCAAAGAAGAAACAGCATGCAAACAAATTATTTTAAATACAAAGCAAGTGCTTTCACAAAGAAAATAATTAAATCATGGTACTAAATACCGTAAATATCATGGAGCCCAAAATTATAAAAGGCTTCAAAAAACCACCAGAGCACTGTCACAAAGGATAGGCCCATCAGTAAGTAATAAGCATGATGGTCTATGACTACTCTCTGTGACAGCTAACGCATGAGAGATAGCAAAGCAAATGTTACAACAAAAAAAACACAGATCATCACCCTCAGCAGCATGTTTCTCACTCCCTTTCTTCAAACCTGTTCTTATGAGGATTATGATATTTTCAGAAATGGTCCAAACAGTCAGGACTTTCTGTAGTCAGATGGTTTCCAAGAGGTAAAGGATGATAAAATTAAATAATTGGGGAGAAAATGTCAAAACTTGTAAGTCAAGAGATAGTGTGATGACGCTGCAGTGCTTTTCCTCCAGTTCTTCTTTTTCTCTGAGGGATGTTGTCACTGTAACTCTGTTATGGATGTTTTATCCTGTGAGTGATGGATGAGGAAATTTGGAAACCCTGGAGATTTCAAAGAAAGAATGCATGCATCCGAAGATATAATAAAAAAATAAAAAAAAAAAAAAAGATAAAGTCTGTATATTCTTGTAGAAATAGCTTTAATTTGGCATAAATAAAAATTTATAAATATATATTCAGTAAAAATAATTAATTCAGTTTCCCTTTACTGCTGAAGGTAATAGAAAAGTCTAGTGGAAGGTCTTTTAAGAAGTTTTAAGAAAAATGTATTTCTTATCACCATCTGTAATCCACCATCATGGTGGGATTGAGTCAATAAAATAAGTTGGTATGGGTATGATACAGAGTCTTTTCCCTCCACTTGTCAGTTGGCCATAAGTTTCTCAGTCTTGGTCATAGAACTCACATGATATGAAAACTTGCTATTCTGGGTGAGTGTAAAGGGATTGTACGCCAACTCTTAAGAGATAAAGTGGAAACTGTCACTTGAAACAGCTTGCATGTTCTATGAATGCTGTGTTGGGAAACTGACAGCCCAGCACTGTGAGTGACACACACCTCGTGTAAATGCAGGAGAACTGCTTTGACACAGCACATTCCTTGCAAGCAGTGGAAGGAAGTCTGCATCAGTGTTTTCTGTTTCAGAGGATATGACATCATGGTGTATGTACCCATGACTGAGGATACTGGGGATCATGTTCTTGCTACAAACATTTTTTCTTAAAGACTATTATTTGCTCCACAAGCAGCTTAACCTATAATACTATTAATATTTTATAGGGCCCATGAACAAAGTATATTCAAGCACTCCAGTATGTGTTATTAGAGGAAATGGATACTTTTAAAGCTGTCATCCCCATCCCCTTTGTCTCTGACTACTTTTTCCTATCCTACGTCTCAGTGTGTCATATCAGTCATGCCCACATAATTCTTCATGAGGCTGCTTTGTGAAGTGGATCAAGAAAATTATTTAGATTAAAAATCATGCTCCAAATTATATTAATTTTCATGAAAGTTTGGACATAATTTAAGCAGAAAGAAGTTTCCCTAATTCTTTACTAATATGATGATGTTTGTTTAATTATATATCAATCACATTTCAGCTATGAATTTTCAGCTAGCATCATCACTAACAAAGTGGTATAATGTTTACTAGAAATACCTATAATATGTTTTCTGTGTCAGATTTTTTAGCTACATGGCTATAGGATAGATAATTAATAATGGTGGAACATTCTCAGAGTCTTTCACCTAAAATAGGATAATAAATCTGTCACAATATACCCTTAAATGGAATATGGAACATAAGGTTATACACTAAAAATTGTGGGGAAAACAGAGAAAATGTGAGATGTCAGTGACCATAAAAACATTGATTTCCTAGTGTTTCAAAAAACTGAACTGGGATAGAAGGCTTTCATTTTGGGATGAGCATATATATGATAGTGCTGCCAAATGCTACGTGAATAGTGAAACAGGTGAATTGCGAGCTCCAGAAATCTTCCCAAGTAATCAATTTCATAGAATTAAATATGATTGTACTTATAACCCGTAATCTCCATGAGGAGAAAGCCTGCAATACATTCCATGTGGAATCAATGGCTACAACACTGTAAGTTTATTAAACCATCTTGCCACAATATCCGTATTTGAAAATGCACACAAAACATGGAGATATCACCCGTGCTGAAGAAAAACTATGTTCACAGGTCTCTCCAGAAAAAAATACTTGTTTAATGCCAGGCAAGGAACATTTTAGGTTAGCACCTCAATGTTTGCTATAATTTTATTCTATGCTCTGTGTTACTCTATGCACAATCTGTTTACAAGGCTCTATTCAGTATTTTACTAAAAAGCACCAAAATCTGTAATTTTTGTCAGTTTACAGTCTGATTACTATATTCATGGAAAATGCAAATTGAGGACATTTTAGAAATATCACCATAAACATATTTTGATTGTTATTTCTTCTAAAGGCTTGTGTTAGGCTTCATTTCTTTCCCTTGGATCACCAGGAAGAGAACTCTGAGCCAAATAGGAACTTGCAGTAAAGATGGTAGCAAGACATTGCAAAGGTCACCAACTCTGCAAAGTCAGCATAACCTTCCACCTATTGATTCTGCAAATCAAGAAACTCAGAAGATACTGCAAGTAAATCCAAATCCTATAAAATCAGGAACATGAAGGTTCCAATAAACAATTCGTGTCAAAGTCAAGTCTATAAACAACTTGTTAAAACATGTCAAACATTCTTTATATTTTCAGTCGCCTTTCCAGTAGAGGAGATAAAACAAGGACTTGCTGATATTACCCTACAGAAGGCTGCTGGACGTGCTGGTGCCTTTCCAAAGGTCCTTAAGAACTTTGAAACAGAAACAGGGATCTGGCAAATTTGTTTACAATACTCATCTCTCTGACAAGCTATCCAAAGAATATACAGTTGGAAAAGTTATGCTCTTGGAAGTCAGCAAGCAGTTAATTCTACCCTCTAGAAGTCATTATGTTTGACAGTACAGTGCCTGTCATAGCTTGTTAGAGAGCTTCTTTCTCAAGCAATCAGTCCTGGAAACAGCTGACCCAATGGAGCAATCAGAGATCATTTAGTAACAGAGCTCTGCTGAAGTTCTACCATAGTCAAACTTTACTGAACACAGTTCCTGAAAGAAATTCGAGCACATTTGCATTAGTTACATTTAATTGTCAAGTTTTGCAAGGAGGGATGCCTGACAGTTCAGTTTATTTCTGTGTTATCAAGCATCCTTAACTTTCATACAACTCTTACATTTACGGTGACCAAGAGTAGAAAATCTGCATGCTTAATCAAATTTCTGAATAAAGGATTTACTCAAGACTACCTCTCACTCACCAATAATCTACCTACAGTCTACTGCAAGGTTATGTCTGCAAATGACATTGCATTTGTTATTGAGCCTGGTGCCTAGAAACCATTTCTTCAGCTTTCTCCCAGAACAGGCAGAAAAATCAGTTAGAAAAGGTAGGAATTGGTAGGAAGTCATTAAGAGACTCAAAATGCATTTCAGGAAAACAAATTAAATTCCTGAATCAGAGAATAATTCAGGTTGGAAAGGACTTCAGGAGGCCATCTAGGCCATCCTTCTACTGTAAGTAGAATCAGCATGCAAAAAGGATCAGGTTAGAGTTGCCTGCTGAAATGTGTTGGAATCTGAAAGCCACTCACAGCTGCCAAACACATTTTGAAAAAAAGCCAAATACAAGAATCCAGACCTACCCATAAGAAGGTAATGGGAACTACCTGGGGTAGCATTGTATATGCCCTGAAGATTTTAAAAGAAGGATTTGTCCTATCTACAGCAAAGAACTACTCATCTGTTTGATATAAGAGTCCTCATACATAGCTGATCCCCCCTGAAATAAATAGCTCTTTGAGAGTAATAAGCAGTGCATTAAACTCAAATCCAATTCCTTGGCTTTCAATACTATTGAGCATTCTGCCATCCAAATATTAAACATGAAGCAGCTGCACTATAAGAGTGCCAGAAATTTATGGCCAATAAAGATCCACCACTCAAGGCTAACATAAACGAAGGACAAGCCATCTGCCTAAAATCCAGAAAACTGTTTAGAATATGTGTCTCAAGTCTTTGGGCAGAACATAAAGATCTCACATCTTGATGGTATTTCATATAGGTAACCAGTAGTATCCTAAATAAGAAATGAATATTTAATCCCACATAGTAATGCCAGAATTTATGTTGCTTTGCCAATAAAAGCCTATCTAAATTAATTTGCAGCCAAAGAAGTCACAAAACATGTACACATCTTCTGCATAAGCAAGGATAACATTTTAAACTCAGTTTTTAAAAAAAAAACTAAATAATTCTTACTATTAAACAATTCTTATTTGTATAGTGATCTAGGTAACATCAAAGAAATTCAATTGGTTGTTCCAGAATCTACAGCAGATTTGCTATAAATAAATTAATAGTGGTTGTTGTTTCTTGGAATGTCTAATTATAAGAGAAAAAGAGAATTTCAATACATAATTCTAGAGATAGATGTTATTTTATAGTTTATTGGGTATTTTCAAATTATATATGTTTTTTTTAGTCATTTCTGCATTTAATTTCAGTGGGCAAAGGATCTACCATTTTCATAAAGGTTCTCTCTTACTGTAGAATTAACCAAAACCAGATGATGGAAAATTTCTACTATTTCTATCAAAGATAGAAATCATGGGATAAGAAAATAATGTGTAAAAACTTTATTCAACCTGTGGACATCAAAGGCCCTGCTGAAAACAGAAGGACTAGTGGGTCTTGTTTGTTACTAGAAATTTAGGAACCATATTGCCTTTTCAATGAGAGAAAATTATACTGGTTCTACAGAAATGTGAGAAAAATAATGATTTCTATCAAATCCTTTGCAATTATTCAAGTTTTACAAATGAATCTGAAGAATTAAAAAAGAAGACATGCATTGTAAAATGATAAAGCAAACCTTGTCCTAGAGTTATATGTGAGGATGTTGAACAGTTTTGTTTAATGTGACTTTTTTTCTCAAAGATTTCTATGCTTCGTGAATGCAAATTATTCATGGCATTCAGATCATTTTATAGTCTTATAGAAATGAAATGCCTCTTAATTTAGGGACTGCCACCAAAAAGATTTGTGAGCATTCACCTATACCATGCCGCAGACTTACTTCACAGAAATAAGGTATGTTACACCAGATAAGGTATGTTACACCAGAATGTACCTTGAAATGTCACTTAGGGATTTTTATCATAGAATTTACTTTTCTCCATAAAAATATATTTTTTGAAATTAGTTTTACTACACCTCTTACAGACCACAGGGTGAAGTTATCAGGTGCAATAAAAAATTGTGTATTTCTGACCCTGATGCAATCAGTTTAACGTGGGCTAAATTTTCCTGAATAATTTCCTAATGTGATGTTATTTACAGTCATTTAGAACACCACAGGGGCTATATCGTAATTAAGGTTTAACATGGCAAGAAGAAAAAGGCCAGATGGCCATCTAGCGCTCACAGTGAGAAAGGCAGGTGATCAAAACGCCCCATTTGACAGTGACTTTGCATATCTTCTTTAAGAGTGACAAGGCTTTCCGTCAGGCTTCACGCTATTTTTGCAAAGCTGAATCCTAAAATTCTGTCTAAAACACTGACAGCCGTAATAAACAAGCTCATTTCACTGCTTAGGTTACATCCTTGTGTCTAGACTTTTACAGAACACTCAGCAGGGTGAGAAGGAATACTAGGGCACGCAGCTAGAATTGGACTCTCTCAGGCACTGCATGAATACACTGAATTTTGGTAGCTGCCAAGCACCTGACTCCATTTGGTTATGTTAATATCAGCTGATATGTAGATATGCCCAATTACTATTCATAGAATCATAGAATGGTTTGGCTTGGATGGGACTTTTAAGACCACATAGTTCCAATCCCCCCTGCCATGGGCAGGGACACCTTCTGCTAGACCAGGTTCCCCAGGCAACCTCTTCCAGTGCCTCACCACCCCCAGCACAGCAAAGAGTTTCTTACAAATATCTAAACCAAACCAATCCTCCCTAATTTTAAAGCCATTCTCCCTTATTCTGTCACTTCATGGCCCTTTAAAAAGTCTTTCTCCAGTTTTCTTGTGTGCCCCCTTTAGCCATTGGAAAAGCCAAATGAAGATTTCTTGCCTTCTCACATGCATAGACTCACTGAAAGCCTGTCACTACTCTAGGCTGCTCTGCAGGAGGGTTATGCTAGCAGCCTTGCAGATCTCTGCCCTGAAAACACAACAGGCACACCCTGGAATGTGGGGTCCAAGAATGTGCTGCAAGACTTGGTCTGGTCTTGCTCTGAGGAAGCTTCATAGCCATAGCAAAAAAAGATTAAGACAGATGTAATAGGATTCTTTGGCTGCAATATGACCTGGTGTTGAACCAGAGCAAGTATTTACAGAAGATCCGTAAGTTAAACCATACTTATGGCTGTCATTACATGTCAGGGTGGAGTTATGATAAACAATTGTTACAATTGTATGTTAGTGTTTGTCTGTACATTCTCTAATGGGTTCAGTGCAAAAAAATCGCATTCCGCCACAAACAAAAGTCATCTTGTTTCCCTCGAAGGCAAAAGGGATCTTACTATTGACTTTGGCAATATTACATTTCACATGAAATTAACTCATTTCTGCTCATACATATTAATCATACTAGTTTTCCTTCACAGAAATGCAGAAATTATCATAGACTCATAGAACATGTGAGGTTGGATGAGACCTCTGGAGGCCATCTCTTCCACCTCCCATGACCTGCTGAGAAGGGAGAAGCTTTCTGACTCCTGAGTAGTGACAACACCTCTCAGAAACTCAAGCCAGATCTTTCTTGCAAAATAGCAGTACTTTTAATACACTTTCTACTTCAGTGTGCTCTGCCTGTCACTGCATGGTTCCACATAGAAATCAGTGGTACTGACTGAAATCCTTCAGGAAAATTGACAACCCTTCCTGGGAATAGAAATCTTTCATGAAAGCTATTTCTAATGCATCTGAAGATGCAAGAGGCACAGCTAAACATCTCATCAGTACATGTTCATTAGGAATGGCCCTTTTGCACATAGTGAATTTTAATTAACATTACCTTTGTCCCTGCAGGGAATACTGCCAATGACAGCTGAATCCTCTACCTTGCTGCTACTGGGTAAACACCGTGATGTCTGCCACCAACATGGATCTCTTCTGCACTCACATGTGGCTTCCTGTCCCACCTCTGCCTCATTTGTTAATTATGACCATGGAGAATTATGCCATCAAGCTTTATTTGAAGGTACTTTCAGCATAAAGATGGAAGAAATTAAGTGACATTATAGCTAATGAGGGACCACCTGAGCCCTATAGCAATTTCTAAAAGCATATGGGATCTGGTGGGCTATTCAAGAATGTAGAAGAAATATCTGAAGTGATTTAATTCATTAAATAATTCCCTAGGTTCTCACTAACTACTACACATACACAGGTCACAGTGTTCTCCTCTTTTTTCCACTGTACAATTAATGAGATAGCATACTGGGGAGCAGTTGAATTTAAATGTAAGAAGAGATGCCCCACATGCAAATGTCCTGACGGCAGCCCAGACAGGCATTCCACAGTAAACCATCAATGTAACCTGGTACTACATTTTCCAATCTAGGTAACTGCACTTATCCCAGATAAGAAAATATTATACTAAGACAAAGGGAAAATCTTTTTAAAACTATCTCAAGGGCTGGAAACACATTCTTCAACACTTTAAATGAAAGATATGCCTATAAGTCCCTGCAACATTTAAAAGAATTCCATCATACTCTGCTCCAAATCTTGAGACCCCTGTCAGATTTCAAAGGACCAGGCCCAGTCTTAAGAGAGCTGCAATGAACAGCTCTCTGTAAAGTAAATAGTAGGACTTGATTATAACAGGAATCCTACAAGGATGATGACTATGTACCGTATCCCAACCTCTCAGGTTTCCTTCCTATAAAACCACAGGAAAATAAGTAGGACCCCTAACTCCTGTCTTATCCACATCTCTTAGTGTAGACAGAGTCCAAGGGCCTAAACTTGCTCCTGCTAAATACTCCGTTGGTTGTACTTTTTTTTTTTTCCCGAAAGAAGGCTGAAATGAGAAATAAACCCCCTCACCTTCCCCATAAAACTAGAGAGAAACTCTTTTCTTGGGGCAGAAAGCAGAAGACAGGCTCTTTGCTGGTTGCAACTACATCACTCATGGAGAAGAAAAGGGGAACTTATTTTGTGCAGTCTGATATGGTCCATGTGAACATAAAAATACAGAAGTACATCTACAAAGAGATCCATCAGAAACAGAGGCCATTTCAGTTGCTTTTCAGATGTCCCACTGCACCTACATTCAGGGAAAGAAAAACCCTTCAACCACCAAAGGGTGAATCCTGGCATGGTTATACCTTCATATCTGACTCCCTTATTGGTAGTGAATCAGAACAGTTCATATTTTCTGTCTATTTCTTTGTACCCTGAAACAGGGACACATTTGAATATTTTCAAAGAATGGTCTGTGTTAGAAAGGACCTTAAAGGTAATGGACAGCATCTACTAGATCAGGCTGGTCACAGAGCCATCCAGGCTGGCCTGTAACACATTAGGAAATTTTTCTTTTAGACAAGAGAGAGAGAAAGGCACAGAAACATTTCTCTTTTTGGTCAAGATTTGTGGTAGAGGGGACAAGTGAAAATCCTTGTACTCTCAAGGCTCAGAGTGCCATTACCTTTCAGAATTCTGGCAAATACACACAGACTTGATTAGTACTATCATATGATGTAAAATCAATACATGAAAATACACTTGTGAGAGTAATTAAATTATCTTGCACTTGCCTGTTTGCTGAATTTTCTTTATTTTCCCCAGTAATGCATAAAGCTTTCAAAGCTTTAGCTTTCAGAATCTTACTACCAGCTTGACAGAAGGTTATTACATTGCATTTAGGTTTCTTAGTTGTTCCAAGGATTTCCTGATGCATTTTGAACTGCTATTAGGTGCCATTCTGCAAATGAAGCAGCTTAGGGGATAGGATACAGAACCTACAACTGTGTGTCTGTGGTGGCCATCTACCTTCTGTCAAGAGTGATTACAGCAAATGAAAATGAATTGGAATTCCAACTCTGCTTGCTAACTGACAGCAACTGCATCAGAAACTACCCTGACAACTGACATCCAAGTTGCGATGCCTCAATGAAATGGGTGAAAGAAGAAGTACCAGACTCCATTCTTATCCTTCTGGGACAGGGTTGGATCACTAGATAATTTGTGGAATTACATACTACCCATAGTCAATGACCAAATAAGGAACTTCACTTTACAGGATTGTCAATCTATCACCTTTCAGGAGCTTTAAGTTCACTTAAAAAAATTAACTTTAGCAGAAAAGGATGTTATTGCTTTTACTGAGGTCACTGAAAGGGTAAGATCATTCTCAGTGATGCTAATGTGAAGGTACAGGGGTGACAGGAGTTAATTGCACAGTTACCACTCTATTATTGATTTATACTCTCCTGACATTTACAGAGAAATAAAATAGAGTTTACATTTTACTCACTCTCACAAAATACAAGCTACATAAACTATTGTAGAGAGTTGGAATTCAAATTGCTAAAATTCTTACGTGCAAAGGAAAAAAAACTGAAGTAAGACAATTTCTCTCTGTTTCTTTCTATGAAGTATTAAAACTACAATTAGGCATTTTGAATTGAAGCACAGAAGGAGATTCATCTACTGGAAAAGTTTACTCTTCCAATTGCTATGTGCATATACAGGTGTTCAGCCTCTGTGATTAGCACAACTCTTGTAATTAAGGCCCACAAAAGGACTGCATACATGTATTTCAGCTACACATTTTTACTCTCTCAAAAGCAAGATGAAACATGAATAGAAATGAATTGGTGTAAATTTACCTGTTTGAACAGTGGCAGTAAATTTAAAGCATATAAATAGCTGTTTCCCCTTAAAAGAGCTTCTTTTGGCAAGCCTATTCAGTGTGGTAAATCACTTTGGTCACTTTTGTCCCTTTACAAGTCAGGATAAGAGACTTTTTGAAAATGAGATTTCTCAAGAAGCTTCATCTGATACCTTCTTCAGTCATAGGGCTCATTTAAGTTTCATGTTTCTGAATCCCCTTCCTGGTTTCATACAACACTGTATGATGAATGGTACCGGGAAGAGATGCTTCCAATAGAGAAGAAAGTCTTTAACTCACTTCATAGTACACATTTTCCAGCCCTGAGGCTCAAACACAATAACAGAAGGTGAATCTGGTATACACCAGTAGCTAAAATGCAACATAGGCCCTGGTTCCAGTGCATATGGTTTGCATCAAGCACCTGAAAAAATATGTCTTGGATTTTCTTCCATTAATGCTTTGTAGCACTGAATTCTTGTGCTAGACCCTGTGGAGCATGCTGTTTCATCTTTAGGGAGTCTGAAGCCTCTTTCCTTTCCTATGTGAGTTTGGCCTTCTCTCCAGAAGTTCTGTTTGTTACAACATGAGGAACACCCCATTACACTAGGTATATGAATAAGTAAATGGAACACAGGGAGCCTAGAAACTTGGCAAAATATCACACAATAAGTCTACTGAGAAAGCAAAGGAAGTAGTACATCTAAACAAGCGTATAAATATGTATATAGATCATCCCTCAAAAACAAATCAGCTGTTCTGTGATGATGGTTGCAGAGACAATAGCAAAGCAGCTGTTTCCCAAGGACTTCTTTCTCAGAGCATCCAATGTATTCCACACTGGGGAGAAAATTTCCTTTCAAAGTACTCTTTCCCAGCATGCTTCTTTTGGTTTGCATCTTTTGTATTAAAGAGGCAGGCAATAACTCTTAAAACAGCTATCTTGTAACGAGTTTGATGTGTTTCATTTCTTCTTACCAACAGGAAAATGTGGATATTGCCAAATTCACCCATGTTAGCATGCACTAAACCACATACAAGCTTTCTAGGAAAAACCAATCTGACCACTTCACTAAAACATCCTACTGTCAGGCCAGCAAAAACATGCATCAATCTTTCCCATTGCATGAAAGAAAATGCCTGTGTACAAATCAGTATGAGAAAATACACTGAAAATTAACAGTATTACTTTATATAGTGTGATATAATTTATGAAGTGCAGTTATTTTAATGGTGACCACATTTCATGGAGTTAATGACTAAATTTTACAAATTATTTAGTAAATAAATATATTGTCTCTTTGCAACCTTAAATGATGTTTGATTTTACATTTTCTTTATTAAGCTTTTAGTTTCATGCAAAACATTTAAATAAATGACAAATTGAAGTTCACTGTCTAGAATGTAAGAATGCCCATACTTCAATGATATTCTGGGTTAGACTTAAGGGAGGTTGTATTATTTCACATGGTTCTCTCTGTAAATTAAAATGTGGAGTTTTAATCTCTATCTATGTTAAAGAGCAGTCTTAAAAATAACTACTGAAATGCCAAAATGCCATTCTTCTCCATTTTTATTACCTTAGAAATAAAAATAGGCTCATATTATTAACATAAATCTGAACACAGTAGAGTTTGGTCATGTGTGCTGAATGTTGCTGAGCTCTGTACAGAGTATGAGGAATACACATGAATCTCTGCTCTCCCAGGTTCTTCATAGCTCCAGTAGTTCTACAACTGCATGAAAGGCTGAGGTACATATAAAAGAGCTTTCCCTTTCTGGATTTGATAACTTCAGAACCTGAATATAGACACAGATTTTTCTCCTCAGGAAGATGATGTCAGGGATGACTAAGGTTATACAATGGCTTGGTTTGGAATGAACCTTAAAGATCATCTAGGTTTTATGCCTTCAACATCTCCAGCAATGTAGTTAACCCAGAATACAGCCACTTACCTTCTGCTGCAAGCTGCCAGCCCTCCTTTGATCTATGTTTTGAACATTATACCTCCTGCTCAGAGCTATCATAACAGGCATGCATGCCCAGTACTGTTAGAATCATCTTCAGGAAACAAGCACAAGTAATTTTGACACAGTTGGCAGCAGATGTGAGGAACTGGCAGCTTTAAGGTAGCTGGTGGGCAACCTAAGAAGTTTTTGGAGCAAAGTTGGGACTGGCCAAGTTCTTTAGCACTCACCAGGCTCTGGCCCTTCAGCCTCAGCTCCTGTGGCCAAGATTTGGACCTTCTGCACTGAAGACCTGAGCATGTGCTTCTGAGCCAACAGTGCTGAATTGGTTAAAGTACAACCAGTTCAACTGAAAGCATCGGGAAGAAGCGGGACAGATTTTCCTAAAGCACTGCTTTTCAGCTGAAGATGAATCACTGTGGTTTGCATGGATTGAGGAGAATGTGAGGGAATACTAAGAAAAGTAAATAAAACCATGAGTATTGCCATGAATCTGTGCTTCCACTTAAAAGGTGGTGATTTGCAAAGGGAAAAAGTCAATTTAAAAAAAACAAACAATTAAACACCCAAATGGGCTCCAAACCTATTCTGCAATTTTTTAAGTTCAGTGCCAAGAACAAAACACTCTGGAATGCTATAAAACAATCTGGCAAACTTTAGGACCTAGGCAAAATTGAATTTTCTTGTCTTCTCTGAATCATTGTGAGCATAAAAATAGACCACTTAGTTTTAACCATCATTATTAACAAAGAAATGGAATTTCTTAAAAAGTTCATTAGACTTCTTGGGTGCTTTTTACCCACGGAGCCTGACTGAAAACAGAAGTTTTCATCAGTTGATGTCATGGAGATTGCATTATTCCCAATGCTCAACAGAAGATGATTTTCATACACCATGTCTACATTGTCAATATCAATGTGTACACACTGTTTAGCAGTACACACAGTGTGAATTATACTCACTTATCAGTAAAAGATAATTTTCTTTTTCCATGCCTACATTTGGAATTCAATCTCCTCTAACTAAATCAATGAGCTGGAACTATTTTGTGTACAAATTATGTATCAGATGTGTGCTCATCCTGTTAATCTCTCTTGCAGCCAGTTTCATTTTTTGTTGTGTTCTCTTCCATCAGTATCAGTACTGTTCAAATCTCTTTCAACAGCAATGTTCTCTGCTTACCTATCCTACAGTTTCCAAAGTATTTCCCTGTATCAACAGGAAGGCAGTCTAACACAACTACTGCCTATTCATAGAGAGAGAAGTCTCCACTTGAGTTAGGATCATTTCAGAGTAGCCCATATTGCGCAGACCACGTAGACTCACAGATACATACCCATGCTAAAATTGCCATGCATATTAATCCTTTTGATTGCTTTTGTAGGTAAACATGAGGTATATTCTAAATCACATGATAAGCATCAAATAATTACAGAATAACACATTCCACATGCAAATACCAAGCATCAAATCCTTAGACAGGTGATCTGTTATGACCAGTGCTTTTTTTACACATGACGTGTTGAAGTATTTGCAATAACTATGAAATATTTTACCTTTCATCTTTTGTTCATGCATGCATTTGTTGGTTGTATTTTGGAGGAAAGAAAACTAATCCTAATTTGCATAGGGTATATTGTGAATATGTTTTGAGGTTAGCAACAGGATCAAAACTGTATCTCCAAATATGCAGCTACTGTCTTCAGCTGGAGAATCATTTTCATTATATGTATTCTCATTACATCAATGGAGCATTTGTACTTCCAAGCCTTTACTCCTGCTTTAGCCTTTATGATTTTTAATCAGAAAAACAAACACGGTGAACATGATTCATGCTCTCACACATTCACTATAGGTGTGTTAATGACAATGCACTAGATGATGGTGATGTGCTCCACACCCTTTATTTCCAGGACCAGAGGAGGTGCATTTTCCGGGGAACGAACCACTGACATGAGTCAGGTGGAGTAAACGGGAAGGAGATCCTGGCTCTTAGCCATCTGTGTGTTCGTGGAGTGAAAGGGTCAAGATGGGGAGTGGGGTGGGCCCGGGGATGAACGAAGCATTCAGGCAGCGTCAAACCTTTCGGCTGCCCATCGTTTCCTCTCCCCCTGCGATACGTGGGGCTCCCCACGTGTAACACCTGGCACACGCTGGCAGAATTTTGCCCACTTTCTGACTTACAGGCTGCCGGCTGGGAACTCCTCCCTGGCTCCCGCCGCGGCCTCCCTGTTCCCGGTGCCGGGGGCGGTGGCGGCCGGGCGGCGGTGGGCAGCAGGTGCCGGGCGGCAGGCGGCGACCAGCGCGGCCCGGCGCCGCTAGATGGCACGGCTGGGTCTCGCACGGCTCCCCCGTACCTGCGGCGCTCCCGGCCCGGCCCGGCCCGGCCCGGCCCGGCCCGGCCCGGCCCGGCCCGGCACACCCCGCCGCCGCCGCCGCAGCCCCCCCCGAGTCAGACAGAGCGGGACAGCGGGAGCCCCCCGCGCCTCCCGCCTCCCTCCGCTGCTAATGAGGGGAACGGCCGAGGGAGGGAGGCGCAAATCATCTTTAAAGAGAGGCAGAAAATGACCGCGGGCAGCCGCCACGAGGCGGGTTTTGTTCGGCCGCTCTGCCAGTAAACTCGTGTAATCCGCAGTCATTAGCATAATCTTCAAAGATCTTTAGGGGGATAATCTTTAAAATGCCTGGGGTGCTCGCTTGTGAGGCTCCTAAATAGGATATCGTCGGAGGGCTGGCGATACCCTTTGAGGTGTCTTTCTTGGGATTCGAGGGGTTCCTCTCCGCCTTCTGCTGTGGCGGACAATAATGTGCTCTCCGCCTGGATGGGGGTCAGGAGAGCACTGCGGCGCTGAACACTCAGACCTACTCTCTGGCGGGCTTTTAATTTACGAGGGGGAAAGGCATATATTTTCCCTCGAAGTTTACTTTTCGTCAAGGGTAATTATCTCACTTGCATTTGAACTCTTCGGGGGACTAGAATGAGTTTCCAAGCATTCGATTCCCCTGCCTGAAATCTATAGCTCTTTTGTGTGAACCTCCAGAGCTCTGGAAATGAACAACCCAACCCGCGGTTTTCAGAAATGTTCATTGCAGCGAAGGGCGTGTTCGGAGAACACAAACAGCACCCACAGATAGTTGCCAAGGGCACCTAATACATCTTTGCGTTACACCTTGAACCAGTGTGCCCATATCTCCGAGTTTTTATTGCACGGATCATAAATGATTGTAAAGTCTGCAAATCTTTCATGAAATCCTGACAATTAATAGTTTAGCTAGGGAACCTCTAAAGAAACCAGTCTCTAATGCAGCCCTTGAAATAGGTTCACAGCCGCGTGGTGCCGGTGTAATCTGACGATTTAGAGTTTTAAGAGGTTTACGGCTTTTCTTTTTCTTTTGAACAATGTACTTTCACTCTGTTTTTCGAAGCAACAAAACCCAGAAACCTTAGTACAGAATGCCAGGTGCTCTCTGATCAGAGGGAGGGGGAAAGGGCTCTGCAGAAGTCAGCTTGAACGCTCGATACCAGAACCTGTAAAATTAGACCGCGTTTCCCATTTATGGTTTCATGTAACCACATAAAACTATCTGTTTCTTTAAACCGGTTTGGTCCTGATCGTTTCCTGTATTGCGCTTTTAAAGGCAGGAGCACCCCGTGACCCCAAGTGACTATAGTTCCCGGCAGCCGTTTAGATGGTTTTTGAAGGAACGTTGGGGTCCTTTATCAATTATTCGTGATAACAAAGGAAAGGCGCTTGCCTTAAGATGGGAAAGTTTTTCAAGGGAAGCTCCTGCGAGGAGAGAAGTGCCTAGTTCCCCATAAATGATTTACGAAGGATGGATCAGTAACAGGGAAAAAAGCAGCCCAGGGGAGGGAGAGAGGGCACACAAACAGTTGCTTCACCCGCAGGTTAATGATACCGGAACGAAGCGAGAGGAGACCGGGCGGGGGTTGTCGCGATGGGCGGCCGCCGGCTTCCGACCCCCAGCCCCTGCCCCGCCGCCCGCAGAGGCAGCTCCACCAGCTCCCCTTGTTTCCTCCCTGAATAAACTGCCAGGCGAGGGGTTGACAAACGCTGCTGGGAGAGGTCGGGAAGGGCAGACCCTCGCAGATGTTGCCCTGCGGGAGCGTGCCGGGCTGCTCGCCCGTGGCGGGGGTCGCTGGCCCCGCTGGAACGAGGGGGCTATGCCGGCGGCCGCAGCCCGGCGGGCAGCCGCCCAGCAGGTGTCTGAGGACACAGCCAGAGGCAGCCAAGTGATTAGAGGGGCTTCTTCAAAATGGCACAGAGATCATACTGTCTGGGACTTTTCCCTTGAGGTCAGCGCCTGGAAATATTCGTTATCTCCGCTGTAAAAGGCTTCGTGGGTTTTCTCCCCTCGGCACCGTCTCCCAGCCCTGCTCCCCGGGGTGTAGTTATGGAGAGATGTGGAGAGAAAAAGCGGTATCTCCTGCCTCCGATGGCCCAGCTGGTGCTTTTGGAGATACGAGAAGGATGTGGCCGCTGCCCTGGTGTCTTGGTGCCCCATCCTCAACAGAGGGAGGGAGGACTGGAGGTGGCGGGAGCCCCCGCCCTTGAGGGAAGCGGGAAGGGTTCCCGGCCATGGGCGCTGGAGCAATTTACAGCTACCGCGGCTCTTAGGGCGGTCGTATGATTTCATCGTGGACGTGACACGTGAAAATGCTGCTTCAGAGGTAGCACTGCCTGCGAAGTGATCACCAAGGGACTCTGCCGCACCCCACTCTTCCTCAAAAACGTTGGTAACTATAAGAGGCAACCACTTCATAAAAGCCATTTAAGGAAACGCTGAAGTCGAAATGAAAACCACTAGTTACATTAAGGTTAAATCAAATGTGGCCTTATGTAATGAGAAATACGCGTGAATATTCCCCTCACAGGAAAGAAATTCCATTTACTCTACTGCAAGCTATTTGCTTTTGGAACAAAGCAGCACCTTTCCCGCAGAAAGAATAATAATAACGTTTGCATACGCTGAAAGCTCTGGAATCAAAACGTCTTGACCCCCTTCTCCATCGCCCCCACCCCTCATCAAATATACCCGAATCTGGATGCAAGTTACAGTTGCCTCGGATGACCACATGGCTTTAGCTTGTTAACTTTATTTTAATTAAGACAGCAAAGAAACTCCGACGCATCCTCTTTATTCGTGTAAGAAAACTGGTTATTAGCCCATGGCATATGCCCGAGATTCTCTTAAGAAAGGTAAAAAACAACCCTCACGTAAGTGACAGTCACTTTTTAAGCCGGCTATTTGTGCCTGCGGATTGCTCCGAGGCGCGCTGGAGCCAGCAGCAGTAACGTTTATTTCACTGTCAGTGCTGCCCTTGCCTGCAGTATTTTATCTGCGGCAGAAGATGGGCAAGAACTCCTCAGAAACAAGTCTTCCTCGGCCACTTTTATTGGCCTTTCAAAAACCACCTTTGAAACAATACTGGAGGGCTTTGGATGTATTTACACCTTCCTTGTGGCTATCTGGACAATTATTTCCAGTGATTATTAATGTTTTATAATGCGGGGGGGCGTGGATTGTCAAGCAAAATTCTCTTTGTTCCCTTCAAGGGACAATCGAAAGCCCCTAGAAACCGGATCCAGAGTTTTCACGGGCAAATTCTGGAAATGAGGAATTGCCCATCTTAACGAGATCCAACAGCATGGCAAGGTGCCGCCGGTAAGAAAGTAGAGGAAACCCGCTGATCTGCTCGCTGGGGAAACCAATCAATCACCGGCCGCTTTCAGAGACTGGAGGAAGAGAACATTTTTCATATTTTTTTTTTTTCCAATCTCCTTCCTGTGTAGAGCCCGTGCAGTCCCTCTCCTGTGAGAGCGTCGTTAAATCACTGACACGGGTATGCGGGTACGGATGTCAAGCGTGTTCACGCACCCGCAGCGAGGCAGCCCCTTCTTATTGGGACTTCTGTCGGTCGTAAATGGGAACTTGTGCCAAACATCCACCCTTCACGCGGCCGAGGAGTGTGCCCCCGGATGATACCAGGAGTGACAAGGCACCATCCTTCCTTGAATTATTTCCCGTCTTCCTAACGCCTCTGTGGGTGTGAGCGGGTAGTAGCATAAGCAAGGCATTAATTATTGTTTCGAGTCTGTGAATGTTCAATGTCTGAAAGCAACAGCAATTATTATTTTAAAAACACTTCCTCGTGTCACTACCTTCCTAGCTCTAAGAGGCCGGAGAAGTGTCTCTAGCGCAGGGAACCCAGAGTTTGCAGTAGATCCCCGTGTTTGACCCCATTTCTTTACATAGTCAAGCACCGAGCTAAAAAGAGGGGGCTTCTTTCCTCCCGTGACAGCTTCAGTGGAGACATGAGAGAGACACCGCGACAGGAACATTTGAGGTCGGGGCGCCCGCAAATGTGTGGCTGCCCAGCACGGCGGGGAGCTGAGGGCCGCGGGCGGGTGCTGCGGGGACAGCCCCGCGGACACCACCGTTCGCTCGGACGCTGCGGAGCGCTGGCCTCGCCTAGCGGGAGACAGCAGGGCGGCCTGGGGGACATTTCCCCGCCCTTGTCACAGAGGCAAGGGCGACCGGCGGGGTACACTAGCGGGAGCGGGGCACTGGCCGCTTCCCGTCCTGGCGGCCGGGGGCGCTGCCGCGGAGCCGGCCGAGGGCACCAGGGCTGGGGCCCAAGGCCCGTCGCAGCGCCGCGGCTCCCGCCGGCCGCTCCCGGGCCGTGAGGGGAGCGGCGGGCCCGCCCGCCGGCGGGGCGCGGGCTGCGCAGGCCAGTGGCTGGCGGCGGCAGCACCAGCTTTCAGTTTTCATTGAGGCCGCTGGTTACTGTTTAACGTCCCCACCCACGTTTCAGTTTGTTTAGTAAATCGATCTGATGCTGGGGCTGAGGCTGCTGCTCTGTCGCCATTGAGGAAAGTTAATTCACCCTCACACATACTCTCTCTCCTCCTCCTCCTTCTCCTCCTTTCCCGCTTCAGCATATGGTGAGGACGGTGTCACCGCACCAAACAAGTCGCGCAGCCCAGCTCCGGGACGTCCGCGGGGAGCCGGGGGGTGCGGGGGAGGCAGGAGGCCCGGGGGATGCCGCCGGCCTGAGCTGCGACCGCGCCGTCGGAGGCCGAGGGACGGGGCGGCCCCGCCGGTAAGTTCCCGGGGGCCGGCGGCCGCCCAGTGACAGCCCCGCTGCGCCCGCCGCGCCGGAGGGGCCGACGTGCCCGGCGGCACAGCTGGCGGCCAAACGGACAGCAGCCGGTTTGGGGAGATTTTATGTTATTCTTTTTCAATTATATATATATATATATTTATTTTTTTTTCTAAGTCGCAGGGTCACGTGTCCCTGTTATCGGCTCCAGGGGCGTTGCGGGGTAAGGCGCCGCACTGGGCGCAGCCCCGAGCCCCGGGGCGGGGTGTGTGTGCGTGTCCCCGGGAGTGCGTGTCCCTGTGTGCGTGTCCGTGTGTGCGTGTCCGTGCCCCGGCCGCGCTGCCCCTGCGCCGCGTCCGGCCGCACGGCGGCTTGGCGCTGTGCTGGCATTTGTGGCTCCTCAACGGCCCAAGTCACGGCTTCGCAATGAGTTTAGGAACATTTTCTAAAGGCTTTTTTGGTTTTGCCTCCTTTATCGATTTCTCCGCCCCCGCCTTCATGGTCACCTGTGCAACAGATGAATCGTTATTGTAGAGATCTGCTAGTAGTAGCCCTTTGGCCAGTGCTGGGTGCCTTGTTAGAGAGCCCCAAAATACTTGAAGGGAAAATAATTCAATGAGAAAAATACAAACGTGAAATAAGCAAAGCAATCCAAGGGTGAGTTTTGCAGGTTGATCCAGATCTTGCAGTGCTGCAGGTGCACTGTTTACAGAGGATTTTTGATGAAAGCCAACTTTGAGATGTCACACTTGCGAGTTGAACTTCTGTTCCTGTACCCTGAAATGGGCAATATAGTCAAGCATTTTGGAAAGTAGACAGCAGATGACAATGGTACCAGTATTATAAAGCAACTTTACATGTTTTTGACAGTGAATCCTATTCCATAGTAAACTATCATAATGTTAAATTGGACCTTCCTCTGCATAGGCCTTGTAAAGTGCTGCATATGCTTTGATTTACTGTGATTTCTCATCCATATTACAAAGAAAGTGGAGTAATTTAACATAGAATCTCTGTTAATTAATTGTTCATTAAAACTGAGCTAGTGAATCAGACTTGCTATGCTACACGGCTTTCAAACCCCGAGACTCTTGTGTGCTGAAGTAAACTATAAAGTGCTGTGTCATTTCCCATATTCCTTAAGAAGTTCTTATATCTTATATAGGAAATATATTAAACATTTTTATATATGCAGGTGTTTTTCAAATACAATGATGAACACTATTTTTGTAATTTCATTGTTTTTCTCTTTTTCATAGTCATATGATAAGGGGAAAAGGGACAAAATGCTTAGTGATAGTTCAGTTCACCCTTCTCCTTATCCTTCAGCTTCTGAAGTATTCAGAGTAAAAAGGAATTCTGAAAGTACTGTTTTGATTGTGCAGTACTCTGTGTCCTGTACCCCTCTGTCCTACTGAAAGACACCAGGCTGCCTAAGTCTCCCTTTATACATGCATTAAAAACAAACAAACAAACAGATGTAGGAAAGGATCAGGATGATGTTATCTTGTTCATGGTGTTACCTTTGACTTTTCCAACTCACACATTTAGACTCTTTTCCTGGAATGCAAACTTTGTGTTTCCTTAACACAAAGCTAAACTTTCTCTGCAACTCGCCTCATATAATGAGAGGCATAACTCTTCCAAAATTTTAGTACTTTGTAGCAGAAGTTTAAAACTAGAGCAATGCAGAGGTCTAGTCTGCATTTCCAGGATGGCTATTGTAAGTACTCCTAGGCAGCATACTGGGAAAAGCTTCAGGTGGCATGGAACTACCGCTGCCCTCCATCCTTCCTCCTACCATGAAGGTACAATGAAGAAAATGGGTTTCTTGTGGCCCAGCTGTAATGGCCAGTTTCTTGGATGGCCAAGTGCTCTTTACTTCTAATTCATGCACAGAATTAAATTATCGCTGAGCCAACTCCCTAACAGAAGTGTCCTTGTACGAACATGTTTTATCTTTGCTGCTTCCTTCCCTCCAGATAATGGCCCAGTATTGCTTGCCCAGGTTTGAATTTCTGAATCAAATCCTGTTTGATTCTGCTGAGTTTCCCAAAACCTAGAGTAGTACAAGAACAGAACTCAGTCCTTAAGCTCAACATGGCTTTGGTTTCAAACTTCCTGGCAGACCTAATGTAATGGGCATATAGACTCCATAGTACAAGATGTTGCCCATCTGTTAAGCCTGTGGTGGAAAAATGGGGTCTGGTATGTCATCAGTGTTATCTGCAGATCTGCATCATGTACATCAAGTACTGCTGGCTATGAGAAAGAAAACAATACTTTAAACAATTTAATCCTTGGCAGCTCATTAATTAAAAGATACTTTCTGAAAAAGATTAAATTCAAAACTAATAATATGGCAACCCATATGATAGAAAATTTAGTCTATTATAACAAACAATAATTCATGACCGATTTAAAACTACTTCATTGGTATAGAGGGGTTCTGAGCTAAGTAGATTGTGCTTTTACATCTGTCAAGTAGCAGAGACAATGTACTCCATGTATTAATTGATAAATGGACTATTTCAATGCGGGGATCTCTCTGCCTCACTTCTCTTGCCTGTGAGCTTCAGAATATTTTCAAAATATTCTCTGATTTATTTGTTTTAGAATTTGTTGGTTTTTTTCATTTATTGAAGTTGTTTAGCTCTTCAGAAGTCCTCCATTTCTGTGTTTGAGAATTAATATTAAGCCTGAAAATCAGTTTGATTTGCCCATGCTGTGTCAGGGGGACAGCAAGTATGTCATATTGGGTAACAGCATTACTCTGGTATGGTAGATTTGTGATGTAGAGTGCCTTAGAGTATAAAGAAAGGTTTTATTTGTCTGGTGTTAGTTACCTGTTGTACATGATAGTATATTCTGTAATAGAATTAAATTTCTCAGTGAAAATGTTGCTGCAACATAAAAGAATGTAAGGTTGAGAGAAGGCATGGCTCTTAGGTTTTAATATATCATAATGAATGATGCATTATATGCATACTATGATGAGAAAATAAAGAAAATTCATTTTGAACAGATTAAGATGTTTAAATGTCTTGCAACAGCTTTGATTGAATCAAATGTTTTTCATTTCAAATTCTCAATTTTAAAACAGCACACCCTAAAAATCAGGTCAGAACGGTGTGTGTAATGTCAGAACTGAGATCTATCAAACTGAAAGGCTCCAACAACATTTTCAAACCTTTCTCCATTGTCAATTTAAGTTAATTGAAAATGAAAGGTCTCGCTTTCAGGATTGGGCCATTTAAATAGAAGCCTGCTGCTTTCATTTTGTAGAAGGGCAATCTCCCTCCACATACGTGTTTTTAAAAGGTTCATTCATAATTCTCCCTTCACACTTCTATTGGAAATGACAGAATTCATTATTTTGAGTTCTTGAACTATTTTTCTGCAACTTGGGTGATGAATTGTATGAGATCTAGTTCATAACGTGGCACGGCAACCCACAAGATTTAAAATTCTCAAGGCTCGATTTGTCTCTTTCTGGCATTCAGCTGGCACAGGCAAGGGAAGCTTCCATGTGCATCTTCTGCCTCTTATAGAGCAGGAGGTTGGGATTTTTTTTATTTAATACTGATCAAGGGAAAAAACTCGCACCCTTGCTCGGTAATTCACTAGAGGTATCCAGGCAACAAGGACATACATTACAGTCAGCAATATACAAGGTGCTGTGAGAATTTTCCTTGCCTCCTGTTCATCTGGGAATCCAACTGCAATAGACCTATGCAAACAGCACTGTTTCCACTGTCTATTTCTAACATGCAGTTTGTCTATAGACTTCTGGGGTTTTTATTTATATTTAGCTCTCTGATGGAAAAGGATTTCTTGATGTGTATCTGTTCTTGCCTAAATAAAAGAATTCGGCTCAGGTGGGAGATGAGGACAGAGACTCCATGAAATGACGAATATAACTCAGCTTGCAATTGATGGTGCATCTGTGGGAATATTGAAATAAAAATCCTCTTTTTGAGGGTAATTTTTGTCCAGGATGGCTAGGCTACACCAGCCTGGGTTGGACTTGATGGGGAGACAGCAATATCACGAGTTACTTGCTAACCAAAATAGGCCTTGCTGGCAGAGAGTTATGGTGATTGAATTTCCATTTTTCTTTGTTAAATAAACATATTTTCACTAACTGCTAACATGTATCAACACTCTGCACTGAGTGCTGCCAATTCATACTCTCAGAGCTGGTCCAGATGCTTGAAGATTTCTGACTACAATGACCCAGTTGATCACATATCTTAAACAGTTTTTGCACCTCTGCAGCTACAGTTTGCTTGTTTGTTTCTTTGTAAATGGATGATTATGACAAGAAAGATGATTCTTATTTATTTTACCTGTTTCAGCATTGTACCCCAAAGGCTCTTATGCCCTTTAGGATGATAATATTTATTTCTTTTGCAAGGAAATGCCAGACTGACATTATGTTAGCTAACAAAATTGCCTCAGTGAAGATCTAGACACTACTCAGGGACTACTAGATAGAAATGAGATGTGAGATGGTGACCATGCAGTGATTGCACATTTATACTCAGTCCCTGTCCTCTCTTGGTCCCTAACAGGTAGCTGGTACCTGCTGTTGTAGTTACAAGGATAAAATTATGATTTTGGAAATAGATAGGATTTTGTACACCAAATAGTTAAATACTTAATTGCTTATACTTGCCTACTCCCAACTGCCAAACAACTTGAAAACAATCTTTTCTGCTGGACTTTTTGGTAGGCATGCAGTGACCCTATTAGGTGGGATAAAGATCACATACATTGGCTGCATGGGGAGTTTTACATGGTTTCTGGAAGTTACCCTTTGATTTATATTTCCTTTTTTTGTCCTCACAAAAATGGAAGTAGGTTTTTTACTTAAAAAGAAAAAAAGCAATGCAGAGTTTTTGCTGCTAGTTCTGATTTTGATGCTAGGCATTATCTACATAATAGGCATGTATTATCCTTATGTAATATTTCTTGCCTTTTGGAAGAATAGTGATTGTTCTGACTTTCATCTCCAAATCCAAAGCATTTCCTAAAGATTTACATTTTTAAAGAGGCTGTAATGTCTTCCAACCCTCTTGTCTCTGGTGATGTTTTAGAGTGTCTTACCCTACATTATTGCTTTTAACTTATTTTCTTTTTGGTTTTTTTATCTGACTTTCAGTAACTATATTCATATTGATCACGCAATTTTAACTAGAGTTTTAGGGAGACTTAGGGACAATGCTTTTCAATTTACTTCAGTTTTGAAGTGCCAGAACTTAGGCAGACATAAGTTTAAGGTAAGACTTTGCATTTGATCATAGGAATATGAATAACTTTGGCTATGATAGTAAGGGGCAAAGAATGTAAAGAAAGGCAGTAAGGTTTATTATGTGATTTATCTTGTTATACCTAATTTCAAGCTCTTCTAGATAAGTTACAGTAGTACAAACTAGTCTCTTTAAGGGTTTGGGTTCTGACACCCAATCTTGTATGGAAAACTAGATTATGATATCAACAGGAAAACAATATTTTCAAAAATAAAATTAGAAATTAAATAAAAGGAAGCTTCGTCTGGAATTTCCCCAAAAGAGCAAAAAGTACCTTCAGGACTAGCATGAAGAAGTTTAAGTTGAAAAAAATGCAAAATTCATTAAGGTAGTTGCAAGTGTAATAGATTAGGGCTGTGAATGGTATTTGTTTCTTTGTTTATTATGGCTTTTTTATAAAGTGAATAAAGATGAAAAGAACTTACCTCAAATAAAAACTGTTTTGCAGGGTCTCTATCTTCTTAACTATTGTCATTTAGCATTCAGAGTAAAACCAAAGTAGTATGAACCAAAGCCATGGTGCCCCAGACTTTAGCACCCATACAACATTTAAAAATGTGTCTGTATTCCGTTCTTCAGAAGAACACAAGACTGGTTTGAGCTTTTGGGTTAGTTTAAAGTCCATTTTAGCCAGATTTTTCAGTTTTCTTTCAGATCCATTTGTTTGCACAAATACAAGAACTGAGAAGAAAGTGTACAAGTTCGCTGGCACAGGCTGATGCATTTTACTTCTATTTTCTGGCTTGGCCGGAACAAGCAAGGCAGTGTAAGGCATTAGCACCGCTTGCTTCTCCACTTAAGCTCTCATCTTCCGGAAAGGTGATTGTCCCCATAACAAAGGTGCCAGGATTAATACATGTGCTTGGCTCCAGTGGAGATGGTTGCTTAAATGGCCAAATGCTGGCAGACGCGTGTCGATCAAGTGGATGTTGAACTTGCACAGCTGAGGTCTGCATGCATGTCTGCCTGTGCTGGCACTGCTGAAGAGTCAGTCAGCAAAATCTGTAATTTCTTTTCTTGCTAAAAAGAGTAGGCTGACTGGTAGATATATAATGGAAGAAGCATTTGCCTGCTCAAAAATTTAAGGAGGACAACTCATTTTTCACATGTTTAACATGTTATTGATTAGAGGTAAACAGAAGAACAACTAACTCCACTAAAGTAATCTTTCTGGTATCAGGTCTATACAGATCTTTTAAATAATGGAGGAAAACTTGGAAATTTTCAATTTATAGGCTTATATTTCAAGGGCAAGGAAATGCTAAGCAGTTTGCATGCTCTGGATGAGAATGGGATTCAAATGTTAACATAAATTTTACCATGAGTTTTGTTAGTGCGGAATTTAATAGCAGAGTTTTTATCTTATTTTAATCTAGTAGGTCTAGTAATTTATTTTCCAAGATGAATTTGAGGCTGAAAGAGGGCAGAAAATGAAAGACATTCTCAATGATAATTCCCAAGATTCTGTGGTTCCAGAGAGCATAAAGGACTATCCTGAAATTAAGATACATGTATGAATTGCAAAAACCTTGGCAGGTAGAAAATGAGGACAGCTTTGAATGGCCTGAAGAAAATATCTATGAGACTGCAGCAAACGTTTTAACCCTTTATGGTCAGTGGTCTTATGTATCTTGTAGCTTTGAATTTGTAGTCAGAACTCTTGCTTTAAAAGGATGAAAAGTAACATTGTGAGCAGTCCAAGCAAACAGAGTGCTTGTTAAGCCTCGGACACATAGTGAAGGTCATGAAGGAAGAACTCTCTTGGTACCTAAGTTTTTTATTAGCTGGACAAAGTGACAGTTAAATAGTTGTAGGGAAGCTGCTGTTTAGAAGTTAACTGCTTATCAAACAGAAAAGCAGCATGCTCTTGGAAGTTGCTATGAAAACAACTTCTTTTTCTGCCTTTTCTGGTAATTTAAGAAGGTCAAAGTAATAGATTCGTATTTTTCAGTTTAAGAGCTCTGCTGTACCTCAGACAAGTAAAACTGGAAGCAGAAGCTTTGGGGAACATGATTTAGAAATCTGGAAAATGGATTGTGTGGTGCATTCGCCACAAAGGATACATCTGCTCGCCACAAGTGTAGTTTGTAATCCTGGAAAATCAAAGATACTCCACTACTCTTAGTTAGGTAAAGAATTCAACATGTTCTGTAATCCTTGGTAAGTCAAAAGTTTTTTTTCAGATACGAAGAAAAATATCTATGGTTTACTATGGTTTGCTAGTGGCTTCTTTTTGCAGGACTCCTTTTGTTTCACCTGCTCTATTTCATCCATTTACGGTTTGGAATTGGTTTGCCAAAGACCACAAACATCCTCATCTTTCCTTCTTTCTCTGTGTCCTGATCCTAAAAACACTGAATTCATATTTTTACATCATTTTTGTTTGGACCCAGTGCTGTTTTTTTCGTGATGACCCTGGCCCTAGAGTTGGTGTAGTTATACTAGGAGCTGCAAGAGGAGCTTGTGTATGTACAAGGATACCTTTGTGCTGGGAATGCTGGGAATTATTTATACTGTATGTCTTTACATTTTTAGATACAGCGTGTGGAGATATACGTATATTTTCTATATCTGTGAATCATATAAGTCTGAAAGTTGCTTGCCTTCTTGCTCTGATACAAAACATGTAATGCTCTTATTAGTATGTGACATAGTTAGATTCCTGTTGAAAATCAATAACTTTCCCATAAAGCAAGTCTTACATCCTTTCTTAAATTCATTTAGAATCATTTTGTATGCCTCATTAGCCTTGTAATTTAAGAAAGAATAAAAGAAAAAGAAAACAAACCAGCCACCTAATATTAAACAGTGTATGTAATTTAATTTTTCCGACCAGGGGGGATGTTTATGACACTAAATATATCTACTGGTCTATAAATACCTGTGTTTACAGTTGAACAGAACAGTGATTCTCAATCGGTGCTCTATCAGTCACTTAATGATAATACACAATGTGCTGTAGGTAGTATTATGCCACTGCTACCTTTCTTTTTTCTTTTATCTGCTACATTGCTTTTATGGAAACTAAATGTACCAGATGAAATACATTCCTAAATATTCTGTGTAATCACCCATTAGAAAGTGGATGGTCAATGTGAATAAATACAGAAATTGTTTTAAACACAGATCCTATACTTAAGCAGTGTCGACATTTAAAAGAGAAGATGTTAAGTTCCTGAAAGGAAAGACACCATATATCATGGAAGAATATTGTTGACTTCTACATAAAAGTCAGAGTGTGTGTGTTTGAAGTGCCTTGAGAAGATTATGGTGTGAGAAAGAGTCACTAGCTTTTATGAATATTCCTTGTAGTAATCCCATGGGAATTACACCAAATTAAAGAAATGGGATGGGGTTTATGATGGAAAAAAAACCAAACAAAGATAGGCATTATTTAAATTTAAATCTCTTATGTAATGAATGTGGAAAAAAATAAGAAATGCTTCATTTATTAGTACAGTGGCACCTACTTGATTGAGCAGTAAAATGTGCCTCAACGCCAAAACAGGTGCAGCTGTAGCAGACATAAGAAAAAAGTGCAAAGCATTTAACAGCTGCTTTAATAAAAAATTCTTCCCTTTTATAAAGGAGATGCAGTTTATAAATTTATATTTATATTATATTTATTTCCTACCTGTATTCAGTATTGAGAAATTTTGAATAAAGCAAACTCCTTGTATATTTAAATTTATCTTTTACGAATAGTCTCCAACAAAATAAAGGCAAAAGCAATAAATATTTCTACAGTTTATAGGGTTTTTTTTCTGGTGTGTGTGTTTTGGCTTTTTTAACAGATCCTTAAATTATTATCTAAAATCAAAATAAAATTTTAGTAATTTAAAATTTTTGAGTAGTCTAGGTTTTGACCAACACATTTTTCAGTTTGTAGGAACTCTACTTGTAATACTTTGGAATGATGTCACACATGTGGGAGCCTTAGTGTAGACTGTTACTTAAATAAAACATTAAGGTTTAGTAGCTACATTAAGAAACATTGTTGATTGTAATGAAGGAAAGAATCCCATCATTTTTAATTCCCTAAGCAATTTCTTCATGCTTATTGATGCCTGTTGATTGAGCCTTGATGCTTATTCTGTCTATATTGTTACCTATGTCTAATTAATTAATTCCAGACTTTCTACATGTATCACAAATATGTACATTTTTATTTAAGCAAAATTGTTGATTTTTTAACCTCTATGAAGTTAAATCTTGACTTTTCCTACTATATATATTTTCTCCCATTTTTAGTATAGTTGTGCAGTTCCATCAGAATTATCCTGCTGTAACAGAATGAAAATAAGTGTATGCGAGTTATTTATAGACATGAGTATTAATAAGTAAGAACAGTGTGTAGAGGTAATTTTTTCCATGCAAGGTCTGATTGTATATGTCTTCTGCATGTATTTGGAATTTCTTTGGCTTTTTGCTTTTTATTTTTCTTTGTCCCTCAAGTAGCCCACCAGCTTCTGCTAATGATGCAAGGAGAACAGCTGCCATGGTATTAAATGTAGTTTGTTGGTAGACAGTCATAGCATAAATAATGTGGCATAAAATGTTCTTATTGCATTACTGTAGATTTCAACAAGCAAATTTTTTGGAGAGAGGGGGTTAATCTTGGAGGAAATTTATTCTTTATATATATACATATATATATATAAAACTTACTCTTTAATGAGGAGCAAGAATACCATTCTGTGTTAGGGCATATATTGCACTCTGTGCATCTCTAGGACTGGAGAGCTTGGCTTTAGGGCAGAAAGAGACATAGCTGAACTAAAAACAGATGGAAGTCAAGATGAGGAATTTGGTGAAGATGTGGGGGTTGTAAGGCTCTGCTTTTCCACCTCAGGTTTGTAGGGGATGTAAGGGATGAAATGAAGTGACCAATGTCCAGCATCTGGAGTTGCTGTGGCCAGGAAAATCACAGTTCAGACATCAGCCACAACAGCTAATGGACATGGTTGGACTTCCAGATGGAGCTATCTTTGAAAAAGGACAAGCTCTGCAAAAATTTCCATTGCTGAGTCTGGGATTCTGAGTTATCTATTGTCCACAAAGTTTTTGGAGAAAAAGAACATGTTTTGGCTGTGTGGCAAAGGGATTTTTATATACAGAGAATGTTTTGGGAGTCAGCATGCAGTTTGCAAGCAGAGGAGAAAAGCCAGATTGATGCTGAAACTATGAAATATGGAATCAGTTGAGAAAGAGCACAGAGAAGGGGTAAAGAAGGAAGTGCTTACTTTAGGTACATCTCAGGCTGTGATGTTATAAGCCAAGAGGAAACTTGAACTCAGGAGAACCTGAAAATCAGGGGCAAAAGAGAAGGAGGTATGTTCGTAGGTATTAAAGTGTCTAAAAATAAGCATCACTGGAGCTGGTGTGGTGGTTAGGATTATAGGTGACTGATGACCTCAGGTTCAGTGCTTAGGCAGTATTAACAGGATGACCTGGGAGAGAAGATAGAGGGCTTGGAACTGAGCCTTTTAGGAGTCCACAAGGGAAAGGTTCTCTGCTTAGACAAAAACATTGAAAAATTAAAATGAGCAAAAATAGTAGCAATCTATTTATGTTACAAAGACAGTGGGAGAGCTGAGGACTTAGAGAAATGTGTATATTTCAAATATATATGTACACATATACCTGTTAGAGGCTCATTTTTAATATATTGTCAAATTCTTTAATGTCTCATTCTACACCAAATGCACTGTTATGGAATCACTTTGGCATAAACCTTACAAGAAAAAGGTACTACCTTGAAAAGTCACCAAGAAATCCTAGCATTTTTTGACTGCAGCCTAAACCTAACTTTTGAAAAGCTCAAGCTGAAGAAGTGAAAAATAGCTTGATTAATAACATTTCCGATTTGCAGCTGAATAAAGAATTCTAATGACAACTTTTTTAACAAAATAAAACTATTTTAATAGTCACAGAGATGCCAGAACATCAACATCAATATACTATTACTAATACATTAGTGCTGTCATGTGGCATATGTGAATATTTGCATCAGCTGTGCAGTCTGTTATGGATCACTCTGCTAACCAAACTAAAGTTAATTAAGTTACACAAATTTAGGACTTGCTGTGATAGAAGGTAAAATGGATTCCACCATTTTCATTAAACATGTTCTCATTGTGTGACCCTAATTTTTTAATTCAGTGCTAACTCCTTTTGTGTGTTACTTGATTGAAGCAATTTTATGGGCTTGCACTGCTTGTACCTCAACAATGGAACAAGTATAGATACAGACAATTGCTTCTTCTTGACTGCAGAAAGTACTCACAGCAGCCATTATATGAAAAAGTATTTTCTACAGTAGAGAACCTGAATTGATTCATTGCTCAGTTCTTTTAACACATACAGTGAGCCAACAACACATACAGCAGCTTAATTCCATGTATAAATGCCTGCTACATAAGTGTTTAATTTTTGGTGTTCTCTAGATATGTGTTTGAAAGAGAAGCTTCGTAATCTGGTCCTATGAGTTACAGGTATTACAGTTTATTTGAGGAAACTACCATACTGTATTCTATTGAAAGCTGTTAAAGTCATATCAACAGAAGAAAAATAATGCATGAACTTGGAAATTACAAGGAAATTTTAATAAGTCACAGAAAAAACTCAATAAATTTTGAAACAAAAATAAATTCGTTCCTCTGTAAGAGTTCTTTCTGCTGTGAGATCCTCTGCAGCGCAGTTCTTTGTGCTCAGGTATAGATAACATGAACATAAAGTTTTTTCTTGTCTTCCTGGTCATTCAAACTATTAAATGGCTGGGAAAAATCTCAGATGAGCAAAAAGGACTTCTAGGTGTTGCTATTACAGGAAATAATTGCTATTTACAATAATCACAGTTTAGCAGCAGTAATTCCACTAAATGTGTGACAGTCTGTCTCCATTTATTTGAATGATAAAATTTCAGCTGTTTGTATTTCATCTGGAAAGCACTTAAGATCAAGAAGTGTATTTTAGCCAAATAAACTATTAACACTGACACTCTGATGTGCCTGGAAGGAGGTCTTGTTTAACACTTAATGCTTCAACATTAACACTTTCTCATTTGGCAACAAAAGAAGCGATTGCACCTGTCCCTAGTTCGGGTTTACTTGATGAAGCAAAATAACTCACAGACCTTGTGAGAATGGAGCCCATAGGATTGGTTGTGGTCTACTTTCTCATTTGTGATTTTTTTCTTTTTCATTTTGTTTGAGATTGAATTTGAGAGAGGGCTTTGTTCCGGACAGTAGTTTATGGCAGTGGGCTGAAGAGATGAGATTTCACTGAATCATAGAACGAATACACAAAGAGAAAATATGTGAAAATTGAAATGACAAGGTAGAGTAGCTTGGTTGTTGAGGTAGATAAAAATAACTAGGTTCTCAGGGAAATGAGGTGGGGATTTTTTTTTTTCCTGAACTAGATTTACTTTGAACAAGAGCAGTTGAGATGGAAAACCTAGGCACTATAAAAACTTGATAGAAACAACAACAAAAAAAATTCATTCTGCTTTTGTAACTTCGTGTTTTACTATCTGTGTGATCCCAAAGAAGGCAAACTACAGTCTAGCTTCTGTCAATGTAATGTATCTAAAGGACTAATAAATAGATTTGATTAGAGTGGATTTTTTTTTTACTTTATTTACTATGCAATGTTGCTGTCAGAGCACTCAGAGATTTTGAAATACACAGGAAAATCTGTGTGTTCTGGCAGTTGTTTTTCTGGTTTGTTTTAAAAGCTAGAATAATAATTATTTATTTTAATTCCTTCAGAAATATTGGGGCAAGTTGTGACTGATCTAAAACATGGGAAATACACCTTTGTGAGCAGAATAATAAAGTCGGCTTAATGCCGTCATGCTGCAGTACTGACAAAGATGTGCTGGTTGGAATTAAAAAAGCCTGGAGTGCTAACAGCGCTCTCCAATTTCCAAACAACTACCCCCTCCTCTCTCATGTGGCTGTAAGAGAGAGAATTATTTTGCTTTTGATTAATAAGGAGTTAATTTCAGGTAAACTTCCTTTAACTGTTTTACAAAGGCTCCAAGAGAAAGCAGCCATCACGAGTCTTGGTAGCACACACGGGAGCTCGCTGCACCCTAGGAATGTAGAGCTTTGTAGTGAGAGGAACAAGCCAGGACTAAGCCCTAAGCGGGATGGTGTTTCCGGTTTTTTTATGTTCTTTATTTTTGTACCCGAAAAAAAAAAACCCATCCATTGTAGTCAAGTCTTATTGACTCTAAATGTGTGAGGACTGTAACATATTTGTCAGGTTTTACCAGTTTGCTGAGGTTTTCTGCAGAAATGCAGACTCTCATATTTGTTTATCTGGTTTTCAATTTCTGTTATTTCCACTAGATTTTCATGGAGTATTGCTTCCAGCTACTCTGGATAATTATTTTTCACTCTACCAAAATTATCAGTCTGGCACAAAATAGCCACGTTCTCATCCAAGCACTTTCCGCTACCAATTGCTTCACCAGTGAGGAATGCTTGTGTAATGTAACTGCATCAATCTCTTACTTCTCCTGCATAAGAAAATGGTGACAATTTACACTGTAGTTTCACTATTTTGTTTTGCTGCTAGATAGTCTTATGCTGTTAATTGACTTAATTGAGAAGTATTTATGGAGCTATACAAAAATACATCATGGGACAGTTTAAAAGCCAGTATTAATTTGCTGACTTCTAACCCTGTATTTGAGGTTCAGAGCAGACCCCCAACTGATCTGCACCATTACTGTGCTTTTTCATATATTTCTGTGATGTTTGTTGGCCTCACAAGGCCAAATGCCATTTGCTACCACGGTAAAAAGGTAGCCTTTGCTCTAGGATCTTTAACACTTGCTGTTAAAGATCAGGAAAGTTAATATTTCTACTGCAGACCTGACTTACACAGCCCTCTCCCTTTATTTGCTGAAATAAATTGGCTTCATTTTCCCCAAGTGGAATTTTCTGTCAAAATCATGTTTGATTTTGAAAAACAGTTTACTTCATCCTCTTTTTTTTTTTTTTGTGAGTGTGACAATTTGCAAAGGAAGAAGAACTTTAAGATTTCTGAAAGTATTTTAATTTGTTGTTGTTTTTGCAACATTCTACACCATTTAATTTTTTTTTTTTGGTGTGTGTGTGTGCGTAAAAATAATTAGCTTTGAGACCTTTGAAAGTGCTAGTGCCTCTGTTATGGGAAAGTTAACAGCTGGATGTTCAGAGGTTAAGTAAATGTATAAGACAAGGGTAATACATACACTTGACAAACAATACACTATAATCAAAACCTACAGTATCGGATGTCTCTATAATGAATAGACCAAACATTGAAATAATGGAAAAAGAGATTTTTTTATTTGATGATTAAATTTTACCAATCTTGTTCTCCCTCAGACTTTTTGCTGCCACCTGCTGAGGTAGGTTTTTGTTTGATGTTTATACCTGACCCAATGGAACTTGGCTGTAAGTGACTCCTTTGAGTTCTCTGGGGACATCTGGTTATTTGTTAAACAACTAACTGGGACTGCCAAGTTCCTTCCTTAAAAACAACGAAGTTAATTAGTCACCAAAGTTAGAGCAAGAGGGTGATGAGACATACTTGATATGAGTGAAAAGAAGGACTGTCCTATGAGATGGAGAAGTTGACTCTAGTAATACTTTCATTAATTTCGTATTCTCATTCTTATGCAATATAAACACCGTAGTTACAAACAACTCTAGTACCTTCTAGTACCTACTTGTACTACAAGTCTTCTTGCCTTCCTTCCTGGTCATTCGAACTGTTAAATGGCTGAGAGAAAACTCAGATGAGCACAAAGGATTTTTAGGTATTGCTATTACTGTAAATAATTGCTATTTACAGTAATCATAGTTCATCAACAGTAATGTATTTGAATGATAAAATTTCATCTGTATTTCATCTTTTGTATTTCATCTGGAAATCATTTAAGATCAAGAAATGTATTTTAGCTAAATAAGCAATTAACGTTAACACTCTGATGTGCCTGGAAGGAGGTCTTGTTTTTATTAACACTTTCTCATTTGGCAACAAAAGAAGAGGTAGCATCTTCCTGTAGTTTGGGTTTACTTGGTGAAGCAAAGGAGAGCACTTCTGCAGTTCAGGTTGCACTGAGAAAGCTGAAAGTAACTGCCATGGTAGTTTCAAAGACAGCAAATTAGGATCATTGGGAGGTACTAGTGAAGAACCATGACAATCCTGGTAAACCCACTCTTGATTTAATCACAAATAGCAGGTAATAAGTTAGAGTAGAACGGTACTTTCAGGCATTGACCATCACCACAACGCTCCATCAACTATTTTTTATGAAGTATCTTCTGTTGTGTGCCACAGTTAAAGCTTTTGAAAGTAGAATATTCTTCCTTGGTTCAGTGACAAGCCTGTCCAATATTTTAACTCAGCTCTCTATGTATATGTATACATATGTGCATATACATGTATATACATATATATTATAGGGTGAATATATATATTATATTACATATTTCATAAGGATTGTCACATTTCAGTAGGATTGAAAATGTGATGGTCCGTGTTCAATAGTGAAGGAAGATGCAGCCCTTGCCCACAAAACATTTGATGAATATCTTTGACTAAGTTGAGATGTTAAGTTGTTTTCTACAGTTAGCTGGTCTTTATTCTTATCAAAACTGTGGGGTTTTCCAATGTCAGGACACTTGGTGGGTGGATATTTCTCAGAAGAATGGAGGACTTATCAATGTTTGCTTAGGATCTATTGCATTCTCTGCCATAAAAGTAGCTATGCTGTCTATAGCACTCATAAATCTTCACCTAGTCAAGGCTACTGTCTCTTTCGTCATACAAGGCTGTGTTTTAAAAAGTGAGCATAAGTGTTTTTCATTTGAATTGAGTATAAAGTGAATACAATCTCAAAACTCCTAACTTCTTCATTGCTGGTTTTGAAAAGTGATACTTCATAATTCAGTTTGCAATATCTGATTGTTTATTAGCCCTGCCCCTAAAATCTCTTTACCCTTACAAGGCAAGAATATTCTCAGGCACATTCTCACCAGAGGGCACTGTTACACAAATTCTTACAGATAATTTCCTTTTGGTGAAAATAATGTCTGGACCTGCAAAAAATGGCGTGTTGATGTTGGATTGAGATGGACATTTTTCATAGGAGAGCTCTTTCTAATAAGGTAGTTTGAACTGGTTTAGTCTCTTTGTCTAGTTAAACTACATTTTTCCTATTGAGAAGTGGCCGTTTTTTCCAAAGATAAAATTTTGGAAGAGGGTCCATCTTTATGTGTGTGAATTAACTAAATTGTTTCAAACTCCATGCAGTTTATAAAAAACTGATTCTAAGCTGTCCTGAATCTTTAGATTTACACTGAAACAGTAGCAGAAGGGCAAAGACATCTATCTTGTTTCTATGGATTTTTTGTTTAAGAGGATGGAAAGGTAATATCAAGGAAAACCAGTAATTCAGCTTTAGATAGTTGTTATTTCTGGTCTTTATTAATAAAAAACATATAATCGGGAAATATGATTACACAGAGGATCTCTGCATCTATGCAGTTACACAAATTTGTATTTCTACTAGCTTAATGAAGATAGTTGAGAAAACTAAATAATGGGAAAGTTTATGCTTCAAGCTATATGGCTGTATTTTGTTGTGGAAATAGTCTAGTTTTGCCAGATCTCTTAAGAAAAGTCTTACTGCAATTTCTTTTCTTCCTGAATTTTTATTTATATTTTTAATAGGAAAAGATGTTTCAAGTTCTCTTGTATCTGTTTGGGCTTTCATGTGTATTTTTACTTCACTTTGCTTTAGTGTTTTCCCAAACCACACCAAAACACCAAAATTAAATAATATACACCAATTAAAAAGGAATTTTCCACAGCAAATGAGTGCTGACATTTCTTAATGATCACCTACACTTCTACTGAATGTGCTCCAGCATCTGTTGCTTGTGAGCTTCCATGGCTGTTTGATCATAGAGCAGACTTTTTTTATGTTAGGTGAGTCCATTATCTCTGGTCTGTGTGGCAGTGTCTGCAGCGAGTGAGCTGCCACTGAGAGCTCAAGGTGGCTGGGTGTCCTTTGGGGTGACCAGCAGTGAGGTGATTTCCTGTGGTGGCACAGCAGCCATCTGAAGGGCAGCAGGAGACAGGGAACCAGGATTCTTCTTGCTCTATTTTAAATGGTTTTGGTCTCAGCTGTTCAACTTTTCCCCATTAATTTCTTACACATAGTACTGGTGAAGTTGGCTTTACTTTCACGCTGTTCACAAGTAGGAAGATATTTGAAAATATTACTCCAGCTATCTTGTTATAGTTTGCATTTATTAATTTGTCTAAATAGTCTGTGTCTGTCACCGTATATCACAAGGACCTTGGAAAATGGTAAAAACTGTGACATTTTAAAAATTATTTTTTATTTATTTCTAAAAAGGGTTGCAGATTAAACCTGTGGAACTACAGTGTGAGCTCAGTGAAAAAGAAAGTCTGATAAAAATAAGTTTTGCAGCAAAAGTGCACACTGCATAAGAATCCCTAGGTGCAAGGATAGAGATGTGTTATTGACATAGGTGTGCCTCAGTGAACATCCTCATGGTGCGTGTTCCCTGTGTCCTGGTCTCTGATTGCCTTGCCTTGGGAAAGCAAGCAAATACCACAGCTCTTCTCCTGCCAACAGGGTTAATGAGAGGGAAGCAAGGCTGCCGGTGCCCTTCCATACCTCATCCCACTGCAATATGTGCCAAAGCTGGGGTATGTCAGGCTCAGGACCTGTCAGTGCTTTCTAGTTGTGGTTTTTAGACATTGTCAGAGTATAGTTAATGTTCCAAGAAGCCTTTGGCAAATTTCCACAAAAAAGCATGTAAGGAAACAAAGCTAACATGTGTTAAGATGGAAGATTTTTCCTGGATTAATGATTGTTTAATATAAAACAAAGGGCAGGGCGAGGAATTAAGCTTAAAGTTAGCTTTTGTACTGGAAGGAAATTGCTAATGAAGTCACACATAGATTTGTCCAGATAGATGGATATTCCTAGGACTTCTGTTCAATATATCCATGAGGACTTACTGAAAGGAATTGATTAGCGAGGTTGCAAAACTTGTCATTATTGCTGACCCACTGCTGCAGAGTACATCTAATGTACACTCACATCTTAGGTATTGGATGTAGACTTGGTAAACCACTTAAAAAGTTAAAAGAGCTTGGAAAGATGTGCCTCACCTTAGTGTCAGTCAAGATGGCAACCATCACAGTGATACTGGATAGGTTTTTGTAACTATTTCATTTCTTTGGGTGAGGAGCAGGGTGCTAAAGACAACAGACACGAGCTCTTTTCTCCACAGACTGCACTGGAAATCCTGATAAAACAGTCAAACAAGTTTGTGGGACTTCTAAGCATGTCTCTTTCTTTTCCATTAAGTGTTTTGTAATTTCTGCTGATTTTTCTGCAAGCCCTTTTGATTATGCTTAGAGTAGCCTTGATGCAGCATGCTTGAATTGCTGTATCAGTGAGATTTGCTAAAATATGTCACAGATGAATTGCAGGCCATTATCTATCATTAACTCATCTAGAATTTCATGGCAAAGTAAGTGCTATGTATGATGTGTTTTCTCAATTGTTACTGGCTATGTTGCTTTAGTATATCAGAATATGGCTGATAGTAAAGTCACATGCAGTTTAAATATATGGAAACCAGTTTAGGGGGAAGAATGGTTTTCATTAATAGCTGTTAATATTTAAAATTATTTAGATTTTTTTTTTCAGTTAATTTAGAAGTAAGTAAAATAGAATTTATAATGCATTTATTTATAGCAAATTCAAATTCTTATCATAGTAGTCTAGAGAACACTTAGGACTAGGGTCAGATTTTCAAGCATCAAAAGTTGTAATTAGATGTCTGTTAAAATACATTCTACCTATTTTATGTGATGTGTGTAAACTGATCATCTTGTCTGTTGGCAAAAAGGAAGAGTGATCAAAACCATCACAAATAGTTGTGGTTGCTAGTTCTCTTTCCTTTTGAGAATGGTGGTACAATTACTATTGTTGCTCTGTGTGTGTGTGTGTGTGTGTATGAGGAAGTTTTGGTTTGGAAAAGTTGCTGCACTAGATAAGTGCTCTTATTCAGCTTCTTCTGAATGCCAGCAATGCTGTTCTTCCTTCCCTTTTTTATTCTTTCAGTTGAGGATATTTTTCAGCTTGATGGTTCCCAGCAGGGTGGGGCCAGTCATTATCAAGAACTATGGGTACTCTAAGTGCATATTTGCGTCTTAAGGTGCCTGAACACTTCTGAAAAGTCTCCACAGCTCCTTTTTTTGTGGGGATATTTCATCTTCTGATGATTTGTGTATTGTTGATACATGTTTCAGTTTGTCCATTGATATTTTGTTGAGGAAATTAGTTATAAGCAGTCCTATGTGTACCACCTTTCACAGTCTTTGTATACCACCTTTAGTTTTTAGAACTGGTGGAGGCAGAACATTCTCTGTGAAAGGAACATTGGCAGAGTGGTATATCTCAGGGTTTCTTCTGATTTCTTTTTGTCTCATCTCATCTCATCTCATCTCATCTCATCTCATCTCATCTCATCTCATCTCATCTCATCTCATCTCATTATTTCAGTTAATTTTTTAATACTAGATACTGCTTTGTTCAATGTTGTCTATACCATGTCTTCCAATAATTAAAATACTGTTTCCACTAAAATTATGGGGAGCTTATAAACAAATTAGAAAATATTTTTGCGGCATAAAACAATTGCAGTTTCCTTTTTATGCCAGAAAAACCCTGAAAATATTATTTTCTTGGTCTGACTAAGATTTGATTATCTTTTATCAGTCTTTCATTCAAGCCATCATCTGAATATTGTCCTCAGACTCATGTGAGCTCCTATTTCTAGACTTAAGTTTATTTCTGTGTTCAAATTTGTCTTCTCTAATTCTCCTTTTTACTATGAGCAATAGATAGCTTTCTTCATCAGCTTGTTTGAAAAAATTGTCCTGAATGCTACATATTTTTTTAAGACTAAAGGAATTGTGTCCTTTGTCCCTTGTTATTGCCTGGGAGATAGTACGTGTTGCTATTGTTTGAGATGTAGTGCTGCTTTGTAATAATTTGCACATTTTGTGTGTGCATTTGGTTACTGAATGGTGTACTTTATGACTACATTCAGTTAAATATTGTAAGTTTATTGTGTGATCATATTTGTTTAGCTTAATGTAAATATGTTGGAAAATGAAGAACAGTGGCTTGATTTTCTGACCTACTAACATTTTTCATAGAATTAATACCATTTTCTTTTACATATTTCTGATGAACAATGGTTTCAGCAAGGAACTTGTCAGAGTGAGAGGTAAAAGTCTGTGTTCATTAACTCAGAAAAATAAAAGCTTAATAAGACTATGAAGAGTAAGGAACAAGAGGATGGACATGAAAGGGTAGCAGAATAAAAAATTTCAGGGACTTGGGTGACTTGTGAGACATGATTAATCTCATACAGAGATTGTAAAAAAGCTTTTTAATCATTCTTCTCCTCACTGGTCACAAGTTCCCAAAGAGAAAAAAGGTTAATCTTGTTGGCTGGTTGGGCATGTGGAAGGCACTGTACTTCAGCTCTGGACCTAAAATGCTGTTGGGTAGAGAAGAGGAAATGAATTGGAAGAAATGGATGTAAATGTAAACCTGGTTTTGATGTTGTATCTAATTATTGTTAGAGATAGAAAATTTCTAATTTTCTTAAGTTTTAAAGAACCATTTTAAGCTTTAATTAACAATTTTTCATAATTCAATTAATTATTATTGTCTTCATTTTAACAACTAGCTTGATCCCTTGTTTTTTATTTTTCACTGTCATTGTTTTGTAGATGCTTTTTCAGAAAGTGTATATATTAATCAAATTTATGACTTAGACTAGTAGTTACCATTCTTGTCAGGCCTTCTTTATGATGTTTCTATAATGATTAAAGGATTAATATGGTGAATGTTTACAAAATTCTGGAAGTTTTCTTCTTGCAAATGCCACATTTAAACTTGCTTTATTTATAAAAACGCATATGTTGCAACTTCTAACTTATCATCACATTTCCTTAAAGATAATGAGATTGCATTGAAACAGGATCCTATATAAATATGTGTATATTTAGATATGTGCATTTGCATAGCCTTCTATAACTCCTTGTGTACACAACAGCATTCTCTCTCTCTCTATATATATATATTTGTTGAAAATAAAACTGTAATGTAAATTTGTAAGCATTAATTTTTCTATATATTTTGTTACTTTACAGTATCCAGATAAATTTGTATTGATTTTCATTTTGGAACTAAAATTGTAACTATTAATGTGACACTATTTGCTTGTCCAAGATCTCAGTGCCAGGTTTTTCTATTAAGATTAGGTAAAGTACATGTTGGCTACATTTAACTATGAGTTTTTAGAATAGTTTAAACATGTAGGTAAACGAGCCACAGTATATATAGGCAGTGTAGGGTTTTTTTAAAAGGTCATCTGTGTAAGTTCAGCTGCAAATAACTTTTTTCTTGCCAGTCGTCTTGTTGCTATTATTTATGTTATGAAAATTCCATTAAAATATATTAAAAATGTTTTCATATTTTTTATGGCTGGATAATTCAGACCACATTATTGACACTGTTTAGTGATTTATTTTTAGCTTCTTTATTCAGAAATGTCTTCTAAATTTAGGGAGGCATAAAGTTGACAAAAAGCTACATATGATTTTCCAACCCTCTTCCAAATGCCTGACTTTGTCAAGAGTACAAAATTATGTAGCAGAGAGTAAAATATGGATTGAGAAAGATTCAATCATCCTGAAAGACCCACTGCTTTGTTTTGTGTTTTGGTTTATTCCCATTATTTTTTTCTTTTTTCTTTTTTTTTTTCTCTATAAGTCCATGTTTTGTTTCCCCCCCCTTTTAAGCAAAATTATGTGATTTATCATAGTGCTTTACTTTGGATCCTAGCTCACTGAAATAATTCAACACATAGCTCTTTTTTATTGTGCTTTTATTTCAGCAGGCTGGTTTTTTGCACAAAGGGATAGTGTTTGGACACCTGAAAATTCAGATGAAAGGGAGAACTTTTATCTGAGTAGTTTTTGACCAACTTTTCTAAGTAGAGCATTCTATTTGTAGAAGTTTGGCAATCTATATATATTTTCTACGTGTTGGATGCACTTGCTTGTGCAGACACAACCTGTTGTATGTTTACAATATTAATGCAGAATATCACATGTTATCTGGGTTGCTTCATTTATGTGTTCTGAGTAGTTGCTACTTTATGGCCAGGCTTCCACATTTGTGCATCTCATTCCAGTTTGAAAGATGACAGATACCCAGAGCTCAATGTAGAGAAACAAACCCCTGCTGAAATCTGCAGTAAAACCAATCTGTCTGATAAAACGCTGACCAAAAGAGTGAATATCTTTAGAAAAATCTGAAGATGGAGACACCAAGAGAAGAACATGCAACAGATTTCAGATTGACATAGAAGGAGTTGTAGAGCTAACTAATCACTGATCACAGTACACTATAGTTAGTACAGCTTTAATTTAATTTAATTTAATTTAATTTGTTAAGTATTTGGGGGAGACAGAATTCTGATTTGCCATTAGATTCACAAGTATGTAGTTAGATCTTAAATAACTTTCTTACCACTAAGCGTATGTCTACAGTCTAATAACAACAGCCCTCAAATACCATTTGATGTTTCCAGATAATTTGGATGGTATATTCAAAGGCTAAGGAACATATTCACATGTTTTAAGACAACCTCAGTGCATCCATGCAATTTTTTCATTGTATCTAACTCACGTGTGAGTAGATTTGGGCTGAATTTGTAAAGCCTTCTTTTCTCCCTTAAAACTGGTTTTTCTTTCTGTGAGGGCTTTTTATTTGGTTTTGTTGTTATTGTTTTTGTTGGGGATTTTTTGGTGTTTTTTTGGTGTTTTTTTGTTTTTGTTTTTGTTTTTTGCACAGTTCACGGGAAGCAGGCTTTAAAACATTGGGCATGAGTCTGAGAGTAATAATAACCATGGATCTGAGGCAGAGGAGAATTAGTAGCAGCTCCAGGTATCAGTGGGTGCGAAGGTCTCTGTCATTAAGGACCACACTAAATAAACATGCTGGGATATGATTGCTTTATTGCTCTTTGCTCATTTTATGTCATTTTATTGCCCTACTAATGACTATAGAATTAGGTGTGTAAGGGAGTTCTGATAATGTAGAACTAAAAGAGGTACATAGACAAGTGTGTGCTTCCTGTAGAGATTCCAAGTTCTCATCGTGGATGATGGAGAGACTAATTTACCTTGCATAGATGAGTGAGGATAGGCAGGGAGGCAGAGAGGGACCTCAAGAGCAGCTCCATTTCTAGGCTTCATCCTCACTTCAGTACCCCTGATGATTTCTATGTGCCTTTATAGTGATCCCACTGGGAGAGACTGTGTCATTTCAAGTAGAGTTTTTTTCCCTCCACTATTAGCCAAATGATATATTACTGATCCAGGGGCTATACGTGTAAATACGCAGATAAGAATGAAATTTATATATGTTGAATTGTTGAATAAAATAATCTAATTTATGGTAATGCCAGAATTAATCTTACATGCTGGTCTAACAGTATCACTTCTGAGGACAGAAAGTACTGATGGGCTAATAATTTTACTGCTTTCTATTTTGCATGCACTGCAGTTTACAAAATCAATAAAGAATGTAGTACCTCAGCAGACTTACAATTTAGACTGTAAGAATCTCTGTTCTTGACTAAAGTCCTGTTGTATCTAAATAAGGGGAGCTAGTTCCATCCCTGGTATTTAGAAGTGATTTTCTGTGTTGTCACTTTCTTCCAAGGGAAACTAAGGATGTATTACCCATAAGGTTTCAAGTAATGTAAATGGCAAAGCAAAGAATGCTGCTGAAGCAGGTGGATATTTTTGAAATATGAAAAGCTAAAAATGGTGTGCTTTTATTTGGATCTTAAGAGCATGAAGTTATATTTGGGGTGCAGAAAGCAAATTGTCTTTCAGAACTTTATGACTGACCGGTGCATAGTTTGGATTTAAGAGTTGCTCATAAATGCATAGACTACACATACATAAGAATGTATAGAGTTAATAGGCAACATTGAAATAAATATATATAAAACAATAAATAGGTAGTGCCTGCCTAGCTAAAGCTTAGCATTTAAAAGTGCAGTTCACCCCACCCAAGAAAAGTCAGCAAGGCTGCAAGAGTTGTAAAGTAGTTCTCAAGGTGACTACAAAATGTCCCTTTGTTACTTTCATGCCTTCATCCTTCTTGAAATGCTGTGCACGCAGTCAAATTAAAATTGTTTTTCTTTCAGGCTTTTCTACTACAAATCCTGTTTTACTATGTAGTTTACCCAGTTTACCTAAACATTAGTCATCCAAAGAGCAGGGGATCTTTTATTCATATGCTTCTATGTCAAGAGAACTGCAGTCTTAAAAACCATTTTGTCTTCTATTCCCTATGTGTAATCCTTCCAGATAGTATTTCAAGACACTGTATAAATTCTATGCTTTTTTACTCTACAAGTGGAAGAAAATCTGGCATCAATGTTGTCTGATGAATTAAGCATTTTCTTTAATCTTCAGAAATGCCTTTATACCTTGAATGAAAGAACTGTATTCTCAACCTTTATAATCCAAATAAGAATTTTATTTAGGAGCACAGTTGGTTTGCATTGCAGGTATTGTAGCATTTATTTTACTCTTATTGGCTGCAGGTATTACCTAGAAAGAAGGATGGAAACACAGCCTAGGAAATCAGCCTTTCCTCATCTGTGTTTGAAGGACTGAAGTCTCTGTGCTTTGTTGTTTTCTTTTTTGAATGTAAGTAAAGTTTTGCTGCATGCTTCACTAATCTCCTTGCTTGCTAGAGACTGTATCATCACATGACATATTTCAACATGCCTCTCACTCAGAAACTGATGTCTGTTTAGAGATGAATCAGTTGTGAAGATAATGTGCTTCTGAAAGCCTTATAAATACCTACGAAACTGGAGAAGTTGGTGGTAGGTTGGTGGAAGATATGCCCACCCCAAAAATTTTTGCTGAATGGTATCAGTATTTTGTCCACCCAAGGCTGTGTGCACTCCTCATCAGGCAATCGTTCCCTCATCATATCTTAGTACTTTCTCCAGTTCAGATTTTCCAATATCCTTCGGAGAAAAGTTGGAAGACCTGTGAGCCACTAGTTATTTCTTTATTTTTTTTAATTCGCATGCTTTAGTCAGCTAATTAAGGACTTCACAACTCTAACATGTATTGACCATGAGGAAATTATACTTGAAAGCTGGTGGTTTTTTCTACTGATTTCATTAGACTTTGAATGACCAGACATTCTTCAGTTCTGGGCCTTAAATATACATCACTTGAAAAAATATTCTTCCCCTTTCTTCTTGTTAAGTGAATTCTACCTTGAGTATTTTTCTCTGTCCCCCAGTGAGCTCCATGATTCTTGTTCCTTTCTACTCAGCAGCAGCTTATGTTTTGAATTCAGTCCCACTTGGTTCAAGATGATTTTTTTTTCCCAAATTTTTCATGTTTAATAACACTACTTTTGCTCAATTTGTGAAAACATCTTTTGGACTTGTTACAATTTGGTTTTCTGCCAGGGATAGTTCCAAAGAAGAGAAAATGATGGGCAAAGGAAATGATGGTGGTGTACATCTTATTTGCAATTCTAATAACAGCTTTGTGAATTTGAACACATTAGTAAAGAGCACTTCATTCAAGTGCATATTACCACAGATCTTGCTAAACATGCCTAAGAATAATACTGTTCCAATCTGGGCAAATTAGATGGATAACATCATTTACAGCAGTTGTTAATTATGCATCAACTTAATCACAGCATAATTCTGTTAATTGCTTATCACAATGAGGTTAACTTTCTGTCATTTATATTTCTTTAATTTTTAATTAGAATAATACACTTGATATCTTTCACTGGCCACTTTATAAAAAAGTAGTCATGATGCAAATATTCAGCACAATAAGACTAGAAGAGATCTCCTGAGTCACCAATTTGGCTGACATCACCAGCCCATATATACCTTTCATAAATTTTTCTCCATGTTTAAAACCAGCAAGGTTCCTTGCCTCTGCTGCCCAAATGGAGGAGGTTTGTTGCAGTGCCATAACCCTGACATGTTTAGAAGCTTTCCACCTGCCAGCCTCAAATTTATGCTTTTGTTCTTATGGCAGAATTGTTTTATTGTCTAAATAAGTTTTTCCCCTATGTAGCTTACAGCGCGTGATTTATTTGTAGAATAAACTCCGTCTCAATTTTCACTTCCCTGAGATGGGCAAACCAACTCCTTTTAGTCTCCTTCAGTAAGATCTACATTCTCGTGCCCTGAACATGGATGGCAAGCCATTAGTGCTCCTTAATTCCAGCTGTAATGGCAGCTTTTAACTCCGCTTCTCGCATAGATGGAAGCAGAAATGCCATTCACTGTCAGATGAATGACAGATAGCAGAAGGTGTAGATGAGTTCTCCTGGCTGTAGGAAACGAGTCCATAAGTGATTGGCTGGCTTCTTATTCTGGCTAAATTAACAGATATGGCAGTGTCCTAATTATAGCTGTTTGAGACACCTAAGTCACTTTTTTTCAAACCAAGTCCATCATGGTAATTTTATTTATGTATACACCTGAAAAATAGAGAGTGCTATTAATGCTAGTAATTTAGCTTGGGCAGGCTAGAAAGCTGTTGTGTTTCTTAAGGAATAAAAATTTCATTAAAAATTGTGACACTGGCAAACAACTGGGAAGATAATTAGAGAACTAGCTAGGAAAAAACTGTGCTGTGAAGAACCAGTGAGTCTTGGTAGACAGCAAGCAAAGCATGACCCAGCAGTAAATCCCAGAAGAGGGCAAACAGCATCTTGGGATGGGGTATTAGCAGGGCTCAGGGAAACTATTATTTCCTTTTACTCAGCACTTGTTTGGTGACATCCAAATGTGTGCATCGTTACACAGTCACTCTCTTCTTTCTGCGAGGAAATAAATGGGTTAAATGAAGAAAGTTCAGTGGAGGGCCACCATGATGGTAGAAGGCTGACACATCTGACCAGCTGAGGAGAAGCTAAAGAACCAGAGCTTTTTCAGCCTAGAGATGGCTTTGTGGGAGAGACCCTCACAGCAGCCTCTGGTACCTCAAGGCTGTTTGTGGAAAGATGGACTTTCACTGTGGTGCAGATAAGAGGGTTATGATGGCTAAGACGACTGAAAGACTATGGATGTAAGTTGAAATAGCAGTATTTCAAACTGAATATAAGGAAAAAAATTCCCATTGTGAGAACCAGGTCCAGTAGGAAAACAGAGTGCCCAGAGAGGTTAGGCAGTGTTCATTCTTCAAAGTATTTTTGAATATGAGAATTTTAAGTGCTTAGCAACCTGGTGTGACCTGCATTGAGAAGAAAGTTGAACCTGATGATCTCATTAGAACCTTGAAGTAAAAGATTAAGAATGTATTCTAGATTCCTTATGTCCATAGTAGTATTTGATACAGTTCCTCCTTTTGAACAGATAAAACTTGCTAATGGATATTATACAAATACCCAGTCATTTAGTTCTCTCCTGTATCTCTTCTTTCTTGACTGGGTTTTTTATTCAGATCCCTTTCAGAAAATAACTCTCAAAGAAATATTTTTGTTTAAATTTTAATTTTTTGTTCCTCTTTTTCTTTCTCTTTTTCTTTCTCTTTTTCCTTTTTCTTTTTCCTTTTCTTTTTCTTCCTTCACTTAAAAACAATGTGATACAGCAATCGGCTACAATATTACTTTAATCATTTTAATTCACTTCAGTCTTGGAAATTAGCAAAGAGCCCAGAATCCTGTTTCACCTTTGAATATTTGTTTTTCTCTCCTAAATAATGACTTCACTTATGTAAAATCAAACTGATTACAGAAAAGATTGTGTATTCATGTTTTTTTATTATTTAGTATTTTTAGTATTCAATGATTCTGAACACTTTGGATTCCTAAAGTAATTACTTCTGCCACACTTCCTAGGAATGGTTGGTTTTCAAATATTTTTTAGCTGTTCTTTTCAAGATGACAGTAGACAATAGTACTGCAGTTTTGTTTCTTTTTATTCTCCCAAGAACACTATGTAGATCAAATGAGACAAGTCACATTAGTCTTCAACTGGAAAATATTATGACATTTCCTATCCCTAAAATTTATTATATGTAAAAAAAAAAAAGTAAGTGTAACAAAGAAGTTCCAGTGTTGTTTAGAGTTTTACTTACTCAAAAGCCCAGGCAAGTTTCAGTGAGAAGTACCATCTTTTTTAGACTAAGCAGGACTTTCACTTCAAACAGCCAACACTGCTATTCTTTTTGGTTCGGCTGTTAAGTTGTTGATAGATTTAGCAGTCAGACGCTACAACTTCTAGACTTTGTAGACCTTGAATCACCTTAAGAAGAAAATTGTGTTTTAGTCCTATTTTTCCACTCACCTGGAGATTCTGAAAGTTTTCAAATAGCTTTTTTTTGGATGTGTAATCTACTTTAACATAAATGGGATACACCCAGTAGTGACATTTCCATCACTGAAGTGAAGTCACCTTAACTGCTACTGACTCAGCTTTCCAGATTCCTAAGCAAGTAGTTATTTTTGATTAGGACAGTCTTTTCTACTGCTTCTTTTATGAAGTTGAAGGACTACATTTTCACAGGAAGTTACTTCTGCCATTTTTGTTAATCAGATAGGAATATTTAAATATTAATGTGTTTTAAATGCCAATTTATTAACAGAACTCAGCAAAAGCACGCTGTCCCCTTAGATATTTTCTCACGTGTCAAGTTAAAGCAATGTTATCTAGAAGATTAATCAATATTAGGTGTTGTCAGGGCATTTAATCAGTAACAAGTACAGTTCACAGCTGCCTTTTCTCCTTAATCATATGATGAGATGTTTATCTTTACTGCATTGTTCTAAAGAAAACTCCAAAACTTTGGAGTGCAGCAACTTTTATGTGTCTTTGGAGATAAATTTAACAAATCTATTGTGATTTCTCCTTTTTATCCAAGTAGAGTGTAGCTTTGAGAAGGCAGCTTAACTTCAAGCTGTTCTAGGACTGTGTTTATGCATCGCAGTCCTGGCCCAGGAGATGCATTTGAACAGTGTCCTAGCAAGGTGGGGAAGTGACCCGTGTTCTTGCATACCTTGTATTTCTGGTTGTCAGGTCAGAGGAGGTGTCAGACAGGAAAAGAACCTGTGTGCTTGGTGCATCTTCTAAAAAAAATTATAGTCCTGTCCTTTGGTAGTGGGGATTTTGAGTACCCATTCACAAACCAGGGATGCAGGCAAGACCATGCAGGAAAACTGTCCCCCATTCAGATGTAGTAACTTAAAAATGAAACTAAAAATAACTTAAATTAAGAACATTCCTCAGAAAGTGACAAAGAAAATATTAAGTCTGATTACGTTAATCCTCAGTTGGTATAATGGATCATTTTATGATTTCACACATTGCCATTTTTGTGAAGTTGGCTGACTCTTTTCTTGAAGCTCATATCTGAAATATATTTTAAGTTGGTGAAAACATTAATTATTGAACTAAGACATTAAACATATTTTAATTATTATTTTTTTAAGATATAAAGGATGTTTTTCCTGGTATTCATAAGCTGTAGCAGTTGTGCTGTATGGTATATTTTCAATTTTGAGAACATGCTCTAGTGGAAGGTGTAGGAGGTGTGTCTCCATTGAGGCCCTTCACCTTCAGCTTTCTTCTCAGATTTTAGGGAGTCATTTGTATAGATTCACCTCACTTAACTCTAGGTGTTTCAGCTGTTTGAGCTCTTTAGTTAGACAGCCAGTGGGAGGAAATGGAAGTAATTCACTTCAACCTCCTGTTAAAGATAAGTTTGAGGACTCTGTTTAGATGTGCATGTTTCTGATCATTATATACAAAGGGAATTGAATGTTTGGTTTGTGTGCAGGCAACTGTATTGTAGACACGTGGACTCAAGTGTCGTAAACACTATCTTTAGTTGTCCTTTGCCTCATTTCTCTGTTTATTAAAAGGGGACTAGAGTTTGTCCCTCTCTCACAGATGGGGAAACAATGTAACTGATTGCAAAGTTCTCAGATAAAATGATGGAGCCTTCCTACATGAATACATTAAAAACAAGGAATACAGCCGCACGAATGTTGTTCAGGTCTAGAAAATCCATGCAGACCCAATTGTTATCTATACTATTGGAGGTAAACTTCATCATGTAACCTGCATTTTTGCAGCTACACATAATTTTTCTTTTATCTTGATGACTTGCATTGTGTTTTTATGCATAACTACACTTGTGACCATTTCTCAAAGTTTTCTCTTACTTCCTTTAAAGATAGAGACTAATTAAAACCTTGCTAGATCACTTCTCTCATATCTTCCATGCCAGTGAGTTTTTTTTTGCTCAGCTCAATTAGTGTTTTGGCTTCATTAGTTAAAAGAGATGCAGCCAAACTTACTTTGCAATATTTATCATCAGCTTTTAAAATGGACTTCTACTGATTTTGAGCTTGTTAAAATCACTGTTCAAAATCTGCTTGGGGCATATATATATATGGACTTCTGTGGAGGCAGTATTTAATGTTTTGTTCCTACCTGGGAACACACCTAACCTAAATTAAAGAGATAACCACTGGCCAGCTGAAGAGCATCTGTATGTGTACAACAAAGCAAAGACTTGAGCTACTTCTCCAGAGGATTCTGCTTTGTGCTCACTGAATTTGAATCTGAATTTTCTGTGCTTACAATATAGATGTGTCTGCCAAACACATATAAAGATACCAGGTGTCCTTCACTTCCCTGATTCTTGAGACAGCCTGTTTGAATTTTCAAGGAGATACTGTTGTCAGTTCATGTCTAGTGAAAGCAAGAATTCCTTTGGTCTCTTAAGAAATGTAATGTAATAATTTTAGGCAGAAGGCTTCAGGAAGACCTTATAGCAGGCCTCAGTACCTGAAGGTGGCCTGTAAGAGGACTTGAGAGGGATTTTTTCTAAGAGCATGCAGTGATAGGACAAGGAGAAAAGGATTAAAACCAAAAGACATGGGTTTAGATTGCATATTAGGAAGAACTTCTTTACTGTGAGGATGGTAAAACACTGTCCAGAGAAGCTGTGGATGCCCCATCCTTGGAAGAGTTCAAGGTCAGGCTGGATGGAGCTTTGAGCAACCTGGTCTAGTGAAAGGTGTCCGTGCCCATGGCAGAGGAGTTGTAACTAAATGATCTTTAAGGTCTTCTTCAACCTTAACACTTCTATGGTTTTATGAAAATCAGGATTTTGTACACACATGCCTTCCTAGTCTGTGAGTTGTTGTAAAAACTTACTTATTTGATGCATAAAATTGAGTTATTTTGATGCTTTAAAGAGCTCATCCAAAATATGGTTAAAACAAAGAATATGCCTTTATGCTTTCACATTGTTCTTTTGTTCAAGGACAATTTGAAGTTTTTGTTTGCTTGTCATAGTTTCACTCGAAACTGATAGTCTTTAATGTGCTCTGAAATTCTCATTAACTCATTTTAACAATTAAAGAAATTGATAAGCTAAGCATAACCATGCTAGTGTCTTGGAAGAGTTAAACTGAGTGTGTTGACACAACGTTCTTTCTGCAGGAATGAGATGAGTCAGCTTCGGCTGTAGTTAAAAATTTTAATTTTAGACAGAGTAACTGAAAATAATGGCACTTGCCTGACTATTCAGTCATTTAATTAGCTGTTTGCGTATGACCAAGGGTTGTATAGTCACTAGCATGGGCAGAAATGTACTGAGTTTGTTTTGAAATGTTATATAGAATATGTAACTCATTCAGCAGGGGATAGAATATAGAAATTAGAAGACTTGCTATGATTAATTGATCACAAAGAAAGATTCCAGGCAAGCTGAAAAAAAAGGAATACCAAACAAACCTTGCCTTTATACTGGTTAACCTCTTTTTGAACTCTTTTATTGTGTATGACAAAGGCAAGTGTGTTTATCTGTAGAAAAAAAATCTCATTATATGGTATTTCTAAGATAACTGTGGGTAAATTGTAAGTTAATTTTATCTAACTAGCTATATAAAACATTGTTTATGAGCAAGTTTGCATAAAACCTGCCAAGAAGGCTTGTTAAGAAATTACTAATCACCTGAGGATGACTGAACAGGAGTGCTTAGTCTTACTTATCAGTAGCCTGATGGTTTGGTTTTATCTTATTCCTGAACTCTTTCCTCTTCTCATTTCACTCTGCTCTCCAGGACAACTCTCTGATTAATTTTCCTGTGTGTACCAGAAAATAATAAGTTACCTGATTTAAGCAAATAATTAACAAGTGTATCCAGTCATTTAACTGTACCTCAGCAAATCTCACCACAAAATTCTATGGTACAAAAATCCTTTAAGCCCTCTAAATGGTCAACATTTAGTGAGCTTTCAAGAATAAAATGAACTAAAGAATATTAAGGTAAAATAGAAATAAGTACTAAAGTCTACTTAATAGTAATTTGCATACCTAATGGTAAACCTAATCTGTTACAATGTAAAGCAAAAGTATCCTGGTTTTTATTCTTCCTTCAGATAAATATGCACAATTTTCTAATAGTGTCTGCTAACCTCAGATAGGGTTAGGAAAGCTACTGTTAATCTGGACACAAAGCAAGTACAGAAATTGACTGAACTGGCAAAATACAAATTTGCTATTAGTTCACAGAGAGAATGGACAATACAACGTGAAGAATTACTAAGAATCTGGATGTAGGAGGGAGACTTTCCCCCTGTCAGATTAATTTTTGTAGGTATACTCAGTGATAATTCCAGAGGCAAATTCATCTGTCACGAAAATATTGACAATAAAATCCTGTGTGTTCCTACTTATATAGAAACATCTGTGTACATAGAACAAGATTTTAAATCTGCATAACATTTGATATCTACGTGGCTTGGAATCTACTGTGGACATTCTCCTGGAATGGCTAGGCAAAGGAACATAACTGTGTCCTCAGTCTTTACTGCCTAGCCCTTGTATCTGGCATACTGTGTTCTGACTGAATAGAAAATATTAGGATACACTAGACTAGATGAGATTGGAACAGAATAGAATGTCCCAGTTGAAAGGGACTTAGAACAGCTATTTAGTCTAACTGCCTGACCAAATAATCACTGATCAAATTAAAACCTTGATGAGCATTGTTCAAATGCCTCATAGACACTGGCAGGCCTAGAGCACTGATCACCTCTCTGGAAAATCTTACATGTTCAACCACCCTCTGGTAAAAAAAATTATTCCCAATGTCCACTCTAAACCTCCCCTGACACAGCTTTGAACCATTCCCATTCACCCTATCTGGATATAAGGGAGATCAGCATCTCCATCCTCTCCACTTCCTGTCTTCAGAAAGCTGTAGAGAGCAATGAGGACATCCCTCAGCCTCCTTTATGAATGACTGTCTTCAAGCTTCCACTTGACCATTACTCATCCTTCTGAATCTTCCCATGAAATGTGCTACTTCAACTGTGCCATCGTGGCCTTGGCTCTTCCATTACCCTGACACAATGCTCTCCCTCAGTGCAGCTGTGCAGCTAGCTGTTGACATTTAGTGATGGCCCGTAATGCAATGGTCCATGATTGACCTCTTGGCTATGAGATGGCTTTTCTTTGAATATTTCATACAGGTGGCATTATTTGCTAAAAGGCTGTCACAGATGCACCATGGGTTTCACTAAACCATTGACAAACAGTAGCATGGGACAGCTGCAAAATGAAGATACTGTCTTAATAATTTTGCTCTGTGAAGATTGTGAGTGAATATAATGTGGGAATCATCCTCAAAACACCTTTCTGTTAAAGAGAGAGCACAACTGAGGGTTTGTGAACTGCAATGTGTCTTATACTTTGTGAGATGCTACCCAGCTCACTCATTGATATATGTGTGCATGTGTAAGTGATAAATAAAGTCAAATAAACCAGATAGCTTTGTCTACCTTCACCTTAAGAGTGGATGTAACATCTCTTTGCATATGACACCATTATATTACTGTTTCTATCCTAGCATCATATCCCCTCAATGACACTGTGGTATATAAAGCGAATAAATAAATCATTTATCCTTTTAGAATAAGATGGAGCAAATTATACTTGGAATAGAGAGGGAGAATCTGAAAGCAGGCTATGACCTCAGCAAGTGTAAATTATCCTTAAAATTATCCTGCAGCAACTATTCTTCAGGCTCAAAAAATTTTAGAGCTTTCATACTTCTTTGATATTTCCCCTCAGCTACTGACAGGGCAAATACTAAAGTGGATGCAAGATTAAAATTGTAAATTGCTCATCAAAGAATTTGGAGTACTAGATCTCTTACTCAGCTTTGACACTCTGATGTAGATTCCTCATTGACATCTTAGTAACTATTTTGGGATTATTTCAAACTCTAAAGAGTGATGTAGGGTGGGTCCATAGTATTTGACAAGTCAGACACCAGGCATGTTCTTTGTTTTTTATATTTATTCACATTCATGACCATTGAAGTTGTAGCTGGTTATTCTGAAAGACAAATAATAGTTTAGGCCAAAAACATAAATATGAAGACAATCAGACCTCATGATAATTGTCCATTCCCTGTTATGCCAAAATGAAAAAAAAAAATAAACACAACCCTCAACATAACTTATAAAAGAAAGCTGTATATGCTGTATGTTAGAGTGGGGCTCAATGTAACAAATGACCAATTTAACTTAAAAAAGAGGCAAATTCAATATGTGCAAGAATCTGCTTTCTAAAGAATGCCTGGGGTGGTCTAAGTGTCTAAAAATGTGAGTAATGAACATTACTTAATGTTCATTACTCACTGAAATCCAGCTTAGCCTGGATTTCCCACAAAGATCTGCACTTCAGTTACACCTGGCATGATTTGTTGCAGCTAATCTTACCACCTTGCCTAATAAGCATGCTGTGAAAACCTGTTACTCAGTTCTGGTACTGACTTCTCCTTCCTAGTGTTTTGTTTAACCACTATATTTTTAGGACAAATAAAAAGTCTAAGTGCCATAAATTTACTTGTTGAAGGTGATGGTGCTGGGTTCGAGTAGTATGAAATGATGCCTTTGGTCACCTTAGTAGAAGCTTCTGTGCTGTATATTTGTTCTCATGATTGACAAATTATTCTTAAAAATCCTCTCACATTAACCAGCTCAAATCAACTTTGTCCTTGTTTAGCTCTGAACATTTTTGGGGGCGGGGGAGGGAGAGAGAGCATGACAACATTACAAGCCTTGCTGCAATATCTTTGTGTTGTAGAGGACTGTAGCCATGCCGTGTTTACGTCATGTTACCTAGGTGTTAAGCAAAAAGGCTATTATTTTTTGAAGAAGCTTGGTAATACACATTTATACTTTGATACACATTTATACTTTATAATTTGATTTTTAGATCTGATTCAACTTTTAACATTTTTATTTATTAAAAAAAAACCAAAACAAAACACCAGCAATGTCTATCAAATAAAGTCACAGTGTTACAAAGCTTTCCTTGTCAAACGTGGCAAAATTTTATGTTTTAGAATATAAGCAAACATTTCCCAGTCATTACTCATGGACCATTTATGAAGCACTTGGGGGTGGGTGTCAGCAGAGCTGATGTGATGGTGAGTAGCAGTGTTCTCACTGCCACTGAGGGTGTGTTCCAGGAGAGGGAAACTCAGTCTGTGGTATTATGTGGGTTTGTATCTTTGTAAGCCAAAGAGGAGATTGCTCACGGGTGTGAGGAAATTTTCACACTGCTTCCTGGGTAGCAAGCTTTTGGCAAATAAACTCTCTGGCTTGGAAGTTTGGATTTTACTATAGCAAGGAGGCATTCTGGCTCAGCTCGTATGGTTTCTTTAGGGATTTTTAGTATGGCCTCAGTGCATACCCTGTCCTACTCGTGCCAACTGTCAAGAGGGGAAACAGATCAAAATGTGTGTTTTGCCAGCATTCTGGATAATACAGGTTGCTGACAAAAATAGAATGCCTTCCAAGTATGTCCACCACAACTCACTGTACTTGCAAAGCAGGAAATAGAATGAAGGTGTGTTCTTACCCAGAATACATAGGAAACAAGAAAAAAAATACATTTGAATAAACACATTTTTTTGGCAACCTACATTTCTTACTAAGCGGAAAAGGTAAAAGGACATATTGCTACTTATTGGAAAAAAAAAAAGAAAAAAATAGAGAAAACCAAAACTGTTTCAGTAGTGATAGTTTCAGATTTGTTTTTAATATCAGGCTTTTATGGAAATAACCTTGATTTTGTTAGGTTGTGTTGTATTTTATACCACAGTCAGAAAGAATGATTACATTTAATATGGAGAGCTGAACAATTAACAGAGTTAATAGTCTTAAAGATAAGATAGGAATGCTTTCTGTATGTGATCCTGAGGTCATCAGTTTTAAAGAAAAAAAGCAAGAAAACCACAAAGAACAAAAGCATTATTGTGTAGCTTTCTCTTAACAATTACTGCAAAATTTACTTTGAGAAGTTATTTCTTACTTAAATTCACATTATCGCTTGTCTCAAAGAAGTGCTTAACAGTTTGACTAATTACACAGTTTTAAAACTTTTGCTTACCTTAGGCTGATATTTCTTGGGTGTCAGTAGTAGATGACTTGACTTAGACTATTTTATACTACAAGCTGCAGTGTCATTCAGAACTTGAAAAACAGTGCAGGTGTCCAACATGAAAAGAAATCTGTCTGAATATTAGTGAACAATATAAAGCTTGAACTGCCATAAGAGCAGAAGCTGTTCATCATCAGCTTCTTTCGTCAACTGCTCTAATTCCAGGACTGCATTCTAATTCACCTAAGGCTGAAAGAAAACATATTAATATTTTACCATAGTGATTTAGTATACATTAATTGTTCATGATGTACTTCATGATGCCAAAAAATCCCCCAGAAAGCACATTTTTATGAGTGAAAGATTTGACTGTAAGAAGTTTCCTTAGCAAAACATGAAAAAATAGTCTAAAGAATGTCTTTCCTATAGCCTACATTTTTCCATATTAAAAAATCAATTGAAATGAGTTTTTATATGACAGAAGTATGAAGGGTCAATTCATTCCCTCTCTTTAGCAGTCACTGAGGGACCTGTTTTGGCAGCATTGAAGAAGTTCTGCTAATAGCAGAGGGAATAGCAGGATTTGATCATGTCATACGTGATATCTTCCATCTTTCATTCATTCCCTTATTTTAAATTTACTTATATGCCAAAATGTTTTCAGGACTGGCATTTTGAAATAAAAAATATGCAATGGATATGCTTTTGGTATTAAAGAGCCAGATAATATTTATAGAACATATTATCAAAAAGTATACACTGAAGAACAATAGATAATTCTAGTTAACATGTAAGCCTTTTTATATTATGCTAAGTAGCATAATTGCCATATTAAGGCAATGAATCATTTGTTATGTAACAAGTAATTAGCTTTATAGAAAATACTATACAAATACAACAAATGGTTGTAGTAAATACAACAAATTCTGCTACAGAAGAAACTTTTCAAACTAAGCCATCAGGTAATATAAAATTATTCCATCTCACGATTAAATTACAGTGATTTCCTAAACAGTATTGGCTGTCAACAGGTAGCTTTTAATCAGTCTTATTTTAATATACTTCTTTAAGTAAAAGAAAAAAATATTAGGTGTGTTTAAAAACTGTGAAAACTTGTACACTTCCAGTACTCCAAAATGCCATTTTCTGAGTAATTGTTTTTCACAATTGTAAACAGAAAATATTCTAAAATTTCAACTGTATTCTTAAATATCTTTAAAATTGCTATTTTTTATATTATTTGTCTTCTGTTGTGTATGGGAAGTATTTGTGGTCCTATCAGTTGCTCTTTTTAAGAAGTAACTTTTGCATTTTTTTGATATCTCATTAACTATAATAATGGATGAATGGTTTAAAGGAAAATGAATAGCAGTAAGTTGAAAAGGACTGCCCCTGTGGAGACCCTCCAAAATCCAAGGTGAATTTTTTCAAACAGTAACACAACTGTAAATATGCTTTGGTTTAGGATAGGTCTGTGAATTATACAAGAATCCTGTTGTCATAATTATGTTACTAGGCTCTGCTGAAATCAGGAGGAGAACTGGCCTGAGACTGCATCTACATGTCCACAAGGAGCCAGGATGATTTATGACTCTCAGGTAACCCTGAGGACATGGATATTAGAAGGATGAATTTTGAAAGGCTTTTTTTCCTAGGTCTTTTGTGTAAATTTTCCTCCTTCATGGGTTACTTGTCTATCATAAATTCCTTTTTAAAATATTTGTTTATTTATTTATTTAATCAATGAGTTGGTTTACGGTGTCCTTTTACAACTACTTCTACTGAGTAGGAACTGCAGACACTTCTCCATTCAAATATGCATTTCAATGCTGTATATATAGTTACTAGCTAGCTCTTGTTAATTAGGCATAAACTGGGTAGTTTTCCTATATGTATAATCCTTATGTAACTGTTTTTCAGCAGTGTAAAGGGTAGTTTTCTGTAAAGAATGTATTGAGAATAATAACATTTGAAATTCTGCTATCCAACATTTAGAAGCATCAGATTAGCAAGTGAAATTCTGCTGTTCAGCTATATATTTGGCACAGATTCAAGCAGCTTTACAGGAGGGTTTTTAACTGGGTTTAACACGCCATGTTTATCAACTGATGAGGTGTAGACCAACCCAGAGATGCTTCATTACAGAGAAGGTGATTAATTTCTTTTCCTCCTGTACATCTGAGTGGTGCTTGGAAATGCCATGCAGCCATCACATCTTTTATGAAGAAGGGTTAGAGCAGGAAGCCACTGTCTGAGAGGCTGCAGGGTACAGTGTCTGGAGCCATTGCAGCAGCACAATGTGTGATGGAGGGGATTTATGAGCTGGCCTTGCTGCAGACTTGTGTGACTTGAAGCCTTGCTTAAGGATGCCTACACAGCTAAGTCATTGCCAATGGGAAAGAACACTAGGAGCTGTAAAATGGGAGATTTTACAACTGTCTTTTAAAATATGTAGGTGGGTGATTTGGGTATAGTTTGAGATAGTCCATAATCATATCACATTTCCTTATTGTTCTGAAGCCAGTGAGCAAAATACCATATGAAGTTACAGTCTCTACACAGAACAACCAGAGCAGTTTGTTTAGAACTGTTTGTACCACGCATTGACAGCAAAATGTGCAGCAAAGCATGAGGGATAGGAAGCTTCCTGCACGTCCTTGGGTTCTTGCAAGAACTGGAACCAATACAACTCCTGATAAGATTATTTCAAAAAGCATTCCAAGATTATCAGAAGGGTTGCACTGTATCATAAAAGAAAAAAAATACCCAGGTAAAATACAGCATGCAGAAGCACTTTTCCAGCTCCTCCCATTGCTGCACGTAAGTGACACAGTTATAGTTAACTTTGGATTATCAATCACTGTGAAACAGAATGGGAAGGTTGTACATTTGAACAGCTTTTTCACTGCTTTTGCATTCAATGATGCGGCTCTCAGAACCAGTACTGGACATGGAAATGGCAAACTACAGTGAAGTTTTAGATCCGACTTATACAGCACTGGAGTTCGAAACTATGCAGATTCTGTATAATGGCAATGGTGAGTTCTTTCCTGTGAGGCAAGTTCAAGCCAGTTAACAGAAAAAGTGAAGTATAGTAATGCTATAAGGTGTTAGTTAAATGTTTTATTAATGGAGCATTTGGGGGTTGTTTTCAAACTACAAATCTGCTCTCTTACACTTCATCGCTGACTCTGAGTTAGTAACATTATAATTCTTTAAGGAAAATAAAAGAGAGGTTATATATAATAAAGTAGCTGTACTGTCACCAGTCAGTTAATCAAAAGGAAAAAATGGTCTATTCAGCAGTTGTTTTATTTACCGTAAGACGAATGAATAACTAGTATTGACAATTTGGACGTGGAAGTGTATTTAGTACATAATTTTCAGAAGAACAGGACAAAATTCTCCAGAAGTTTGTGAAAAATATTAGCTACTGTTTCTTCATGCCTAACTTCTAATTGGACATTTTTTTATTTAAGTGTTAATTTAGCCTTTCTAGCTAAGTGTATATATGCACAAGAGTGATTTTAAAAGAATCATATCGGCTTCCTAGAGGATAATGTTTAGCTGAGAAGAAGTATTTGCATTTGGCTAATGTAACACTTTAGACAGATTTTTTAATATGCAATTTTTGAGAAGTTTTGTCAATAATTTATGCTTGAAATGGAAAGCATACTGTTCCATTCTTCCATTGAGTACTGGCAAAAAAAAAAGTGAATAAAGGTATTAGGCAAGTTAAACTACTCAAAAATGGCCTTTCAGATATTTTAATACACTAAATATGTTGGTTTATTTTGTCTTACAGTATAATTCATACATCTACAGTAGTATGTATTTTTAAAAGGCAGAACCAATATGTAGTGATTTGCAGGAAAAATATTTAGCACCTGCATTTCCACAAATTCCTGCCATATAGAACCTCATTAAGTTTTTATTGTTGGGCTTTACGTTTTATCTGAATTTCTGATGTTAAATTACAGTAAGCTTAGTAAACAGAAGAGTAGATTTGGTTATTGATTTAGGAAGAAAAAACAGAACTTTATGCACTAACTAAATCTGTAACTATCAACAATGATTATATAACTGTAGATGATTTCTCTGCTTTTTGTTCTAATATGGGTATTTCATTGGTCATTTGTTTTTTGCTGAATAGCACCCTTTTGTATCTGTTAATGTTAAATAAAATGGGAAGGCAGATTAGGGAGGTTGTGCTTGGTTGCATTATGTGTTGGCGATAGAGCTGGTTAAATTATCCCTAATTAGCTTGATAATTATTAGTTATCAGGTGCAACCTTTTTTTGTTTAAAGTTTGCTTTGAGTTTAGCCTATGTATTTTCTTACAACATTTATAAGAACATTGTCTTGTTACAGTGCTAGTTTGGAACTGAAAGCTGCCCCTTTTGAACCTTCCTGTGTATCTTTTCTAGCTGTTTAAATTAATCAGGAACATTTCTAGAAGTTTAACAAGCCACATTCAGGCAGATTACACAGTTCTTTTGAAATCAAAGAATTTTTCAACATCAGGCCAATCTTCTAGACATTTGTTTCAGAATTATACCAAATAAAATAAGGTCTTATATTTTTTTAAAGCAAATATGTAACCTATTTTAAAATTAGTTTACAAATTTGCAGTCATGAAAATCCTAATTTTAAAATCAATTATTTAAAGAACTGAATTTTTACTTCTAAGATTTTATTTAATATTTTTAATGTAATTTCTATCAATTACAGCTCTGTAAAACAAAACAGAACAGAAAGATTGCTTCTCTCTATCTAAAGAACTCTAACTTTTGAACTCTGTGGGACACAATGATAATTGTATAATGTATTTGTGTTATACATTTCAGTTGGATCTATACAATATGAGTAATATTATGTATCGATGTTAACAGTTTTACTGTTCATCGTGCATACTCCTCATGAACTCATATACTTGACTTTTGAATTTGTGTGCATATCTAATCAATGTGGCAGTCTCTTCTCTCCTGGACAAAACAGCTACAAATGTTTAGGGTACATTTTCCTTCCACTTAAACCAGAAGCAAAACAGAAAAAACTCTTTTGCTATTGTTTCTTTGAACATGTCTATTAACATTGTGATTCAAAAAATAAATATATCTGGTTTGATTTCAGGTGAATTTATTCATTAGTGTTTACCATATTCAGTGACTAATTGTTAATCATGTAGCTAATATTCTGTGCAAGGAAAGATTGCATCAGTGCTCCTGTCAAAAATATCTTCAAGGAAATAATAGATAGTGCATTTAGCATGCTTTTTTTTTTTTATTAAGTTGTGCAAAACCCTTTTTTTTTGTTTATTTTTTTTAAGGTCACAAATCTTTGTATGAGAGTTGCCAGTTATTGCCATGAAAACTGATACACATGAGATCTTTACCAATTAAAACTGTTCTGTGCCGAAGTTCCTCCTCATGTTAGTAGGAATGTATGTGTAATTATAAATCCAGAAGTGCACTTTCATTTTTAACCCTTCAGCTGAACAGATTTTAGAACACGATTATTTGGTGTTCTTAACTTCATAAATTTATTTAACATCTCTATCACTTTGAAAGTGTTCCTGTCTGTAAGAACCAGATGTAATTAAAATGGGTCATGCTATATAAGTCCTAGGTGGCAATTAAGTGAAAAGGCCAGAAAAAGCCTCTGTTTAGGTACAACTTGCTCATGGGGTGGTTTTTGGAAGTCTTATTCATAACTATGTATGTTCTTGTCTCTTGTCAGACAGTTCAGGAGAAGCTGTCAACATGAATGCTGCTGACAACGGGGTCAGTAGTCTCTGTGCAATATGTGGAGACCGAGCGACCGGAAAACATTATGGTGCTTCCAGCTGTGATGGATGCAAGGGTTTTTTTAGACGTAGCATAAGGAAAAACCACGTCTATTCATGCAGGTATTTCGAAAGTTAATCTAGAGGCACTAGATTAATGAATTTAAGTAAAAATTATATTCAGACTTTATCAGAATTTTCAAACTATGTCAGGGGATTTTCAGCTTTTACTTAAGGAATGCTACTTGATATTACACATTCCAAAAACTGCGTTCCAGATTCTTGATGATATTGTTGATATCATTACATCACTCAGAAGCTGTTTCACTCTTTTATATATGATTACAAAAGTTGTCTGGAAAAAAAAGGAAAAATGCTCATATTTTCAGTGCTATGTGAAAACTGTAATTCTTAACTGCTTTCTAAAATTCTTTCCTTATGAAGGTAGCTTCTGAATAGAAAGCTAAGATTTATGGGTCTTGTTCTAAGGGCTGTACAAACACATCTGCACATATTCCCACTTGGTGTGACACACAGGTGTTTTGGGCAGCCATTTCCCCCTGTCTGTCTGAATGGTAGTCTTAATTTCTGAATGGTGCCTAAATATAACACTGCACCATGTTTGATGAAATTATCTGTGTAGGCTCAGGGCCATATACTGTCCATTGTGAGTAATGAGCAGAATATATGAAAAATTCAATGAGTTTGAACAAATCACTGAAGAGGTATATTAGGTTTTCATGCCATGATTTTGGTAGCGATGGGGCTGCAAAAGTGGATTCTTGTGAGAAGCTGTGAGAAGTGTCTGGTGAAGCCAATGCCAGCTAGCTCCAAAAGCTGTACCTATCAGCAATGGTGGTAGTGCCTCTGGGGATTACGTATTTAAGAAGAAAAAAAAAAATATTGTGCAGAAAAAACTGTAGCCAGAGAAGAGAGGAGTGAGAACATGGGAGAGGAACAGCTCTGCAGACACCAAGGTCAATGGAGAAGGAGGGAGTGGATATGCTCTAAGTGCTGAGCAAAGATTCTCCTGCATCCCATGGTACAGACCATGATGAAGCAGGTGTTCCTTTGAAACCCATGGAAATCCACAGGGGAGCAGAAATCCACCTGCAGCTCATGGAGGACCCCCTGCTGGAGAAGGTGAATGCCTGAAAGAAGCATGTGACCTAATGGGAAGACTGCAGCAGCAGGCTCCATGTTAGACCCGTGGTCGGTCCCATGGAAGGAGGAGCCCACACTGGAAAATGTTTTCTGGCAGGACTGTTGACCCCCCACAGGGGACACATTACTGGAGCAGTCCTAAAGAACTGCATGCTGTGGAGTGCACCCATGCTGGAGCAGTTCATGAAGAACTAAGCCCATGGGAAGGACTAAGGTTGGAGAAGTTTGTGGAGAACTGTCTCTGTTGGGAGGAATCTGACATTGGAGCAGGTGAAGTCTGAGCGGAGTCCTTCCCTTGAGGAGGAAGCAGCAGCAGAGATAACGTGCAATGAACTGATTGTAGCCCCCATTCTCTGTCCCCCATGCCATTGCATGGGGTGATTATAAAACTTTTATAAAAGAGTGTCTTGTTACAGGAAATGTTGTTTCCTACACTTTTCTTTGGTTGTGTAATATTCTTATAGGGAAACCTCTCCCTTATAGACATAGCACAGTGATATAGCATAGACATACACCCTAAAGTGGTGTGTCAAGAGGTTACATAAGTGATTTCAGGAAGAACTCTGCTTTTGAGAGTCTGTTTTTCTAACAAATAAATGCAAAGAAGAAAAGGCACACCTAGACGGAGAGAGGGGAAAATGGCTCATATGCATTCCCTTTAGGCACACCTGTAGATGTGCATGATAGCCTGGGTAAGCCACCTTGCAGTGTCATGCTCCATGTATTTCCTCAAATTATTTCATTGTGTTGGTGCCTCTCATTTCCTGCTTAGGTTGCTACCTGTAGTGATGAAACATACAGCTTGTTCATTGTTATCTCCCAGAAGGAGTAAACACTTCCAGACAAGGGTAATGATTTTGCAGCTAAGGGGCTCCTCCATGCCAGCAGCATTTGGCTTTTTCCTTGATTGTCCTTTCCTTTTTCTATTTGCAGCTTTTCTTCTTTTCTTCCCCTTCCACCACCATTTAATGGAGCCAGTTACTGACATACCTCACAAATCAGTTGAGGTGTAAATGATGTACATAGCTACAGAATTTTCGCACTTGCCTGTTCCAGTGCATACATGTGTTTATGCACACACACACATGTATTCCTGAAAAATTAGCAGGTATGAAACACCTCTCAAAACTGATAAATAAAGAAGAATAATCAATGCAACTGAAGAAGACAGTCTGTGGTTACAGACATTATTCTAACAGGACAGATTAGTTGGTTTTCTTCTTTGTAATCAGGGTGCTACTTTATTAATGCTTTATACATTTACCTTTTCTTGTCTCTGATAGATTCAACCGACAATGTATTGTTGACAAGGACAAAAGGAATCAATGCAGATATTGTCGTTTAAAAAAGTGTTTTCGAGCAGGAATGAAAAAGGAAGGTAATGGAGTAATTTATTATTTGATATACAAAGAGAAAAAATATGAATTAACTTTGAAATATAATGAAAATTCTAAAAAATCTCCAGTAGAATAAACCAATGGAAAGTCTGCTACAGTACCTTCATAATGGGGAAGTGCTTTTATATTGAGGTGAAATACATGTCTTCTAACTTTCAAGTGGGTGAACAGTTCTAGCACTTGGGACATTAGCAAGTCCTTGGATTTAAAGTGAATTTGCAACTGTTTAATTTGTGAATTCTGGAACCAAAATTCATTGATTTCTACATACTGAGCCATAAGCTGAAGTATTTCAAACCATGAGATTTTACTTAAAATGCTTACCAAATCTGAGCAATAAAATCTTTATCTGGCATCTTTTTTCCCTGCCCTAAGAAATGACAGGGCAAATTTACTGGTTCTTCCCTTAAATTTGAATGTATGAAGCATTTAAGCCAGACAAAGGATTGTGAAGTTGAGTGAAAAAATAATGAGTAGTGGTAGCTGTCAGTGGAGTGTCCACATTAGTTAACAAATAATCTAATTTCCCTAGGGCTTAATATAAGAAAATTGTTACTTATATATCACACTGACAGATATGAGAAATGTGTCACAGTGATTCTTCTGTCAAAGTGGAAGGACCAGATCACCACAGGTGCAGAGCAATAGGGAAAGAAGGGTAGTGCAAATATTAGATGTTTGGTTTTTTTTGTTTGGGCTGCTGTTTCAGGGACAATAATGATGTAGAGGCAAAAGATGTCCTTATCTATTTCAAATGCACACTCAAAAGTGGTTTGTCACAAACTTTGCTGCCTTTTTTGTTTGGAACACAGTGCAGGCCAGCCTGAAATGTGAATGCTTATTTCTCTTGTAACGTGGCTATCATTCTTTTCGTCTGTAGGAAGCTTTTTCTTTATGCTCTTAAGTAGCTGTCCCGTAGCAGTACTTTCTGAGTGATCAAGTTATTGGTATAAGATAAAATGGATTTTCCTCCTGGAAGCTGGATGGGGATATCCTAAACAGCGTTACACGGGGTATGAAATTAGGTTTACCTACTATTGTGGATCTCCTTTAAGACACTTTTGACTTTTGGAATTTGAGCCATCAAGTCAGTATAGTGTATTACATATATGTTATCAATCTGATGTGAAGAAAGGGGAAGATTTGTGTATACATAGCAGCCCTAGAAGTTTTGCAAATAGCAGAGCTTTACAGACTTTCAAAACCTAGAATTAAAGAATAGTTTATCTCAGAAGGGACATCTGGTGTTCATCTGGAGTTCAGCCCCCATTTAAACCAAGGCTGATGTCTAGATTCAGTCAGGTTGCTTGGGACCCTGTCCAGGCAAATTTACACAGTCCCTGAGAGGGGAGATTCAATAACCTCTCACTCTTCAAGCTCTTCCAGTACTTGACCACCCTCATTGGGAAGAGTTTTTTCTTTATAACCAGGTAGAATATCTCTTACTGCAATTAGAGTAGTGTCCATTGGGACTTGTCGTTTCATTATGCATCTGAGAAGAATCTGGCTCCATTTTCTGTATACTACAAAAATGAAGATCCTCACATCCATGTTGGTCCTCTTTTTTCCACATAAACAAAGATGCCTCTCTACTTCACTATGTGCATCTTATGGTTTACATCTCCATAGCCCTTTTCTGGACACCACATAGTTTTCCAGAATCTTTCATGTTCTAGGGAGCCCAAAACAGAGAAATGCTCATTCCCTCAAGATACTAATGCAGCCTGGTGCATGGCACAAAAATGTATCCCACTTAACGCTACTCTGCCCTACTCTGATCCCACTGTGTCTAAAACTTTCAACACTGCTTTTGTTTTGTTATAACCTCTCTAGGTGATCTGGGCATGTCTTACAGTGTAAGTGTAGCATAGAGTCTATGATAGTGTCTCACATTTCTAGCAAATCTCTTTCTTTTCTTCAGGACAAAGATAAGAAAGGCCTCAGTTAAGCTTTACAAGTTCTCTTTGAGCAAATGTACCACCCATGGAGTCTCTGTTTAAGGCAATATTAGCCTGAATTGATGAAAAAGCTTTAGCCACATGGTCTAGTCTAATAATGAAAAATTATGTATATGCAGAAGAAAATTAAAGCATCCACCAATGGTTTTAAGTGTGCTCCACCAGTGATTTTCACTAGTGGTGTATTGTCAGAATACCTTACTTTTTTGCAAAATTAATTAGTGCTAAACTTATTTTAATTATCTATGTTTGTTTCAGCATTGAATGTTTGTTTCATCATTCTTTTACAAAAGGTTATGTTTTCTCTTTCCTGTCTACAACATACTGTGTGTTTACCACCGCACAAAATTTCTTCCTGTGACCTCAGTAAAAGGCCCATCAGTGAGTGTCCCTGCAAAAATGTTAGTACACCTCTGGAATAAACTGTGTGCATTGTTCAGATAAATCCTGAACCCAGACAGTGTACAGAGTATTTTTTTTTTTTCCTAATTGAAACCTCTTGTACTACTCCTAAATTCTGTAATGCAGATTGTTTCCCACAAAATAACAAATGTATATTTGGAAATAAAGCTGTTGCTCTTAAAAGATAATTAAATTCCTCATGCAATTGAAAGATTTTCATTGGCACAATTAATTTTTCCCCCTTTTTTAATTTTCCTTGGCCTAATCTTGGACATGGTCTAGGTTTTAGAAAGATCTGACTGTTAGATTTTATTTTTTTCTTCTTCCTTTAGTTCAAAAGTATACCTTCTTGCTTCATAAGCCTTGCATGTGCTGATTACAGATTTTTTATCCAAAGCTCTTTCAAATGCCTGGTTTTGGACCCCATGAGACAAAACTTACTGAATTTACTGTCCTAAAACTTTTTTGGTGTGCTAGTTTTTGGGTTAGGTTTTTTTTTGTTTTTTTTTTCCCCCCTTTAACTTAGTTAATGTTCCATAAACTGACTAGGAATGCATTGTCACTGAGGAGGAACATGAGATTTAAGTCTCAAAATTATCTTACTAGTGGATTAAATTCATGATTCATTCCTCTTTTATTGTTTCCCACAGCCGAACATGATTAGGGCTTTCATACTCCCTCTGAGAGATATTTTTTCAGCAGTGATGCTGTACCACTTTACTTGTTTGGCAGTCTGGAAATGTCCATTTCTGCTGTTATCATAAAAGTCTGACTTATTAAATTGGTTGAAATTGAGACCATGTATTCAATTCAAAGGAAGAAAGATGTTTGACTGTAATTAAGCCAGTAATAGAAGTGCTGGTGATTCAGTGTCTATCTGCAATTAGTTATACATGCTTTTTTACAGGCTAGTAGTGTTCCAATAGAGACTATAAATACGTATTATCATCCTTCCTCATTACTCAGCTGAAAGCAGGTCATCTTCTTTGAATGCCATACCTTTCAGTTCTTGGAGTTATCTTCTGAAATCAAGTAAAGTTCTGAAATTATTCTTTATGTCAGTGTTTACAAGTCAATAAATGAGATGATTATTCTTTTCCAGCTGTACAAAATGAACGGGACAGGATAAGTACAAGAAGAAACACTTTTGATGGCTGCAGCAGTCCCTCTATTAGCACACTGTCACAAGCTGAGACACTCTCCCGCCAGGTACTGAGATCTATCACAAAATTATTTAGTGACATTAAGACCACTTTTACTAAAATTAAATATTTTTCAATTTCTTATTGAATCAAAAATAATTATTGAGATTACTTTTTTCTGCTTCCAAAATGCACACAGCTTCCTCTTCTCAATGGAAGAAGCGGTAATAGAATACATTCTTGAAGCATAGTCAATAAAAAAATTCTACTTTGTCCAGGACAATATGTCTTAGGCACCTTTCTTAATAAAGGTTTATGGTTCTTACTGCTTTTAAATCAGTTGCTGTCTTAGGCAGCTGGTGGCACCTATCTATCCTTGAAGCGGGCTTTCCCATGAAACAGGGAAAAATTTATCCAAAGCCATTACATTCAAAGGGGTGTGGACACTCATTTCCTTACATTCTTTTGAAAATCCCATTTTTAATATCCTTAGACATTAGAAGTAAGGCAAACAGAAGTGTTCCAACTGCAGAGCGTATTCATATCTCGCTTTTAAATTTTCTTTGTCTCATCTGAACTTCATTTTCTCTTTTTCTTTTTTTTTTCCCCTGTCCAATCAATTGCTGAATGGAACAGTCTCCAGTCCTTTTCTGCACCTCACATAAATCATGGTCATTGATTCTGCATTCTTGCACCTCTTACTAACTTGCTTAGAATTTAACTGCCACCTTTATGATTTCATGCTGACTGATTTATACATCCCCAAATGTTTTGTAATCTCATCCTTTATCAACATCTCTCTTAGGCTGGAACTGTCTGTAAAGAATTGATGCAGGAATTACTGGGTGATAGTCTTTGGCACATATTGCATGTCTGGGTAGACTAGATGAACATAATGTACCTTCCTACCTTTCATACCTATACAGTATGAAAAATATAGCTATATTTATCTCCTTAGTAAATTTTTGAACTTGCTTATTGTGCTTTTTTATAATACTCCTTAATCATTTCCAACTGGTATATGCAATTCAGGAATAAGAACTGTCTTGAACAGAATCACATCCTCAGCTCTTTATAGCACAAAGTTCTTTTCAGTAGCTTCTTGGTCTAAAACATCTCCTTGTGTATTTGCAAATTTATTGTACTTACTATTTGGTATGTTTTAGTAGAACAGAATTGCTTCCACTATGTCAAGCATATGTGAAGACACAGTCTGGCCTCAACATCCAAGAGACTCCATTTTCATGCTGGAAAAATAAGTCTTAAAAGTACTTATTTTTCCTCAATTGAATAGATCTGTAAGATGAGTTCAGTCCTGAGAAGAGATTTAGAGAAGGTGGTAGTGTCCCAAATCATAATCCAAGTACTTCAGCTGTGAAATGAAGAAGAGGGTGGCTTTCATCTCTTTTGAAATGTTCATATTAAATAAGGAAAATTAGATATTTTCATCCCTTTTGAAGTGTTAATATTAATAAGGAAAATAGTTATTATGTTCCTTAAGATCCCTTACAGGGGGGAATTGTCTAAATACAGTTTTTCTTGTACAGACCTGGGAGAGGTTTCCAGGATTATGTAAATATGAAAAGGGCATGCTAGACTCTCATATGAGTAAAGGCATCTGTCCCTGAGGGTTTACAGAACAACTGGGATACAGTTATTATATTGTCACGTTCATCAACTCATTAATGGGTACAAGTTGCACTGGGAAAGATTTCACCCCAATATAAGAAAGAATTTTTTTACGGTGAGAACAAGCAATTACTGGAGCAGCCTTTCCAGGGATTTGGTGGAGTCCTCATCACTGAAGATTTTCAAGATGCAATTGGACAGGCTGTTAGACAATCTCTAGGATTCATTTCCCATAAAAGGTTGGATTAGATGATCTTTCAAGGTCCCTGCTAACCTGTGCTAGTCTATGATTCTATCAAATCAGTGAGTCCTGTGTTGCACCCCATAAATGAGAGGCAGGTTAAAGCAATAGAGAAATTGAAATTTGAAAGTTCATAGCTTCATATCCTTGTCAAGAGATGCAATCCCAGGTGTTCATAATGAATTCCATGGGAATCCCCAGCAGAAGTTGACCAAGCAGTTTCAGGGTGGAGACTGTAGTTTGTAATATGAGATATAATTTATAAATATGCACAGCTTTGATTAAAATATATTAAGGGAAGGACAATGTATTAATTTCATGAGTCAGTATGTCTAGCAGTTAAACAACCTACCTCTTCTTTACCTTCTTGTATTATCTTCTAATGGTTAGTATCATTTTCAGATAGAACAGATAGACCTACTATCAGAAATCTCTTCTTTGTACCTTTGAATCATGATCAACCCCCTTTTACTCTTCTGGAAAAAAAATAATGAAATGTATTGAATTTCTTTACTGTCTTTCTGTACTAAAGGTTTTCTAGACTGATTCTCTCTGGTAGCTCTCACCTGAATGAATATCAGTATTTTCAAACTCCTTTTTTTAGAGGAGATGCCAGAAATGGCTTCATGATTACAGAATGGATTTCACACATTCTCTGTCTACAAAGAGGCAATACTGCTAACCTTTTTCCTACATGATAGCCTTTCAATTATGTGTCTGAGGAATTTTTCACCTGCCTAGCTGCTGTTTCCCTGAGAACTAATGTTCAGCTGGTTAACTGACATAAATATCTGAGCTGTTTTCAGTGTTTTACACTACTGAATTATGTAGGAAGCACAGAGCTTTAGTTCACAAGTATAGCTCCTTTGACCACCCAAGGATAAGGGACTTCACCACAGATCCCACTGTGAGATTTAACATGGATATATGAATGAAGGGGAACTTGTAGGAGTCAACCTAAATACATTCCACCATCCTGAAAAGTGTAGGAATGTGGTATTGGAAGACCAAATAGTTAATTTCTTTTCCTGAGGAAGATAATCATTCTACATAATTTCCCAAGTATGATATTGGTAATAAAACATAAAGGGAAAGTCAGTTTCATAGCCTTGTACAGAGATATTTTAATTTTCTTTTTTTTCCTTTTCCTTTTCCTTCATCTTCCTTTTAATATTTTTTCT
>NC_031769.1:120532607-120571247 GCF_001522545.3 Parus major
TTTTTTTTTTTTTTTTTTTCTCTTTTCTGCTTCCTTTTTCTTTTTGCTTCCTTACTATGATAGCAACTATAAACTGACTTTACCTTCCTGGGTTTGGCTTTCTCTTAAGTTGACTTTCCCGCCTGACTTTAGAGAAAGCCTGGTTTTGTTCCTTTCCTTGAAAAGTCATTAAGAATATCAGGATTTGGCTCAGTAGAAGTGCCCCAGCTTCAGGCTCAGAAAGATATTGCTCTCTTGCCATTTCACAGAGCACTGTTCCCTGCAGGTGGTCTAATACACACTCATATTCTTTACATTTCCTCTGAAACATCTCAGGCCTCTGCCTATAACGCTGCTTCATCATTACAAACCATTCTCCTCCAGGCACTAAAACCCCTGTTTTACCTTCTAAAGTTAATGATACTTATCTTTACACTGGAAGAACATGCTACCCCTTTATCATTCTCTTTCTCTTAATATCTCTATCCCTTAATATTACTGCATGCTGCTATGAGCTCTCCTTTTTTTCTGAAATGAGGTAAATGTCAACCAGTTTAAAGGGAAAAAAAAAACCAAAGCACCTCCCTTCTACAAATGAAAAGAGTTCTAGTATGTTTAAAAATAGTATTTTGGAATGAGAAGATACTGTATCATGATATGATTAATTAAAGATCTATCATATTGCAATGCAACAAGTAATAATGAGAAAGAAAAATTTATAATTTACATCCAGGGTAATGCTCCATATGGTCAAGGAATTTCTCAAGAGTATCTACAATTACTGCTGTGATTTTTTCTTAAATATGCTGTTAACCAATGAAAATAAAATTATATGAAATTTAACATTGTTCATTTTTTCTCTCATTATGGCCAGATCTCAATCTCAAGTCCTGGTGCAAGCACTGATGTAAATGTTAAGAAAATTGCTGGTATTAGTGATGTCTGTGAATCTATGAAGCAACAACTTTTAGTCCTGGTGGAATGGGCTAAATATATTCCAGGCTTCTGTGAACTACCACTTGATGACCAGGTATAAGAAGGGACCAAAGAAAAAAACTCTGATTACTGCTGTTATTCTTGTGATATTTAAATGTCATGATGAAGCATTCTTTTCTGTCTGAGCAAATAGAGCTAACCCACCCTCTTAATTTATTTTTTTTAAAGTTTTTAAATAACACCATCACAACAGAAAAGACATGAACAAAAAGAAGCAGCAAAGCAGCATGTCTTTAAGTGTTTTGTTCTTTCTGTAGTGTTTTGGAAGCAGAACTTTTTTCTGACATTAAAAAGTATTTATTTCATGTTGACCTTTCATTATAATATGGTTAAAGAGAGCATATTATTTAATTTGAAGGAAGTCTTCCCTACTTGCAAAAACCAAAAGCATTTAGAATCTCAAACAATTCCAAACATACTGATATCAATGCATAGCAAATAATTTTTCTTACAAGGCAATGTACTAAAATTATATTGTATATAATAAATATAAGGGAAAAAACACAAAATCTTGAAAATTCATAAGGGTTTTTATGACAGAGGTCTGATCTATCATCACATCTGTAATATATCCTGATATATCACTGGCTTTCAGAGTAGGTTGTGCTGGCAAATCCAGAACCAGTATCTCCACATTGTGAAGATCAGTTCTCTGACAAGCAGCCTCAGGAGATGAATTCATTGCTTGGGATCTTTTGATTCCACACCAAAATCTAATTCATCTCAAAAATCACTCTCTTAACTGGAATTGTTTTAATCTTTCTTTTTGCTTCTTCAGTCTCTCAGTTTTTCAACAAAATCCTGCAAGTATTAGGTCATCTTTGGTTTTGAACTGAATCATTCCCTCTTATATCATTCCTCAGGAATATGGATGTGTTTCAGGCCACAGGAGACTCCCAAAAAAAGGAGTTAAATGATGTCTTTGCCAACCCACAGAGCACATATATGCACAAGCCCAACATACTCAAATAAGTTAAAACTCTGTTTATGTGAAAGAGAATTTCAAATGCCATTGCTTCACAAGGGCAACAAAAGCAAGCAAAAAAAATATTGCTGCTTTTATTAAAATAGCATGGAGGAAAAGAGAAGGTATCAAATGTTCATGTTTGCATTTAAAAAAATAAAGTGTCAGTTTAGAATGATAAGCTGAAAACACCCCTGCTGTGCTTGAAGAGTACATGTTGGGAAATACTCTGAAACCTTAAATACCTTGGAAAAGTAGGGACAAAGATGTTGAGAGATAAAAAAATGCCACTTTTTCGTTTATGATAGCCAGTTTCTAAAGGGCATTGTGCATTCAGTTATAAAATGCACATGTAGTTTTGAAAAAATGATTCCTGATCTGGGAGTCAGCCTGATTTACAAAACATAGAAGAGACCAAAGCAGCTAAGGTAACTCTACTGAGAACCTGAAAAGTCATAACAGATAAGAATTACCCAGGTGCTGTGTACCTTTCTATCTCTCCTACAGTGATTGGCTTGGATTAGAATTACTTGTCAAGAAATGAATTTCTTGAGGAAATAAAGGGCATTGCTGAAATTTCAAGCAGACATTAAAATCAGAGGAAGGTAAATAGGTGACAAAGAATAAATTAATAAACACAAGTTCCTTCCCAGTACAAATTGGGATCCCTCTTTGTGGACAATAGTGGCTCTGTTAGCATATCTGGGTTTGCTGGGGAAAAGCTCTTTTAAGTGCCACATAAATTTTTGGTTCAAGAGAAAAATGAGAGACTGATAGAACCAAATTTATTGTTACAGTTCATTCCAGCCCACTGGAGTCGTTAGTGTCAGCTTAAGATGCCAGAGAAAACTTGTCAAGGGAATACACACTAGGAAATAAATGCAGGTACTATATTTATTGAGAAGTATTTTGCAGACCCTGATGTTTAAAATTTAGACAGAATGCCTGAAGTGACTGAGGATGACAGTTTAATTAGGAAGTGCTGTTTTTATGGTGTTAAGATTTTTACATTCACTTTACATTTTACACTGGAATCTTAACAGTCTTAAACATGTACCTGACACACAGTAATATCTATCCTCTTTTCTTTTGCTCATAATGAAACTTACTGCTGTATCATCTAATGAGTCTGCTGTTTTTTTCATGAGGTTGCCCTTCTAAGAGCACATGCTGGGGAGCACCTGTTGCTTGGAGCAGCAAAAAGGTCCATGCCATATAAGGACATTTTACTTCTAGGTAAATATTGGTTTTCTTTTACTTACTGGTGATGATGTTATAGTACATTAGCAACGATGTAGTCACTTAAGTGGGGTAACTGTTCTGGTACAATCAAAACAATACATTCTGTAAATGCTAAATTGCTATTAATGACACGTCATGTGCCTGTTTTAGCAAAAGCAGGTGGATGGTTTCATGTGGGTTAATACACCTAAAGGTCTATTGGATAGCAGAAACCACAATTTAAGGGAGTTCCTGGAAATTGCCTCCTAACCTTATTGTCCTTTCTGCACCTTTTCCCATGAAAAACAATGGAACAAAACAACAAATCACAAAAAAAGCATAAAAACTCCTTTGCTTAGGAAAGGAGCAGCCAACCTGTTGCACATGTACTACTTTCAGTCTTCATGAAAACCATTTTTCTGGAGCTTTCTCAGGAGTCGTTCAGACTCAGAGAAGACTCCACTGGATAAAATATTAGATAGCCTGTTTCCTGCAGCTCACTTTCCCAAGGCCCCTCTCACTGCTTCCTCGACAGTCCCCACATGGCCACCACATAAACATCATTCCTGCTGTCCTTGGCACATGCAGATGGATGCATCCATGGCACAGTGACAAGGCACGTCTGCAGGAGCATATTCTTGGTCAGCTGAAATGGCTCCTAGGCTGGCTTATATAAAGGGAACACAGCTGTCAGGGAAGAGGATGTTGTCACTGATGGAAGCACGTCTTCCAGTTCATGCAACAGGGAGGCCCAGTTGCAAGATGAGATGTGTGCCTGTGTGGAGAGTGATGGGGAGAGGCATTTGTTAGCCTTGTGTGACACAGTGCTCTGCCACTTTGAAGTGTACTCTGCCAAAAAGGGTCTCATTTGACATGGTCAGCACTGAGGCTGTTTCCTGAGAAAGTCTGTTGGTTGTCTTGGACAGGATTTTTGATGTGAGGCAAAACTATATGGAATATGGACTCAGACTTGTCTCTTCATTGGTGGTGTGGTACAAGGACATTTTCTACTACTTGTCCTCCTTCTTCTATGGGCCCGCCTTTTCATAGCTCTAAATTAGCTTGGATTTATTTTTACACATATTGAAACATTAAAAGGACAAGAAGGGTATGGTCTGAAGATATTTCTCTCCCCAGCAATCTTTTCAAGATAAAAGCTGTACAAATGGCTTTCTTAAGGTAGTTATATCCCTAGATACTGTTTCGCTAACAAAATTAACAGGAACAAACAAACAAAAAAAATTTATTTGGATTAATAATAAGTCAATAAAAAAAATTATAAAATAATAGTAAGAAAATTATATATCATCAGCATCAGCAGATATGCCAAAAGAAGAAACAATTTGAGGCATCAAGGCTTAATTTTGATACTTGGAGGCAGGCATCTGTTCTATGGGTCATTTTGGCATGGATCTTTTGTGATATAATTATCATCTTTTCTTTTAAAAACTACATGGTGGCTTCTGAAAACCCCACAATATTACTAGTGTTGGGCTATAGTGGAGACCTCCAAATAGATATGTAAAAACACCCCCAAAACCCAAAAAACTCTAGGTAAAATTAATTCCTAACTGAAAATTTTACAATGCTACTAAATTTTATTAGGAACAACAGAAATATCCATTAGAAAAAAAAGCATTTCCAGCATCTCCTGTTGTCTGTTGACAAATCCTTATCATTCAGCTTGGGATATGTTATTTTAATCAGGACAGAAGACATTTTAAGATCAATTTGTTAGTATATTTACCAGTTATTTAAACATAAAGGTCTACCTGCTTCATACTTGTACATTCAAGTACCAGCTTTGGTTCTGTGGACCAATCAGTAACTACATGTTGGCATTCTTATATGTATGTATACATACATATGTATATGTACCAATTATTTACTGGGTGACAGCTATAATTTGCACATATACTCTGTTTACAATGAATGTTGTGTGTGATACAAGGGAGAGTTATTACTTAAAAAAATTATTAACTTGATCAAGCAATATGAAATGTACTTTTGAAAGTTGGCTTCATTTAGTATGTTACCTCAAAATGTTTGTATCAATTCATATGTTGGTTTTCTTTCTTTCTCAGGCAACAATTACATAATTCATCGCAACAGCACTGAAATAGAGATCTGCCGAGTGGCAAATCGGATTCTGGATGAATTGGTTCGTCCCTTCCAGGAAATTCAAATAGATGACAATGAATATGCTTGCCTGAAAGCAATTGTGTTTTTTGATCCAGGTATTTTTACAAAAATATTTCTCAATTGTTTTACATGTGATTGTATTGAAAGTAATTTTTGTTAATGTAGCATCTGTTCATGTTATCTAGCTGAATGGAAAAGAATAAAATGAAAAACAGTATGATGCTTCTCCCATTTGTAATATGCCTTGACTTTAAGTTTTTGTCATTTTTTAAGATGCAAAAGGCTTGAGTAATCCATTGAAAATTAAGAATATGCGATTCCAAGTCCAAATCAGTTTAGAGGATTATATTAATGACCGTCAGTATGACTCCAGAGGAAGATTTGGAGAACTTCTTCTTCTACTGCCTACACTCCAAAGCATCACTTGGCAAATGATTGAGCAGATACAATTGGTTAAATTATTTGGAATTGTTAAAATTGACAGTTTGCTTCAGGAAATGTTACTGGGAGGTAAGATAACAATTTGTTAAATTTACCATCTTGTATTATGTTGAATTTAGCATATTGGGATGTTGAAGGAATCCTGATCTAAGATACCACTCTGACTCACTATCTGAGCTTTGTGTTGTGTAATTGTTAACTAAAGCATTCTTGTCTTGGCAGTTCATCTTGTTAGCTTAGTCCTTCAATGACAGATTTTGCTATTTACTTCTCAGTAACTACTGGGTTGTCCTACAATTCTCTAGGCAGATGAAAGAATCCTTAGAAATATTTCATGAAACACACTGTTACTGCAGTCAAAACAGTGAAAATAAACACAGTGCTTAATATGCTTGAAGTCTTCTTAAATTGTTTAATGAATACCCAGAGGCAATTATTGAAATTGCCAATCAAAATATTTACTCTGTGGAAATGTAATTACTGAAGTATAAGTCACTGGCAACAACGTGCTCTTTTGCATTGATATATGCTCATGTTATTTTTGCAGGTACTTCTAATGATGCCAGTCATCTGCATCATCCAATGCATCCTCACTTGGCCCAAGATCCATTAACTGGCCAGACTGTCCTCATAGGTTCAATGTCTGCTCCTGTACACACAGAACAGATACGTAAGTAATTACATGTTAACCTTCTGTCGTAACATTTCGCTGTTTCATTTTAAAATACTAATTAGAACGGTGGCCTGTCAGTGTTCATAGTGCTATTTAATCATCATTCTTAAATTAAAATAATTGTGCATTAAAAATGTATGTATATAAATGGTGTTAAGTAATAGACTTTGACCTGCGTTTATTTTAATTTTAAAAGTTCAGCACCATTCTGATATATCATTGTTTTTACATGCACAATCTTTAATAAACTAAAAATTCTGATCATTAAAATATCCTGTTTCCCTAGCATGTCAAGGCACTCCCTTTCCCAAGCATGCAACAAGACTCCCTTTCATTGCAGTAGTATGTATATGTAGAGTAGACCAGGCTATAAAAATATGTAATTATTTCTATGGTTTTTTTCAGCAACTCCAGAAACTCCGTTGCCTTCCCCTCCACAAGGCTCTGGGCAAGAATACAAAATGTCTTCAAATCAGGCTTCAGTCATTGCACAGCAATCTATTTTGAAACAAAAACCATTGTGATAATATTTTTATCTCTGTCTCTGTCTTATCCTTCCTTCCCTTCCTTTTCATGCACTAGAAAGATTAGTAGAACACTTGCACATTTAAAATCTCAGGTTGATAAAGGGAAATTATTTCCTCAGCAGCCACTGCTAAGTGGGTGTTCCTTAAAACACCTCATGATTTGGAAAGTAATGCTGTTCTGACTACTGCATACAACTGTAACTGTGGACACTGCAGTCTGACAAATATGTATAGAGGTAGATATTATTTTTAGATCTTATAAGTGCACAGATTCGTGTTTTTATTTTCTGTTTTAGTTGTTGTCTTAATATTATTGTTTTAGATTTGTATATAATTTTTTTCATCATAATGGAACTGGTTAGTGCTTGTTTAGCTGTGAATTGTAGACATGAAAAGGTGGGTTATTCAAGCAAAAGCCAAGATTATGCTAATAGTAGAACATTAGGCTACCAAAAAAGCACATGAATAGAAAAAAAAAAGGAAAACCCCAGCTATTTTAAAAAATCCTGATTTGAAAGGACCATCAAGTAAAATTTCAACAAAACCATTGAATCCTCCCTGCTTAAGAGTTTGTGTGAAGCAGAAGGCCTGCCTGGATGAATATGCTTGAGGGCTTCTTAAAATCTATATATAGAACATCTATAGATACTATGTCTATATATAGTCAATTGGCCAGTGCTGAAGCATTTATATTGATAAATACTTAGAACAAGAACTGGTAGGCTTTTTGGGCTGAACTAATTAATACATTCCTAAAAAATTTATGGGCACACTTTGGGAATTAGGCCAGTCTAGGGACACTTTTCACCAGGTTCTTTGGACACAGCCCTTCTCTTTAGGGGTACAGAGAGTATCACAGAACCCCAGAATAAGCAGAGTTGGAAGGGACCCACAAAAATCATTGAGTCCAACTCCTGGCCTTGCACAGCACAATCCCCAAGAGTCACACTACATGCCTGAAAGGGTTGTCCAAATGCTTCTTGAACTCTGTCAGGCTTTTCTGTGACCATTTCCCTGGGCTCTGTTCCAGTGCCCAGTCACTGTCTGGGTGAAGAACCTTTTCCTATTATCAAACCTAAACCTCCCCTGACACAACTTCAGGCCATTCCCTTGGGTCCTGTCCTTGGTCACTAGAGAGGAGAGATCAGTGCCTGCCCCTCCTCATGCCCTCACAAGGAAGTTGTAACTGCAATGAGGTATAACTAGGACCATGTTATTTGACCTCAGGGCTGGAGTATACTTTGTGATGTTTGGTTTACTAGTGTAGGAGTAGCCATTGTGTTTATTTGTCTAATTGGGTGGTAAATGCACGTTTCAGCAATCACTAAAATTCACTTACAGAAAAGTTGTAATGAATATAGTAGCTCTGTGTTTGGAGAGGTATGACTTACTAATTGCAGTGGCAAATGTGCCTGAATTCAGCTCCAGGTTTTCCTGGTTTGAGTCATGGTATTTCAAGCCAGAAGACAGCACACCCTCTCAATTCACATACTCATCCTCTCAATTTTTAGGAGTTTTCAGAAGCGTGGTATGACTTGGTTTTCTGTGATGAGCCCCTTTCTCCACCTCTTCCTCCTCTTTCCGTCTGGGGATCCAACACTGACTAAGCTTTGTGTCTGGAGTCCATAACAACCCATCTGGATTTGGACCCTCTGTGAATTTGCACAAAGTGGATGTGGTGACATACTCACTTGGGGCATTTATATTACTCAGTTACAATTTGTGAAAGTAATCCTTTGTGATATATGAAGTGGTACATTTGTCATACAATACCAGTATCATAAGCAAATCACCATTTTGCACATTTTATTTATTCCAGACAGCAGTGAGTAAAGTCTACTTTAAGGTAGACTTTCTACCAGAAGATATGTAAGAGAGAAACAGACAAAAAAGAGATAATAATATTGCAGTTTGCTAAACTATTGCAAAGAGAAAACAGTGGAGTCAGAAATTCTTCAAGGTGAAGAATTCATCCTGAATGAATGAACAGATGAACAGATTCATCCTTCATCCTGAACCAGACACCTTCATTAATCACAGCATCCAGAGATGGTGCAGTTACTCCCTTGGTTTATAAAAGTTGCTCAGACAATCTGGAATGATTCTTCAAATACACTTTTGTAGGCAGGAAATGCCTACAAAACACAGTAAATGCTGAGCTGACCTGAACATTCAAAAGGCTTTAATGAGAATGCACCTACCACGAGGTAGACACGGTGCTTCTTTGTTATTTTAAAGTAGTTGCTTTTGTAAAGTCTGTATGCAGTAGCTATTAATATTTGCCTTTTGCTTTTTAGATCCTTTTTTCTTTTTGCTGTTTACTGTTTGTTTTTTATTAATGCATTGCTCTTTTTACAAGTTCCTTTTAGTATGAGTTTTTATGACAGAATAAGGTACTGAAGTTTTGCCACTAACTTTAAGGGTATCCGGACTGTGCTATTTTTACAAGTTGGCCACCAATGCTTTACAGTGATACACAAAGGTAAAACAAGTGTGAGAGATACTGAGCAGCCCAAAAGTTTACTGATTTGGCTCACTTTTGTGTACTTGTCATAGAAAGAGTGTTGGACTCTAGGTGGATCTGCATGAATTTACTGTGTCAGATAAATGAAGTCAGTTGCATAAACACAGCAGTATTGGTCTGACAAAAAACATAATCGGAAATAAAGATCAGTCCCCAAGCTGGCCACCCTTGCCTTATATAAGAGATGTGCATAATAGCTTAGTTTATTTTTCACAGTGAACTTTAGATATCAAGTGTACAATAAAATGTTTCCACACACTGCCAAAATGTACTGGAAGAAAAATATACTTTAGTATTTTATCTGACAAAAAACTGTTGTCTATTTTGTATGATATATTACATTTTTGAATAAGAACACCACTGTAATTTATTGGGAAAAGCTGATTTATTTTATAAATGTAACATTATTTTTGTAAACTTAATTATGAAAAATCAGAAATGATTAGTGCTGTTAAATATTAAATTATAATGAGGTGTAACTTTATATGTTTGAACTCTGATACCAAGTTTTTGTATTGAGCATTTGGAATTGAAATAGTTGCTGGAAATATTTCAAATGGACTGTTTTTCATCAAAGCTCAATAAAGAAAAATGAATGATCCAAATGACACATTCTCCTTTTAATATTTTTTTTTTTTTTTACTATTTACATAAACAATGAGAATGGTTTATATTCCTTACACAATGGATAAGTATATAACTAACATACTTTCATCTCTACAATGTTCACAGCATCACAGAATGTCTGAGGTTGAAAAGGACCTCTGGAGGTCATCTAATCCAACCCCCTCTGCTTAAGCAGGATATTGAAATCATATGAAAGAATATAATGGCAACATTTTAGTTGATTCTGCTGTAGCATGGCAAAGTATTACATAGCTATGGTCTTAAATTTTTACTTCTGACTCAGAAAAGAACTGAAGCACATGCTTAATTCCATCTGTGTTTAAAATTAACCATATGTTCAACAGCCTGTTCAAAAAAAACCAAAAAACCAGTGTTTTTCTGGACAAGGATAACTTAAGAAATCACTGCCTTTGTTCCAGCACATTATTATTTAGAAAAATTTAGATGCAACTTTATAAAGACATTGTAAACTTTAGGAAGATTCTTTACAATATATTTTTTCAGATGACAAGTATCTCCTCTGCCTTGGAAATTATGTTCATTTGCATATTTCTTTACTAGATTTTGAATAGAAATTAGGTTGGAGGTTTTTTTGTTTTTTTTTTTGTTCTTAGGGGATTTTTTTGTTATTGTTATGTTGGTGGTGGTGGTGGTGGTAGTTTTTTTTAGTAGTAATAAAACAGTGATTTTGGCTGCTTACTTTTGCTCAAATGGGCTCTATTCTGGAGTGCAGAACTACAGGAAAAAGTTGCCATGGGAGGAAAAGGAGACTCCATTTTGAATGCTGGAGGTCTGGTCCCTCTGAGGAACTTGTGTCAGTGTCTGATTATTCTACATGCAGGAAACCTCCACTTGTGAATGCTGACTGGGGTGTAGAAGGTTTATGATTTTAGGGAACTGAAGAAATTTTTTTTCTCATCCCACAATGAAGGAAATATGGAAACCCCCTTATAACTTCAATGCTGTGACATGTTCACAGATTATTCTTCAAGGATTTCAATAAATCAGCTTTAGAAGTAGCTGCAATAGGTGAATCAGGATTGTGTGTTTTCCAGAGACAGATGGATGAGCTAACTGCTGTATTGGTTTGCAATTAATTTTTGCATTTTTTCTATTGGACCTGATACAGATGCATTAGCTTCTTTCCCTTTATTCTCCCTAGGAATATAAACAAGAAATGGAAAAATTATTTATCACCAGATTTAGTGTTTTGATGTTAACAATGCAATTGCACTTCTCTTTCTTCTGTTGTTTTTCTAACATGAAGATAGAGGAGATGGTTGTCATCAAGGTTGACATCAATCACTGCTTTCTTCTGGTTTCTGATTTTCTTGCAGCAAATCCATGCATTTTAATTAATTGAATAGTCTATATATAAATAGAAAGCCCTCTATGAAGCCAAAAGTTAAATTTGATTGCAGAGGGGATTAAAGGTGCTCAATTGCAGAAATATATTTTCAAAAATTTATTTCATAAAAATTAAAATGCATGCCTGATTTCTAAACAAAATCATAAACATTTCTATTGAAGTGTAAGAAACTTGATCAAATGTAAAGATTTTTATATAATGACAGTGAAAGAAAACTTTCATTTTGTATCACCAACGATAATAATTTCCTTTTGAATACCATCTAAACAGGATAGGCAAAACCTCATGAAGACATATGCCTAAAAATGTTCTTATGACAATGATCTCTGTTCCTTAATATTGTGGTGGAGCTATGATTGCTACTGACATTATCTGGCAGCTCACCTGAATCAAGTGTCAGTCAAAGATACCACATCAGTACTACATTTACTGATGCTGCTGAGAGGGTTGCCACCTCCTCACAAACAAGGCCTGATGTGACACTTCTCCAAGTCATATTGTGGCAGGACACCCTTGCATCAGCACAGAGCTCTTAATTACCCAATGATTTTGAGCCTGACACCACTTCTTCCTTTTGCAAGGGTGAATGTCACCGGTGTCTAACATGATGAGGTGAACAGCAGCAAATGTTGAAGATTTTCCTTTAGCCAGTCTGATCAAGGGGGAGTTTCATCTAAAGCTTGCACTCTCCTCTGAGACTAGAGCAGAAAGCCTAGAAATCCAGTTTTAAAATGTCTTCGGCTTTGATCAGAATAGCACTGGCTGGTCTCTTCGAGTCTTAATGTAACAAGAGTTGAACAGTTGAGTGTCTCATGTCTGATAGGGCTCAGTAACATTTTGGGGTCTGGCCTCCCACCTAACCTCCTTTGCCAGTTTGTTGGTGGGTTGACAAAACAAACAGTTGCTGTTTCAATTTTAGAATATTGAATATCTTCAAGGAAGCATAATTATAATGATTGCACATGGAGATGTGTCTCGGACTGAAATTACCTGAACAAGTTAAAGGAGTTAGTAATTGGTTAGGAAAAAATAGAGTACATAATAAGGTGTTCAGTCTGTCAAGAGAATTTAATGAAAGGAGGAAGGAAAGAAGATATGCAAAAATTGGCTAACACTGTTGATTCCATGAAGAGATAAGAAAACCTCATCACTGGAGGTATAAGGTTAGATGGCTTTGCTCAATATATTCAATGTAGTTTGGTTTGTGGTTCAGTGTATCACCTATAGATTGCAAACTTCATACTTGGAGCAGCTGATTCATTTACAATTTCTATTAAACAGTTCATGAAACACATCCCAGCATCTCAACATGCCCTCAGGTTCCCACTGGCAGCTTATTGGCTCTTCACAGGGCTGCTCTGCAGGGAGGCCTGGCCACATTCTGCATCACAGCTCTGGGACCCTTCCTCTAAGTATTAATTAAACACATTCCTTGTCAATGGGCAGTAATGCCATGGGAGTGAAACAATGCCTTTCATGGCAGTTCTTACTATCACCAATACCTTTTCATCATATTTCATGTGACACAACTGAACTTGCCAGTTGTATCACCTGCTAGGTCTTGCTGTTCTTTGCTTCTCACAAGGCCAACTGAGACAAGATAAAACTTTGGTTGGGTTTTTAGCTGCATTCAGAGTCAACATTTCACTTTTATACAACTTTGGAGCAAAAACCAGACTGCTTGATCTGGTGATGTTCTCATCTGTCACTTTCACATCAGCCACCCAGCATGCAGAGTGCTTGTATCACCTATTAGAACGGCTTCTATTTCCTGTCTTGTTCAAATAAAGCAAGTAAATAGCTTGGGTTACAACTCTAGCTAAAAGTATGACGAATTCACAGAACACAGTTTTGAGATCATGTTGAACTGTCTTTTTTAGTCTATGCATTTTGCAGCTTAAATGAAATGGTGTGGCTTATGTTACATTTTGATCAGCACACAGTTTTTTTTCTCCTGTTTTTTTGACCTCCTCACAATTGAATGAATTTTCATGAATATGACAGCCCAACAAAGCATCCAGTTTTTCAGATGCCTGCCTTTTGTAATTTAAATAATGTAAGCATATGAACATAGAGTTTGAATTAAGAGGCAAAGGCAATCTCACCAAAAGAGTTTATTCAATATATTTCCAACATCATCTATTTCAAGATATAATTAAGATTACCATGGCCCAAGTCTAATTTACTGTGGTTTCCAAAAAGTGGAGCAGATAGCAATTGTAATAGAGGACAAGAATTTTCCATATAAAATTTTTCATTGTCATATTAGATTTTTAATGAGCATTAGTCTTGATCAGAAATGTAATAAAATGGAACAATACTCTAAAATATGCAGACAGATGTACTATAAAATAACAAACTTTATATATTTAATTTATGTACCGTGAAGTACACTTTTCTTTTGCAACATGAACATTAATATCCATTTTTTATCTCAACACCAAAATCACAATTTAACTGCAGCTCGATCTGTCCTCTTTTTTAATGTGGGCTTTTTTCCAGGTTGATTAAATTGTATTGTGTGATTAAATACATAGAGGCAGATATTCTGTCCTTGTGACACTGTGACTCCTCGGAGATTGACAGCCTGAGATGCTGCTCATTAACCAACAAATAATTTGAAAATGAAAAGAGGGATGGGGTCCTTCTGGAAGGCAGGAGAGGAATCCCCATCTCCCTGTTCATGAGGAAGGCACCGTTGGAGCTTTCAGCTTCTGACTTATCGAAGGAGACACCTGCTTAAGGAGAAATTTTCACTTTGAAGATAGGGGTAATGGTGAGGGAAAAAATCCCTTAAAAATATAGTGCTGTAAGTCTCAAGGGTACCCAGTCAGAGAGGACAGATTCAAGAATTTTGATGAGCACAGAAGGGCAGTTAGTCCAGTAAGTAACACAGTGCTATTGCCTTTTGCAATGCCTCACCTTTTGGAGGTATATCTATATGTGAAAGAGAATCTTTCTTTTGTCATGGTCGAAGCAAGTTTGAAGGCACCATGGTTAACAGAGAACCTCCTCAAACAATGAAACTTACATGCAGTAAAATAAGGTGGATTATTATTTTGATTTGGAAATAATTCAGCTTACTGATCTTTTATACAACTCAATCTTTCTGGTATTCTGAGTGCTCTTTTCAGATTTTAAATGCTTGGAATTGACTGTGATATGTCAGCTGTCATCTTTGTGTTCTGCTTGCTAAGGTGGGTGGGGGCAGTGAATGAAGATATAAAAAGGTCAATAAAAAGCCAAAGCCATGGAAACTCTCAGATCCAAAGAATATACATTCTCCAGCACAATAAATAGACTCATGGAACCTACTTCAACTAAAGCATGTGATCAGAATCATTTCCACAAATTACTGTCTTCAACCCTAATATAATTTGCCGGTGATAAAAGGCTCTTTAGTGTAATAACTATTAATTGCATTGCCCTGTCCTCTCTCTCACCTGAATCTTATCTTTCCCAGAGTAAGAGTCCTTATTTATTTACAGCTTAATTTACATTGAATCCTGTGCCTGAGAATCCTTGAACCCATCAAGCTTACAGCACTTGTGTTGTCACACTGCCAGCACCATTTCATGTGAATTCATGCTGAATTTCCTGGAACAACCCCCTCTGCCTACTAGAATATCTAGAAAAGCAAGAGAAAACAGCAGCAAATTAAAAAGGATGCAGAGTGTCCTGTCATTTCTGTTGCTCACTGCTGCTGAATTCACTACCTGCTGTATATGACCTCTGAACATGTTAGCAACTGCATGGTAGTTCCTCACGTCACAGGGAGACACACGGTGACACAAAGGTCTGTGTGCTGCCACTCATTTTCTCTGCAAAAGCACATCTGGATTGTTATGGGGAGTGTTCAGAAGGATACAAGCAGCACAGTTATTTAATCTCACTCTTTTGTTTAAAAAGCACAAATGTATGAATCATCCTTTGGCTCTTTGCACTTAATTTCATTCATAAATATTGATTTTGGCATATTAGTAAAAATCGTAACACAAACCTCATCTTAGCTGATGTATCTTACTTTCTCTATCACGTACCTTATTAAAATAGTTTTTTGGCTGTGTTTATCTTCTAATTTAGCTTGATTTTAACAAGGTAGTTTAAGATTTTAGGCTAAGTTTATAATGTGACTGTGGGAAAATTAAGAAGTATACCAGTATTTCTGTAAATGAGGCATCCTGGCAGTCAGAGTGTGGGCTACAATGCTTTAAAGTGGCTCATCTCTGAAGTTCTGTAATTTGGGTGCACTGTGTATTACAGGTTAATCCCCAGTACACACAAACCAATTCACCAATTTAAACCTCATTATTTCTTGTCACTTTGTTTTAAACTGCAAGCCCTGCAAGGCCAAAGCCGTGCCTGTTGTCTACTGTCATTTGCTTTATATATGGAGACATTGAGAGTTATTTGTTGACCTTTGAAGTAAAATGTCGAGCTCCTTTAATATTCTTTCATTTCGGATGATGAGGAATACCACTGAGAGTGTTCAGCCAGTCCCACGTGACTCACGTCTTCCCTGGCAATGAGGAAAAGTGGCACAGGTGACCCCTGGTATTAGGGAGCAGGGCAGTGCCTGCTCCAGCATGGCTGTGGGGCTACACACCCTCTAACAGGAGTTAGTTTCTGCTTCTCTTTCTCTGGAATAAAGATAGCTCAGCCTTCACTAAAGCTGCTGCTGCACTGCGGTGAATATTATCCATGCATTGGGAATTTTGTTTCTCTATATGAAAAGTGTTACAGTGCAATATTATGACACAATACATACATACAATACATTATAGTATTATTAAAAGGAAAATTTTACTTAAGGCCATAGCAAGCCTGCCTTATAGTTTGGTCACACCTTCTTGTATGAGTAAGCCAACTTGAGGAGAGATAGTAGGAGTTCTAGAAATTAAGAGCATTTGGGTATCATTTACTCTTATAACCTAGTGTATGGAAGTACCTGCCTTCAGAGCATAAGGTGAAGCTCTTCAGGCTAGGACATTTTAGATAGAATCTAAAAACACCTGCTTAGCACTCTGGCCTGATCTAACAGAGCACTTGAGCAATGCTTAAATTCAGAGTCATGGCTGACTTCATTGGAGCTGCTGGCTGGTTCACACACAGCACGCTGTGACATGCTGTACCCTGTAGTGATAGGCAGTGGGCACTGCGTGCCACCCTGTGGAACAGAAAACACTGCTGTGCAGCAGCCTATCATAAAAATTATTGCTGCTTCAGCCCCAGTTGTAAAAAAGCCGCACCTACTTTCAGCAGAAAGGATATTTTCTCCCACCCACAGGAATTAACAGAATACAAGTTTAGTCTTAGCCAAGTGTACTCTATGAATTGCAAAGGCTCCCCCAAATCCTCAAAATTTTGAACATAAAATTAATCACAGGTGGGAAGTTGTGGTTTTAATCCTTGGATATTGGTTTTGAAGGAAACTTGTAGCTATTTCCATCCACACCTAGGGGTGCTGGTCAGCAGTTGGATGAACATGAGTCAGCAGCGTGCCCAAGTGGCCAAGAGGGCCAATGGCATCCTGGCCTTGAGAAGAAATAGTGCTGTCCACAGGACCAGGGCACTGATCATCCCCCTGTACTTGGCACTGGTGAGGCCCCACCTCAAGTCCTGTGCTCAGTTTTGGGCCCCTCACTACATATAAAGACATCGAGGTGCTGGAGCGTGTCCAGAGAAAGGCAACGGAGCTGGGGAAGGGTCTGGAACACAAGTCTTATGAGGAGTGGATGAAGGAGTTGGGGTTGTTATACCTGGACAAGAGAAGGAAGTTGTGGTGAGGCAAGGGCTGGCCTCTTCACCAGGCAAGTAGCAAAAGGACAAGGGGAATGCCTCAAGGTGCTCAAGATGGGGTTCAGGTTGGACATTACGAAAAATTTCTTCACTGAAAGAAGGATAAATACTGAAAAGTCTAGTGGTAGAGTCACCATTCCTGAAAATGTTCAAAATACAAGTAGAAATGGCACTTTACGGTATGATTTAGTGGGCATGGTGATGTTTGGTCAAAGGCTGGACTTAATGATTTTGGAGGTCTTTCCTTACCTTAATCAGTCTATGAATCTATGATCTGTGTGAGAAGGACTGTTGGAACTGGATGTTTGGCCACCAGCTGGGTAGAAACTTCTGTCCTATCACAAAGCTGTGCCCACAAACAGTTGCACTCATATCCTTGCAGCAAGGTTGGAGACTGAATGGACTATAAGACCCTGCACTGTGTTCTAACACTTTTTGACACAGCCTCCCTCAAAATGGATCTAGTGATGGGAACTTAGGGCTACAACTAACACATGAATCTAAACTTTGTCACCAATCTTCAAAGATATTTTGTCACCTATCTACTACAGAAATCAATGGAAACTGGATACCTAAATAGTAATTAAGTGTGCATGTATCTCTGAGGATCTGTGCCTTTGATCTCAAAATATGTCAGTCCAGCTCATTACAAGCTGTACATTTACTTTAAAAAATATATGAGTTATAAATTAAGGATAAGATTAATTAACAGTGGCATTGTAACTGTAGCAAAGCAAAGAGACTGATTGCCCTGACAGAGAAACTAGAAAGGATAATGGATTTAATGGCATGTGTTCTAATGGAAAAAAATAACCTATTACATGAGTCTGTCATATCTGAAAAAAATGTGGCTACCATTTATAGTTCATATAGGGACAAAAAGGTTTATATACTAGCAGTATATAAATCACTGAAAAGAGTAAGTTGAGATCTTTATAGTAGCAGTGATATATTCTCCCTTGTGGAAGCCTTCGGCCAATTTTGTATCTACAGAATTTCTCTCTAACACAAGGGACTGACATAATCTCAAACACCCAGTGCTGGGGAAGGATGCATCCTGCATGGAGACACTCAGTCTCTTTGAGCTAACACCTATTGAGGAACAAGCATGAAACCTTCTTGTACTACTGGGTAACTCAGGGATCTCATAATTTAACTTAGACTGCCATATGTCTGTGGCCTCTGAACCACCTCTGGGCTCTCACTGTCGTGCCAGCTGCCATACTGCAGGCATCATTCCTGTGTCAGTACAACATAATCTCAAAGACATAATACACTGATATGGCTAAACTGCCTTTAGAAGCATGTTTGCATTTTCAGATATGTCAGTGCTAACTTGGTATTCCTCACCTATGCTGCACTGTGCAGCACAGGCATGTACTTGTGATGGATTCCTTTGCAGACCTAGTTTTCAGTGCTATCTTAAGAGGATTTTTTGCCACTTCCCTGAGTCTGATTTCTTAATTACCTTATGCATGCAGATATGGTGGAGGAAGTAAGTAAATTCTAAAAATAAATATAACTGAATATGATGCAACTGGTACATAAATCTAGAGTCAAGCTGATATAGAATGAAATGTAAGGACAGCAATAAATTTACCAGGAAAAAGTGTGGTGAAATTAGTGAGACTTAAGGATGTATGGAGTTTCATCATGCTTAGAAGCAGGAAGTGCATGCCTAAGTCTGATGGCTGTGAATGTTCTCAGCTATGTTGCAATGTTAACATCCCAATCACACCTGTTTTGCAAGTTCAAAAGTTGCAATATAAATAATAGAAAATAAAATAAGGGTTTGAAATGATAGTAAAATGATCTTGGTTTCATATTCCCATGGCTTTTGATGTAAGGTGTTGGATAGTGAAGAAGTGTCTAAGGAGCAAAGTGCTGATAGTGGCAGGTGATGATTAAGTGCATGGTTCAGTTTGGGAATGGAGGGTGGGAATGCACAAGAATTGTTACCTAAACCCTCCCCTTGTTCTGGGCTGCTGAGTGGGGACCAGCCCTCAGGCAAAGGTTAGAGCAGCCCTGAGGCTGCTTTGCTAAGTAGACAGATCCCTCTGCAAGTGCAAGATTACTCCCAAAAGAATGTTATTGACTGTTCTGTTCAATTTGGTTTTAAATGATTCATGTGCTAATTGAGCTTCTACTACTTACCAGCTGAAAATATCACTTGACCTGCCTGTTAGGGAAGTCAGTCTTGTTCCAGTGTCCTGACAATTGTCACTGTGTAATTGACCACCACCACCACCACCAAAAAACAAACAAGTGCCTGCAGAGTGAATTGTGCTGATTGAATTTGCTAGGCCAGTGTGCTTGGATAAATATCATGCTGCAGCTTATTTTTTCAAGAAACAAAACTATTAAATACTTCAAGGCACTGAAGCAAATGGGCAGAAACCAGAACTTAGCACATTGTTCAAATGTCCTGCTCCATGCTAGTAATAGGAAAAAATGGCAGACAGCTGTATATGATCTTCTTCATAATTATCTACTAAACACCAGAATATTTGAAAGATGAGGTAACAAAGGAACAGGCATGTGATTTAAAGGATCCCTGCCAGAATCACTCCAACATATATTCAGTTAACTGGTGGGGCTGTATTTTCAGTGAGTATATACTGATTGAAAGGATGCCTTTTTTTCCCTCCAAACAAGATGTTTGGCACAGATCCTTTTCTATCCAATGCTTATTTATCTTTTCCTAGAGTGTAGGTTTGTATTAGTCTCCCAAATGGTAACAGAATGTAGTACAACTAAACTAGCCTTTAAAACCTCAGAGTGTAAGGAGATGGAAGATGTCATCTAGTGATTGTCCAGAAGTACCATGGGGGCAGTTGTTGAAATAATTAGACAGAAGGGACTAACTAAAAAAGCATTTCCATAATGTCCTGACATCTTCCCCTATTCTTTCTTCAGAAAGGAAGGCCAATTTTTAGCCTTGAGAGGGAAGACTTAATGGATATATGAAACCCTATTCAAAATCTGACTTGAAGATTCATTAGCACTGAGAAATTTTTGATTTAGCTTTGAATAGAATAAGGGTTTCTCTGGGGTTTTTTGCTTGTTTGGATGGGTTTTTTTCAAATTTCATTTGTGTAATTTCTCTATTTAGTATATAAAGAGAAGTCAGGGCACTGACATGATGTATATGAGGCTAAATTTAACTGAAAGGAGAAAGTACTCAGTGGAAGGAGAGCACTGCTGTGATTCTGTCACTTGTTGCAATTACAAATATATCAGAAGAAGGTATTATCTGGAGCCAGTTTGTCTCCAGAGCTGATACACTGGCAAGCCAAGACCAACAGTTTGTACCGGTACCAACAACTTACTGTGACCTCCTAAGCCTTACAGGCTTGAACATATTTTTCGTGAGTGGGAAATATTTTTATTTCTAGCCAGACCTTCAAAGTACCATGAAATAGAGCTAGATGTGTGCACTACTGTATTTAGCCTCATGCATTCTACCAGCTTCAGTGTGAAATTCAGCGTGAGCCTATGGGTTTCAATATAAGACTGAGCTCCAGAAAAAGTTCATCTGAGCCTCCAGGGGTTTATAGGAGCTGGACATGCCTTAGGGAACAGCACAGTCCAGATTGTTTATTCCTCCTCTGGAGGACAGAGGTCAGGAAATCATCTGGCCACACATGCTAAATGACTGAACAACCCTAGTTTGCATGTGTTGCTCACAGAGGTGATGAAGGCAAAATAAAAACAGACACATTGAGGTCAATCAGCTCAACACATTGACTTGAGTTATAAACATGAAAATCCGATGTTCTTTGTACTAGGTCTTACACAACTGACAAAGAGACAATATATGTTTTCCTTCTGAATAAACTGTATAAAATTATATTGAGACTTACAGGTATATTAACCTTACCAGGCATTGTAAAGGAAAAAAAAAAACCCACAGAAATTAAATGAGGAATTTTGAACCAGTTCGATGATCCCTTCATTTTATTATAACTCACATGACTTTCATAAAAGAAAATCACATCTTGAAGAACTGCCTCAGTAGAACACCCACCTAATTGTGTGTTTCAAAAAGATTTAAACCTGGGATTGAGTGATCTGATGAATCGAAGCTTTATATACCAGAGCACTCCTGAGCATTCTAACAAAACACTGGAAAAGGAAATTAAAAATATATTTCGTCATCCAAAAAAACTTTTTTAGTCTATTAAGTAAGTCAAAAGTTATAAAGGTAAAGGTAATAAACAGGTTTGGTTTCTTTTTTTTTTTCTCCCAGTAAAAGGCAAAAAATGATAAATGGGAATGAGCAAGTGAATTTTAGCACAGCTGAAAGGATGAGTAAGAAAACAGTTCCCATGTTTCTTGGTGATATGAAAATAGGATCAGAGGAGAGGAAGAAATCTGTATTTATTATATTTGTAAACCATGGTAGTAAAACTAAAACAAGTTTTCCCTGAGGAGAAAGAAGAATTGCTCATGAGAGCAGGATATTTTCTCTGTAAATACATTTGTCTCCCATCTAACCTCTCTCTGTGTGATGGCCACTTTTCATCTCTGGGACTCGGCATGCTCCTTGGGTGCCTGCCTGGCTGGCCAGAAATTTTGGGGAGGTCCCACAGGCAGGGAGGGCTGTGGCAATGCAGTGGCCATGGAGTGCCAGACCCTGTTGCAGCCCAGCACCCAGAAGAGCCCTTATGAAAGACATAGTTGTTCTTACTTTAAACTTTGTTTAATATACTCCTAAAATTTTATTTTTAAACTGATGGAATTGTAGAAATTAAGTCCAGGACCTGTGGGATGCATACAGCCCCTGCCTACAGTTCTACGGTATTTTTCTCTAACTTTGCTCATTAACCCAACGCCACCTCTGACAGTCCCCATTTTTCATAATATCTTGTTGACCAAAGATAATATGGAGATTTTGAAATTTGCTGCTTTTGATCTTTGACTTATTCATGTTGGATAATCTATATTTTTCTTCTGTTGTAACCTAAAAGTATCATAAAAACTCCACAGGCCAAAGATTTGTAGCAACATATAAGAAATTGAGATGCCATATTTCTAACACATAACACTCATACACATGAGTGCACAAAATACCCACAGCTCCAGTTCACTTTAGTGTGACAAAGGCAAAAGAAAAGTAAAATTTTGAGATTGCTAGAAAAAAATGGAGCTGTTATGTATACTGGTATTCAAATCCTTTAGAATTATATTTTTTACAAGAAAAGTTCTTGTAAAACTTTTGCAACAAGAAAAGTTCTTGCAAAACTTTTAGACATTTATTTCTTTTAAATGTTTATATTTGTAAGCTTATTTAAATAAAGCATGAGATTATGGTACATACATATATTAGTTATATATGTATATATTTTTATATTGCATCAATCAGCTGCTGTATGCACATAAAAACTGGCACGATGTCTTAGGAATTCTTAGCAGATTCAATTTCTTGGTTGTCTGTCAATTATATAATAAACATTGAATTATTCCAGCTGTGTCATTAGTTTTAGGAAGAAACTGCCCCTTGCAGTATCATTTTACATCTTAAGTATACACTAACTTAAACATCCAAAGTAATAAAAATGTGTCTTCTTCCTTCCACAGAAACTCCAGCTTAGTATGCCACCTGAAGACGTTATTTACTGCCCTCCCAAAATCATAGAAGTTTAGCACACTATAGACTATTACCTTAATTTACACACTGAACTAAACTCAAATTTGTGAGGATCATCTGGAAGGAATGCAGGAGGTAATAACAAGGAACCTCCTTCTGGCCTTGTCATTTTGCAATATGGGATCTTTCATTCCTATAACACTATTTTTTGCAAAGATATAAAACAGTACTCCTGGTATTCAGGAGGGTATATTGAAATGTAAAAAGTCCTCTCTTGGCTATTAGATCTTGCACACTACAAATACAGCAGTCACAGTGTCTGTGAAGAGCTAAGTGACCACATTACACTTCACTTGTACAGCTGAAAAAAAATAGATAGAAATTTTTTTTTTTTTAAATTAAAGTCAAAAGTTTCACCAAGGATTGCTTTATTTTATCATTGAACTTCCTGGCCAGTTTCCACAACTTGGGGTTGAATCTGAACATTAAAGGCACAAAGAAAAAAGGGGCAAATTTGACATCTCACAGAAGAAAAAGCTTATAAGCAATAGTGTATAAATATAGCAAGATTAAAAAAGGCCTTCAGAGAAAATGTCAAAAAATAAATGTATAGATTATTAAGAGAAAATATCACAAAATAAATGTATGGATTATTAAATTGTGAAATCCCAGACAAAACAGCAGCTCCTTTAAATTTCTCTCAGAACTGATTTCCCACAGATATTCCTGAGGTTGTTTTATATTTGTTTGTTTCCTTGTTTGTTTTTTTTCCTGAATTTTTGAGGTACTGAGGAAACGGTGCTTCCATTCCTGCCCATCCAGGCAGGCAGCATGTGCTCAGAAGGCCTGACAAACAAAAGACAGCTGATTTCAAGAGGGAAATATACACACTGAAGCAAGTAGAATACGTCATGCCAGGAAATTTCCAATTTATAATAAAATAGTAATACAATTACATAACAGCCCATTAAAACATTGAAATAAATGGTGTTTTCTGACTTTCTAAAAATTTATACTTTAAGGAAACAATCTTAGTTCTATGATAAACCACTATTTATTATAGAAGATGTGGCAGAGGTTTATATAGTCAGACAATTACTCCTGATATAAAACCAATCCAAAAGTATGTTCATTGTCTTTGCAGATACTGTAAAGTACACGATTCCCAGAATCTTTGATATGCATTTGGGACCATTACGTGAAACAAATATTATCCTCTTAAACTACCACAGTCCAATCTAAATGAAGAAGGTTTTAATATAGTGTTTTCTCTTCTTGTGTTGGAAATTAATCCATGAACTGCCTTCAACTCATTCTGTTGTATAAATTACTGGGAAAATGATACTTTTTTTCTGTGAAAGCAGGGCATGCACACAAGATCACAATGTCCTAGATATAAACTACAAGGGATCTCTTTAGTCTATTTCACCCTTTATGTCTCAAAACAAGCAGGTAACACTGCAAGAAGATTATGTGAAGTAGCCTTGCAGCTTACCAATGCTACTTTTGGACTAATAGGAGGTGATGAGTTTTTATTTCAATGATGCTCCAAGAACTGGTGAGACAACAACAAAGGAACCTCATATCTGTGAAGAGAACTGTCTTGTGCAGAAAACCAGTCTGCCAAGAAACATTTTCTCTGTATTTTTCTTCCCATTTTATATTCCGTTACTTTCCCCAATTTCAACATTATGAGGGGAAAAATCTGTTTAGGAATGGGCAAGAAATTGTTGAACTATGGACTCAGTTTTTTGTTGTCAAATGTCATAACATCAGGGTTCTTCTTTTAGTTCATAAATATGTTCATATCTCTGTGCAGTTCTTCTTCCAAAAGTCATATTCCTAGCCCCTAATATAATCTGAGCTCTTAAATCTCAGGACCTGCTTTTGGTAATCACATTGGAAAACTGCTGATACACAATCAGCCTTAGTTAGAATGTTTTGGGACAGGCTCAGTAAAAGAAAAAGACTAAAAATTTGTGTTAACTTTGTGTCTCTTGGGAAGACAGTCAGAATCACATGGATAGGGCCATTGTGTCTCAAACTTTTGTGCTCTACTTAGGTACATTACAAATATTTCCTGAAGATCTTTGGCACCTTTAATGAAGATTGCTGACTTGAATATATTTATTTCTATGTGTGTATGTATGCACTTCTTTATTTATTAGTTAAATAAAAACAGCAGAAGACATTTTTCCTGTTGTCCTAGTTCCGGAGAACTTTTCTTACAGTTTATATAAATATATTCACATTCTAGTGTGATTAGTATTAGTCTATGAATTAAGTCTTTCACTTGTGGTCTTTTGTCTGTAAAATATGATTAATTTTAAATTAAAGCATGACCCAAACAACACTTGAGACTAAACTGAAATGTGTTATAAAATATGTATATTGATTTTAGCCAAATGCAATCTTTTTTGATAAAAATACCCTTTGATCCATAGTCAGTGCACCAAAAACTAGCTTTCCTGACTTTGATCATACAAAGACATAGGGAAGATGTCAGACATGAAATAAATAAGTGAGAAGTGTGGAAAAATGAATGAGGTGACATAGCACTATTTGAGCTTTGTTGTCCCTGCTGTACACTGCTAGAACAAGCACTTCTTGCTAATACGATGGAACAGCTCAACCATTTTCAGGCACGAAGACTACTTGAGGGAAAATTCAATAAGTTAAGAATACCAAACTGTAATCAGACCTTGGGGAAGAAGCAGTATTGAAACACAACTTTTTTTGACAGTTTTGAGTGTAGCTCTGGTGGTCTGTTTCAGAAACTGTCAAAATGATGATAAGTGGTCTTGGGAGTCTAGTTTTGATTCTTACACCAAGTAATCTGGCTGCTTTCTTGGTATTAGTGCTATCAGCAATTTAAGAAGTCTGATTTTTGAAGGAGAAAAGATGTTAAAATAGAAAAATGACTATGCTGAATGTAGAGTAATTACTTTTCATGACATCCTCATCGAAATCAATAGGATTGACTAATTAAGACATCTAAGCTGAAATCAATAGGATCTGACAGCTAACACCTCCCTGTAGCAATAAGCCAGCATCAACAATTTTGCATTCTATACTGATGTTAAAATTAGTCAATCCTATTTCCTTTGCTATTCAGTACTTGATGTTTTCCAGAACAGCAAAGCCATTCCATACCTAATATGCTCCTCACATTCAAAAATAAAAGCTAATGAAACTTCTACACCTATATACCTTCTCCCATCTTGTGCATATTTACAGCTTACTACCAAAGAACCTTGATTGACCTGGTGTTTGGGTTCTCGATCCTAAAAAGCCAGTGGACTATAACAAGGCAATTAAAATATGTGTCAAGTGTCAAATACAGAGACAGTAATCCAGAATAGGAAAAGAATTCCACAACCAACACTGGCTTTATTTTTAACTCTTTCACCATTGAATCTTTAACAGGAAAGCCTTTGGGTGGATAGTTTCCTGCCAGTTCTTCCTCTGAGGATTTACCCTGTCTTCCCTCAAGTTTTCAATTTTCCAGAAATCAGTAGATTTCTGATGATCTATGCAAAGTCTGTGCTGTATTACCCCTGAACTCATCCTCAGTGCAGAGTAGAACAGGTTCACAGAAATTATGGCACCTTGAGGCTTTCTGAAGCTGGAAAGGAGAGAGAAACAATCAATGAATCAAAATGCACTGTGTGCCATCCAGTAGACATGCAGCTATAGGTTTGTTTTTTTCTACTGGTTGGATCCTCAGTCTTGTTTAAATTTCTGTTCCTCCTCAATTTCTAGGCAGATGTGATGGTCAGCAAAGATCTTCTTTGGTTTGCAGTTTGATGTTGTGACTGCTCCTCCAATCATGCTGATGAGATTGATAGTCTTCATTAAAACAAGCATTGATATTGTGCACAAATGACCTTGAAGACAGATCAGGAAATTCAAGGAGAGCAAAGAACATCAGAAATGTCTTCTGAATTATCCTATTTTCTCTACAATTTACTTCCATTAATTTCCTGAAATTTTTCCTTCTAATTTTTATTGGGTTTTTATACAGTTTATTTTTCTCTTTAATTCAGGGCCAAATGAATATTATTAGTTTTAATATAGTATACTCATAGCAGAGTAGAACCATGTCTTCCAATCACTAATGGTTGCAATAAACAGCTGTTTGAAGACACGTTAGAAGCTTGCTGTGGACTGTATGTAGGTTTTCCCTTTCTCTGAACACATTTGCAGATGGAGTACAAATTTAAGAATGCCTTCATGTGGCCTATGTGATTCAATTAATGAATTTTAAAGTTCAGAAATTTTTAAGAAATTTTTAAGAACCAAAATCTCAGAAATTTTTAAGAACCAAAAATAACAGCATATCCTGTCACAACTGTAAAATAATAATAAAAAAAAAAAATACAAAATATATTGTACGTTACAATTTTTCATATATCAAATTATCTCTTAATAATTTCTGAGCCAATGTACTTCCATAATTTCTTGTCCTTTGAAGGATTTCACAGATGCCTGGATATCAACAGAAAAGAGGTTATATGATTCATGTTGGAAAAGAACTGAAGTCCACATTCCCTAAGCCACCAGTAAATCTTGATATTGGACATATTAAAAAATTATTTTAGGCAACATTTTCTCTCCAAGAAATTTCTTAGTATCTGCATGTTGTATTTGATTTGAAAAGAATTAAGCATTTTAACTTTGAGATGTGCTGAATATTTTATCCTGAACTGGGCTGGCAAGAACATCCTTGACACAGTGGCTGTTCATTTTATTTATGCAATGTCTGCCACATCTTTGTTCAACTCTAGAGTTTTTCTATTGGATCAGGGCCCAGAAAATTTAATCACCTCTGCTGATCTCACTTAAAGAAACACAGCTTAGAAGCAGAAGACTGTACTCAGGTTGAAAGTTCCACCTCTCTTAGGAAACCACACTTAACCTGATTCAATGTCCCCTGAAATGTTATTCTCTCCAAATGTTACTTTTCTGCAAGTGCCACCATAAAAAAAAATAAACTTTACTGTATTCTTCAGCAAATGTCATAATTTTGTTCAAAATTGTGGCTACAAAGGAGACAAAATTACCTTAAAAATGTGAAAAGATAGTAAAATAGCAACATTTTGATGTGGCAGGAGCCAAATTGAATTGTGGCTAATGATAAGAAGTATCATAGCATGCTCTTTATGCGAGAAAAAGAATGTTTTATACACAGACTGTGAACTTAGGAGTAATTTTGTTTCTGCATTTTTTTCAACATGTATATTTTGGTAAATGTCTTGGATCTTGTATTCCTCAAAATAGGCTCGAGATGGTTCTTAGGTACTATTCTCTATATCACTGTCCACAACCATGTAGGAGGACACAGACAGATGGACACTTGCCCAGAAGAGACACATTGCCTGGAATTGGGGTTAATGGAACATGTGTCTGAAACACAGATCTCTTGCAAACAATTTATTTTACTTGTGTCAACACAAGGCTGAGTTTGTGCTAATATCCTTTTCCTTGGGGTGGGAGAAACTGGATTCAGATCCCTGTTCTGCCTTTGTCATCTAGGCAGTGATCTAACACAGGTACATCCATGTGATAGATGAATGGTGCTAAAAGAAAGAGACACTCCCTTTTTTCTCACTACATCATTTATAAAGCACAGAGTAACACCAATAAGATAAGTTTGCACTTCCAGTGTTTTGCAATTAAGGTATTCACAAGGGAACTGACAGAGCTATGAGGAAAATTCTTGGTCTAGTTCCAGAAGCAGCAGAACTTGAATGCAGGCCTACCTCTCAGTGAATACTTTAGACTTCAATTTACTCTGTGCTCTTTCTGTCATTTTCTTTGCAAAAGGATAAATCGAGTTTAGGTTCATGAGTCTCATGGTGGGTTAATCACTAGGGATTTGAATACATGATGTCTTAAATTTTGCAATACCCCATGTTGTTACTTTTAAGAGGACAATCATTTAAGTTTCTGTCTTTTTCCCTTGTCCATAAAGAATGGGATATTGGTGCTTCTCACATTCTATGAGTGTAATCATAAAATTGCAGGTAATGGGACCATGTAAAATCCGTGCATGGATATCGAATAACACAATAGCTCATGAAGGTAGTGAGTCAATGATTTTCAAAGGCTGAAAAGAGAAACTATTTGAAAAGAAACACCTCTGGGTTACAGACTCCACTGGGTACTTCTTTTCTAGAGATTTCAGGTGTTCAGTGTAAGAAGAGCCATAGCAGAGGTACTACAGAAAAATAATTTCTGTGTGAGAAGTGGGAAAGGATTTCTGTAACAATTAAGCATGTGGGCTTTGTAATGAAAAGGTTATTGCTAACCTCTTCTTCCATCTCTGTGATATCAAAGAAGCTTCATACTCTGAATATAGTATAAATACTATAAATAAGGTAAAAAAAAATACATCTGCATCTCATAAAGTATTTACATCAATTCAGTCAAATAAGAGTCTATAAGCAAAGCATTATATAGATTAAATAACAAGGTTCAGATATCCTGGTTTAAGCCTGCAGAGCTCTGTGATACTTCTCAGGAGAATACCTTCCATTTTAAGTGCATTATATTCATTATTCTTTCCTTCCCCCTCCTTTCTTCTTACATTTTAATTCATTTTGCAGCTTTCTCTTCATCACATGGGCTTTTATTTTCAAAATAAGCCATTTGTGCAGTATCTTTTCCAATGCCTTTGGAAAATTTAAATATATAATGCAGCTACATTCCCTTTATCTGTCATGCTAGCAATATCTTCAAAAAGTCTAGTGTATTTGTAAAGCAAGTGCAGCTCTCCTAGCATTCTTACTGCATCTTGTTAACTAATCCCCTTGTCACCACCTTACTTTCACTTTCTTCTGTCACAAAGTAATCCATCAACAATCACATAATTCGAATGATCTGGTTTCCTTCTTTTTCCGTGAAGTGACATTAACTCGCATTTGAGTTGTAAGAAGGGTGCATAGTTTTCACAGAACAAAATATAATCAAATCCTACTACTTTTAAATGCTACTTGAGGGCTTTGCTCGCTACCATGCAATGCTGTCAAGGATATTTAAGAACCTAGACAGAGGTAAAATGCAGATTGGTTAAGATGTGGGATCCAGACCTTGATGGAGCCAGTGTAAAATTTCCCATTGACTTTGCTGCCAAGTCAGTGACATGTCCTTTGCTGGGTGCTAAAGACTTCATTTTCTTTATTCTGGGGAGGTAAAAGTAGAGCTCCCTGGCTGTCATGTTAAACTGAGAAGGGAGAAACAAGACTGGTATTATCCCATATACAAACAAACAGACAAAATCAGAAAGAACCCCCCCAACACAACAGAACTGAGCACTTATTGCTTATGAAAGTAGTTCATGAAAGACTGGGGAGTCACCTGCAGATAGAATTTCAGGTTTTCTGGACTGCTACAAACTGTAATATGCTACTAGCAGGCAGAAACAGGGCAAGCAGAAACTAAAGCCATGAGCAACTGCTGCTGCCTGTTTCAAATAGGAAACAAAGGACCGTGAAAGCAATAACCAAAAAAAGTATAGTTTTAACAGGTAATCCCATTTTCCAGCTGACTAGAACCACTTGACTTTTGTCCTTGCTTTTTACAGTGTATCCCAAATAAACAAATGTCTCATGTAACATACACCTTGATAAGGGCTCTTGCAGAAAGAGATGAGGGATTCGTTTCCAGTTGCATTGAACTTCCTTTAGCTGTATACTCCAGTGCAAAATAATTGTAAATATTTTTGAACTCAACTTGATGGCACTTATATGCCTCTTCCTTTTTATCATGTGTTACATTACATAGTGTAAACTGAGAATTAGCCCAAAATTGCAGTTTAATAAATTATTCTGAACTGACCTATCCAGAACCTCCAAACAACTTGTATAACCTTTAATTTCTTAAATGTCTTTCACCTCATCAAGATTTTTGAAATTAGGGACTTCAAATAGTTTCACATAAAATTTCCATCTTAGAACTCTGTGGAGGACTTTACACCATCTGGAAAGGAGGATACCCATAATAAGGAAAAAATTATTGCCATGATCTCACATCAGATTGGTGAACCCCATTCAATATGGAATCCTGTACTGTCATTTATAAAGTAACATGGAAGGCTTGTTAGAGCAAAAATTTTATACATTATAGGCTTTTTAAAATTCATACATTCCCCTCCCCCACAGACATAACCAGGTTAAAAGTTTAGGAACAAATACTTTTTTTATTTTTATTCTTTGATCTCCATTAAAGAGATTAATTTATGCATAGCTCCTCACTTAGGCCAAAATTCTGCTGTTTTCAGGATCTATTTTTTTCTCAATCTCTTCAAAATTAAAATTTAAGGGGCCTTTTTTTTCTTTTTATGTTTTGATCAGCTAACTCTTGGAAATATCTGGAAAATTTTTACAACCTAAATAGTTTTATTTTAGGAAGAATCAACACTCAGGTAAATTCAGGCTGCAAAATAGATATGTCAGGAAGTCATAAAGGTCTGAATTTGATATGATGAACATGAAAAGGGTTGTTATTGACGCTGTATTGTAATGGAGTCTGTACCAACAGTCTCCCATGCTGAGAAGGAAGACTCATGTTTTATACATCTGATTCACACGATGGCAAGAAAGACACACTCTTGAAGACAGAAATGTTTTACAGTCGTGCAGTTGAACAAGGGGGATGCAAAGAAATTTCTCTGAGAGAAAAGAACAGTGTCTGGAGTGAGGAGCTAAAAGATGTAAAGGAAGTAGTTTTGCTAGCTAGGACTCTCAGGTAGAGGCCATGTGGTGTGAAGGATTTTGTTAAAGGTCACAGCTAATGCTGGGGTTCAATGTGGAAGCCAAACAGTGGGGTCACCCTGGGAAGGGTGAGGATACCCAGCCATGGATGAACATTGTGTGAAACCTCACAGCTTGCAGGGACAGCCCTCCACCCCCCAGAACCAAGAGGCATTGTGTCTGCTTGCCTGGCAAGAGCTGTTTTTATATTTTCTATTTTATGGCAGAAAACCCTTTTATAATCCTCCCATGTGGGGATAGGGACCGGGCTTTTCTCAAGAGAGAGGGCTTGAATATTGCTCACTCTTAAGGAGGCTCACGCAGTGGCCTTTCCTGAGTCCCCATGGACTCATGCAAATTATGTTCACTGTAGGTCTCAGTTTCCCCCAGTTCTCTGCAACCAGAGAACATTTAGTCCATGCAACTTCCATAGCCCTTGAAGACATCTGAAAATAAGCAATAGTTGAGTGCAATCTACTAAATATTAGCGCTTTTAGAAACAGGTTATAAAAGCTGTGTGGACCAGCTCCAGAGATGGTTTGGGCACAGGCATGAATTTGCAGATGCAAAATGGGCACACACAGCAGTTGCACATCGAGGAGCCCAACTATTAATTATTATTTTAATGATATTTCCCTGGTTTTATAGCTTTGTTTTTTATTTCAAGCACTAGCCATTGGATGTAAAGTCAATTATTGCCCGTGCATGAAAGTTATGCTTTCTCATTTGCACCTCTTTTATTATAGCAATTGAATTCTCATCATTGACCCATATTTATCGTTATCCCTATAGGATATAGACTTTTGCAGTTCTTCTCTCCATTGCTGTACTATATTGATCAAGCAATTTGCAACCTTGTCCTTTCTTTAATGTCGTTTCCAAATATCCATCTGTCTAGCTTCCTATCTCTCCCAGGTAAATATTTAGTGGATGCAATCTTCTTCAGTATAGCATGGATTTATTTCTGTATTTGAATGTCACATTATATACATAAATGGATGCATGTATGTAGAAATTCCCTGAAGATGTCAAGCAAACCCTATTCATAAAGGCAAGCAAGGTAGAAGAGTGGCTTAAAAATAGACAAATAAACGAATAAAAATTATAAACAGAAGTTTATACATAGAGGATAGCCCTAATAATTGCTTTCTTCAGATGTCAGAACAACAACAAAAAAGCCCAAAGAAAGAGAATAATCTGCCCTTTTGTTGGAGAACACATTTATCCCTTTTCTCTTGAAAAAGCTTGAATGATCAAATTTGGATCATTTTTGTATTGGTGTAACACAAGCAGTTTCAGAAAAACTATTTTCAGCCTTTGGAAGTGATAAACACCAGATTTGTAAAGCAGTGTATTTGCTTTCACTTTCATTTTAACACTACTGTTATTTTACTAAATTTTCTTCTCTATATACAAGCTGGATTCTAAGACCCAAATCTTCTGATAAGGCTCTGCTTTTTTGAAGGAAGAATTTTTATGCGACAGGAAGAGAATTTTTACACTGTTTGTGAAAAGTAGAGTTTAATTTGCAATATAGAGTGTACCAGGTTCACAAAGAAAAATGGCTCCTTAGTCTTTTAAAAAGGATAATTTTGTCAAAATGTTTCCAAATAAAGGAAACAAATGAAGGCTTATAACAGCTTTTTCAATTTTCAGTTTTCTTTTATGTACATATATATATACATACATATAATATATATGTATATATGTTTGGTTATTTATATATATTAATTATATTTATATATTATATTTTGTTATTATTTTTTATAGACCTCCTTCTTTAGCTGCCAAATCAGTGTCTGAACTCTTCTTGCTACCCTTCTCAGCTTTTCATAGGTCTCTGTGTCCCTAAATTTGGGATGGGGAGACAACTTCAATCCTGCAGTTAAGCCACTGTGAGCAGCCCATAAAGGGCTTAACTGCAGGATTGGGATCTTGATGTATAGTACATGTGAGCCTGAAAAACTCCAGTGTGTTTCCTAGTGTTGAATTTGAAGATTCTGCATAAAGAATTGATTTTTTTTTTTTTTTTTGGTAGCCTTTTCACACAAATTTGAACCTAGTACCTCCCTAAGTTTGCACAGGAGACTGAGTGCTGAAAGTAGTTGAGGAGTGATAATGTGCTCCCACCTGATGTTGGTTCAGATCACTGGAAGAGTGTTCATATAAACAAAGAGCTGCAGGCCATGTCTGAGCCCCTTTCCTCTGCTTAATCCACAGCTCAGTTAAGAAATAACACATTTTTCTTCATTCAGGACACCTTTTATCTTTTTTCTGTCTCATGTGTCTGTGGGGTGTTTTCTTTCTCCTCTTTGCTTTTGAACTGCTGCTGAATATTGATGAGAGAGTACTCAGGCCAATCTTAGAGTGGTTTTGCATTATTGTGGGCTTTTTTTCTCTTCAGGTCTGGCAATACCTGATTCCTGCATTTAAGAACACCATGTTGCCTTAATTGTCCAGATGATGTCCTATGATGACACTTTTCCTTAACTCTCTTGAGGAAAAAAGATGCTTTAGAAGACAAGGAAGAAATGTTTCTCAGTGAATTTTGCAGAAGAACAAAACTAGTCTTCTCTGCCTTGTGAGCAAAAATCACAGGATGGAGTCATATTGGAGAGGAGAGAAAACAGAAGTTCAGAGCTGGTGTTCTGGGTCAGTAGGTTCCAAATGTACACTTACTTTTACATCTGTTGCTCTGATTTATAGACAAGGTGGAGGTTAACTGTTTTCTGTTTTCCTTTTGCTACAACTTCCTCTGCTCTCAGAGCATATGCTTTCTTGATAGCATAAAAAAACCCCTTGGGTTAGTTTATTTGGGGCCGGAGATATTTGCCTAGACCTGGTGAAAAGCCCCGTTTTAAAAACAGCATCTTCTACGCTTGTTAAAAACCCCAGCAACCATTTCCACTCAGTTCTGTTTTCTAGGATCTAGCTGTGTTTTTAGCAGCAGTGGTTAAAAAAAATACGTATCCCGAACTCTCGTTCCCACTGTAGCTGAGACTGCTGGGGCTGCTTGATAGTTGATGTTTTTCTGCACTGGTTTATGCTAGAGAGGTGAAAATATTAAAGCCAGCTCTGCAGAAGGGCAGGAAATGAGGTATAGCCTGATAGCAAAATGCCAAGAGGAAATTTGCTGAGACCAAGGGAACTACAGGGAGTCTTGCACCCCTTAGGTTGAGATTTAGCTACCACAGGGGCAGGTGCAAACCCCTGCTTCTGTCTCGCAGTGATGAACTTCTGCCACAGGAAGGGTAGGCATAGAGAAAATAGTTGCCTTTCTCTGTATCATCTGAAAAGTCCTGATGGGCTTATACCATGGAGAAACCTTTTCAGAAAGGTGTTGAAAAAAATGATATATAGGGGTGAGACATTCCCAAAGCTTCCAGGAAATGTGCTGGTACCGGTCAGCAGGGGAAAATATTTGCCCAAGGGTTTTGTTGTAGGGCAGATTCCCTGATGTAGCTTAATCAGTAGAACAAAAAGTCTATTGTGGACTACTTATGTGCACCCTTAATAGGATGTATGCAAATCCATTGGGCTTAATGGCACTATTCATGTATGCAAAGGTGGACACGTGTTTTAGGCCTCCCAGTCAAGCCATTTTGTTGTCAGTCCAACAAAAAAAAAAGCATTTCCCTTAGCTCTTACCTTAGCTACAGTTGCAAAAGTACTGGTAGGAAAAATCTGAAAGGAAAAAATAATATTGAACACTTATAATGAAAAATGTTCAGGCTTTGTTGCCAAACATAGAAAATAATTTCCATGGAATTTTATTTTGGTGATTTTTACAAAGCTCACACCTTAAAAAAGCTTGCAGGAGCTGTGAACAGCAAAAGCTTGCTGCAATTTTGGATTTGCATGGCCATTAAAAAACTAGCCATGGTCAAAATCAGGGGACCACTTATAGATTGCAAAGATTTTCCATTGAGTTCAGTCCTTTGAGGTAATGCATTTTAAAAATCATGCCTTGTTTGAGCAATGGTGGCTTGAAGAATACGGTTCACAGAGTAAAATATCAGAATCTTCTGTACTGCAAAGCAGGTAGCAACAAACCTTTCTCAGTAGAAAAGTGTAAAAATGCAGTGATCTGTCTTGTAATGGATATCTGTCTATGAGGTAATTCTAGTATCTTGCAATTACATGCCTGAAGACATTAATAGCATAAAGCATATTTTAAAAGTAATTGGTAAACCTATTAATTTCCACATCTCCATGTTTTTGTCATTTACCATGAAATACTTAACTGTCTTTTGCATTGTTTCAAAAGACGTGTCCATATTTAAATAGAAACCTCCTTTCATTGCCCATGCTGCATGTTTCATTTTATCTATATGAGAAATGTGAAACTAGGGAATTAATAATTATTTCACTTGGAAAGGTATGAAGAAAATTCCATTGCCTTTGTCTGATTAGAATCTTCCCTGCTGGTTTAATTAAAAATGGCCATGTGACAAGCAAAGAAAGCATCTCTCCTTTGGGGTGGAGGGGGGAGGAGGGAATGGTATTGTATTTTCTGGTAAACAGTGAATCCTGGAGCTCCAGAGTTGTAAAATTTAAATGCTTAATGCAAATGAAAAATGCAGACTCAGGTCAGCTATAGACAAATGTCACTAGACTGGATGGAAAATGCACTGCAGGCAGAAAAGATGACATTTATCAGTCATCCATACATCAGTAACTAAAACAATTTTAGGGTTGTCTAGACAGGCATCTATTATTCCTTAAATTTAAAAGCTTTAGTAGAAAGACAACAGCAAATGCTCTATTTATATTTAGGTGGTTTTTTAGTTTTTTGGTGGTGGTGGTGTTTTTTTGTTTGTTTATTTGTTTTTGGTTTTTTGGGTTTTTTTCCTAGATGAAACAAGATAGGAAAAGGAAAAATGATAGTTTTCAAAATGAAAAGTACAAATTTTCTTTTCTTTCTCTTTAATCTTTTTTTGCTCTCTGGGTAAAGAAGATTTTCTTGCCATGTTCTGAAGGCAATTTAAGTGAATTATCAGAGTGTGCATGCAATGCTGGCTGTAATTATTACAGTATAGCCCTGTAATATTGAGCTTAATTACTGTGTACAGTGTTTGGCCTTTATGTTTTCTGCTTAATTTACCCTGTATAGTTAACGTGAATTTAGTGGAATCATTATGCACCTTTTGGGTATCTTCTTCGGAATAAAAGTATTTATATTTTCAGATGAAAATAACTAGAATAGATACAAATATTGAAGTAAATAATTCTGGTAGATGGATCCATTCCCTCTGTTGCTTATGTAGAGCCCTAGTTCTCTAAATATTTATTGATACACTGAATTAAGATCTGTGAACTGTCCCATTAGCTGCTACAGGAAAACTTGAAAACTTCAATTTCAACTAAATATTTTCACTACTTTTTTTTTAATCTTCATTTTTACTCCCTATGGTAACAAGCGTTTTAGCAAGAATGTACACAAAATTGCAATTATTCACTCTAATATGCAGAGCGGATACTACAGGTTTTGGAATGAATTAAATTAATTGTGTGAGGAAATTTTTTATACTGTTGCTTTAAGATGAATCTTTGGATGTGCTACAATTAAGCAGAAAAGATATAGCCCAGCCCATCTGCAGACTGTTCTCCATTAATACCGCTTTTGTTTCCAGATCTTGCTTTTCTTTCACCTCCTCTAGTAGGAGGAAACAGTGTCAGGTTGCCTCCCTGGCAGCAGGGCTGGAGTGTTTGCTAGTCAAACCCTTACTGCCAGTGGTTTAGAGCCCTTCAAATGTGAGGTGGGCTCTAGAGGTCCCATGCAAAGCAGGGAAACTGAGTGGTGGGGTAACTTGGTAAAAATACAGAAGCAAATGATGCTGCTAGCGCAGTGGGCCTCAGAGTGTGCTGATTTTTGGAAAAGGTTTATGCTTTTCATGGGCCACTATGAAACACTGACTGCTTGTAAAGAAGCTGTAATAAAATTATTAAAAAGTGAATAATATAAAATAAAAACCAAGGGGTTCAGCTGTGAACATGCCATCATATTCACTGTCTTTCAGAAAAGGTGGGGCAACTCTACACATTGAAAAGGATGCAGCTTGGTTTGGATTTGTTCTGTTTTTTCCTGCCTACAGCTCTTCCAAAGTTCTTACCTTCTGTGTCTGCTGGGAAGGGGTGATGCATTTGTATGACACTGTGATTCTCATATTTTGTCAACTTGGGAATGTCGGGCAAAGGTAAAGAAACTGAGGCACAGAGGGGTTTTGGTAACCATGCCCTGGAATCACTCATGTCTAGCTGCATGAACAATACCAACATGTATCTGGAAAGAACTTTAAAGCTGTAACATATATTACAGAAGCACAAATGAATACAGAAACAAAGTGTGGACGTAGTAAGTTTCCATCTCTTTTATCTGGCAGAGGTCATAGGACCTCATCATTTCATCAATGCATCTAAAGGGTTGGAGCAAAAAGGATGGGTCCTCTTCTTGGTGGTGCTGAGCAGTAGGACAAGAGGTAATGGGCAGAAACTGATGCATGGAAAGTTCCACCTGAATATGTGGAAGAACTTCTTTACTGTGCAGGTGGCTCAGGTTGCCCTGAGAGCTTGTAGAATGTCCTTCACTGGAGATATTCAAGAATGACCTGGGTACCAATCCTGTGCCATGTGCTCTAAGATGACCCCACTTGAGGCAAGGTCTTCTTGGACCAGAACCACTGTGGTCTCTTTCAATCTTATCCATTCTATGATTCTGTGAAAATTCTGAATGAATATGAAAATTCAGACTCCTTTTGATTATAAACATATAACAATATGGAAATTAAAAATATGTAAATATAAAACTTTGTCACCTTTATTTCTTGTTTAGATGGGTGATACTGCCAGTGTTAGAGGGTGCTGTTCTGTGAGAGAGATGCCTCAGCTGATGAACAACCAGAAAACAACCAGCCTCTCAGCTTTGATCCCGAGAACAGAGCATGTGTTCCGGTGCCGAGGCGCGGCTGCCCGGCTTGTTCCCGCGGGGAGCAGCGGGAGGCCGCGGCCGGGTCGGTGCTGCCGAGGCCGGGTCGG
>NC_031769.1:120571672-120574873 GCF_001522545.3 Parus major
CGTCCCCGCTGCCCCCGGGCCGCGCTCCCCGGGGCCGCTGCGCTGGGCGGCGCTGGCCACTAGGTGCCGCTGCAGCAATAGGTTTCCGTCCGTGCGCTGAGGAGCCCGGGCGCTCGGCTTAACGATTCAAATGTATTCCTGCTAATTTGTGTTTGATAAAGGTTCGGGAGTCTTTTGTTGTGTGTCTAGTTAGCCTGCGTGTTACACTCAGAGCGTTTGCAAATTTTCTGTTTGATTGTGAGCCTTACTATGAATTTTTATGGGGCTGTATACCTGTGCATATTTGTTTATACATGTGCGTGTGTGTGTGTGTCTGCATTTGCAGAGTGGGTATATAAAAGGCAGGAAGAAAAATCCGTGTCTTCACCGTTGCTATTCTCATGAAGGAAATGGCAAAGCACAGAACGATGCCTAGTCTGTACACAATGCAAATACATTATTTAGAGCCAGGTGGGGATTAAGGATTTGACTGCCCTCTATGTACAGATCAGTGGGTTTAGTGATCAATACCCAAACTGAGGCAGGACAGTGCTTAGCGTTCAGAAGTCCCCTTTTTTTTTCTCTCTCTGTGTTCCTCTTGGACAGTTTGTTAAAGTGAGAACTCAGCACCCTCATGACAGTCTTTAGCATCTAGTTACCACATCCTCTTTTTATAGGGTCCAAACCAGCTATGGTGGATATCTCTAAACAATGAAAGACTGGAAAAAAAAAAAATAAGGAAAACTCAGATGTGGTGGATGTACAAATGTGCTTTCCCTTAGTGTTGACAGCAGATTCAGGGCTACTGTTATTTGAATGGAACTGCCTGCAATTTGTTACTCAGGTTCATGACCATACATCTTTTAGATCTTGGCTGTCTGTGGAGGGCAGGATACTTGAACTGGGCAAGCATGTCCTTTCCCTTCCCTCCTAGGAAAAGGAGTTCAAAATTTTAATTCAGGTACAAGATCTTCTGGCACTGTCTAAACATTTTCTGCCTCTGGCTTGTGTAGCTGAAGTGAGCACCTGTCAGGATCTCAGGGTTCAGCAAATAGTATTCACAGAATCACAGAATCACAAAATCACAGGACGTGTTTAAGATTGGAAGGGACAACAGTGGGTTATCTGGTCCAACCCCTCTGTCCAGCAAGGTCATTGTAGTGCACTTTGCAAAGGATTGTGTCCAGACAGTTCTTGAATAACTCCAGTGAGGAAGCCTCCACAACTTCTGTGGGTAGCCTGTTCCATTGCACAGTCACACACACTGTGTAAATAAGTTCTTATATTTGGGTGAAATTTCCTGTGTGTCAGTTTCTGCCCATGGCCTCTTGTTCTCCATGCCCTTGACACCCTCCCTTCAGATGTTTATATACACTGATGCAGTCCACTCTCTGCTTTTCTGCTTTTTTTCATTTTTTCTCAAGGCTGAACAGGCCCAGTTCTCATCTTTGTAACCCTCTGCTGGACTTATTCAGGAAGCTCCATGTGTCTCTTGTACTGAGGAGCCCAGAAGTGGACACAGCACTCCAGATGTGGCCTCATCAGTAGAGGGGCAGGTCTACCTCACTCGACCTGCTGAGAATGCTGTTCCTAATGCACCTGAGGTTTTCACTGTCCCCCTTTGCCACAAGGGCATATTGCTGGTTCATAGACAAATTTGAAGTCCAGAATGTACATGATCAGTGGGAGCAGTGTTGATACTCATTCTCCAGAATTTGAGCTACCTTCCTTTTTGTTGTGAGATGTACTTCTGACTAATAAAGTCCTCTGTAGTTTAAACCTTCTACAGATTTCTTTATTTATTTAATAACAAATTTGTTTATGTGTTTATTCCTCTTTTGATGCTGAATCTACCATGAGACTGTTATGTGACATTCCCAACATGAGTCTGGGTGATTTGTGATATGCCACTGGAGAAACTATTTAAATACTGTGACCTGTTTTAGGAATCCTGGTAAGGTATCAGAAGTTCTTCTACACTTTACAATGTAACATCAAGAACCAAAGGGAGTTGAGCCATCAGCACCTTTTATATGATAACAATGATAATGTGCATGCATGGTGAGGGGGTGAGTGTCTCCAGACTTCAGTGCAGCACAGTCTCAGTCTGAGGTAGTTAGTTTGATTTTCACTGTATAAATTGTTTTGGTAACTTTAGACCTTGCTATGTCTTACAAATGCAGAGACAGAGAGGGACACTGGGAAAAAATTACATTTGGCTGATGAAGTGTCTGCCACCTCTTTACACAGGTATATTTTATGATTAAATTAATACACTTTTTAATCAAATGTCTTCCTTTCTGCATGTGATTGGTAAAACCAATGAGATTATTTAGGAATACCTGCCTAAAATGTGTCCATCTGATTGATGTGCCATCCCTCTGGCATTGCTCAGCATTGCCTCTCTCTGAGTGGCAAACCTTGAACGTTGACTTCTTAAGTCACAGGTCAGCATATAAACATACCTGAATAGCTTCAGCTATTAGGAAAACAGGGTTGTGTTTCTGCTTGGGTGTTTCTCTTTTGAATTTTTACTGTGATTGCATCTCTCCTTGCAGTACAAAACAAAAGCTGGAATTTAACACCAATTTCTGTGCTCAAAGAATGCAGAACATGGAGAAACCTCCATGTTTCTATCTAGCCTTTTTTTTTTTAAACTTCAGGCAAAGTTGCTGAACTGCTGTAGTCAGACTAAAGTAGGAAGCACAGAAGGACTTCTGAAATGACATTCTATCAACAGGAGAGTGCCTGCCTCTCTTCTTTTCTTCTTTTACTTTAAACTATCTTGTAAGGTTAAGAAAAGGTAAGAGGGTTTTAGAGGCTTTTGCCTGCAGTATAATGGATGAAAGAACTGCAGAAAATGGGAGAAAAATTTCAGGAAATTTTTCTGAGCCCCAACAAAAATGACCAGTCATGAAGACTTTTATGGTGTAACTAAGTAAATTACTAACAAGACGAAGGTAGGCTATGTGAGCAATTCAGATATGACTGTCCCTGCTACTGTGCACAATTAATTTTAGATAAAGAAGTATGTGTGTTTCTTTATAGAAACATAATAAAGGGTGAAAAATTATGCATGAGGTGTACCTCATGGTGAGGCAATGGAGTAAGAATGACAGGATGTTCCTACTGTGTGCGATGGTTATGAGCATTGCAGTAACAGACTAGCCCTAGCATCATTTCATAATTTATTTTCTTTTCTTTCTTTCTTTCTTTCTTTCT